>NC_090921.1:1084102466-1084405497 GCF_040938575.1 Ambystoma mexicanum
CCGGGTTGTGTTGCTGCCTCTCCTTGTGTCTCCTGGCTTCACTTCCCTTGGGTTCTGTGGCCGCTAACCTTAACTGAGCTTCCTATCTGTGCTTCCTGCCTGTTGCTACCTGCCTTCCTTGCTCCCTGACTTTATGCTCTTCTTACAGCGCGCTGTTCTAGGACAGTACTCCTCCACTTCGCTGCCCTCCTGGCTGCGTGGCTGTTGTCCTCCAGCGGAATGGATACTGCAAATACTACTTAACTTAGTGTTCCTTACTGGCTACCGTTCGGTAGCATCACTCCTGGACGAATCTTCCCTGTATTTGGTGAATGCTTAAGAACACTTGGAACCATCATCGCGGTCTACCTTCGCTTGGGCAGTAGCCCCCGGTGCTAGCCTGTTTGGCCTCTGAGCCAGCAGGATGGCGTCAGGGGAGACTCGCCCCTTTCTCCACGAAACACGCACTACTAAAAAGATGGAGAACACACCCGCAAAGAAGAAGACAACAAAAACTAAACAGGTGAGAAAAGAATCGCAATCCTCTGATTCTGACATTGGGTCATGTAGCAGCTATATTCTTTTCTGCTGGACATTGACATGGTCATTCTTTGTTTTGTAGGGGACAGACAAAAAACCAAAACAAACATAACTTTTTTACATCTGAACCCTAGGAGGGGTTAGTAGTCGGTGTTGTATATTCTAGTACATTTTATGCAAGTTTCATGAATAATTATTTCCATTTAAATTACCTACACATGTTCACATTGTGAGGCATTATACACAAGCTATTTCCGTTCACCTGTAAAGAAAACATCTATATTAGTGGTCTCCTCATCTACTCCACCTCTATCTATTGCGCTGGCATTTGGTCTTGTACTGCCCTATTCTAAAACACTATATTGTGTCATAATATTAAGATTGTTAAAAAGATGTTTTACCTGTAGTTAATGATGAACAGAGCGAGAAGCAGTTGCTTTCTGCCACACACCAGTGCTCTGTACTGTCTATCCATGTGTGGCATATAACGTGCGCATCACAGCACTATGCATGCTCGCTGCAACAGCTGTATTAGAAAGATCATTGGTCAATCTGAACTCGGCACCAGTGACTGGTCTGCAGCAAAACTCCAGTAATCACCAAGCGCTGAAGGCTGAGCAGCACCGGCTGTCATCAGGCCCTGAGGCGAAATGGCAGGAGGCAAAGAACTCAGCAGGGCAACAGTGGCATGGATAATTGATATAAGTGATCCCTTATTAGGTTACCCGTTTAGTGTCCCTTAGGTCCAAATTCTCAGGAGGAGAGCAAGGAAACAAAGATGATGTGGATAGCAGAGGGGTGTTGGGATGGACATACAGCGTCCCAGCCAAGCAAGAGTGTTCAGGTTGGGAAAAACCTATTAGCATGTGCTATCATAGGAGCAGGCTGAGGTTTGCGCAGCAAAGGCGAATGCATTGTTTTTAGTTATTTTTGACACATATTAGATATTTGCATATAGCAACACAGAAAGACCAACCAACATATCATTGTTGCAGAGGTTATAGACAGAACAATATTACAGGCCCTGTGTTTAGTTGTTGTATCCAAAGTAATGGCCCGAAGTGAAGTTTGCGGGAATAGCTGAAACAGGAAGATGGAGTCAGACAAGCACTGAGGTAGAAGTGAGGTAAGTGTGTTAACATGCAGATGTGTCACCATTTGGGTGTTAAGGCCCAGTCCACCATGAACAGAATAGAATGCAGGCCCTGATGAGGCGCTGCAGCCCTGTTTATGTCAGCTCCAATAACAAATCCCCTTTCCCGTATGCCAGGAGAGACGCTGAGGTGAAAGGCACCCGGGGTGCACAGTTAAATGCTAATTGTATCAAGGTGCAGGGCCTGAACGTGGTGCGAATGGAATGTGAGCTGCTGGGGGAGCTGGTAGGGATGGGCTCTTTGAAGGACAAATTCAAGGGAACAGGCCATACAGTGTTTTGATGCCAATGGGTAAGGAGAAGATTTAGAGCACTACTGCCCTCCCCAATGATCGATCATCTGATATGAGTTAAAAGTAGACACACAACCAAAGCAAATAAATCCCTGAAATTCAGACTGGAGAAGATTCAGACTTAAGAGCGGTGCCGCAGACACGTCATTACTGGGCACCTGAAGATTGAAGGAGATAAGAGGGAGTTGTGTATGGAACGTTCCATAATTTTGGATAGGAGGAGCAGGGGTGATGGCAATACATTTAGCACAAAACCGGGGAGGCAGCTTGTGTGCGCCATAGCGTCTGGCATAATGAGAAGGCCTATTGTCTAATCAAAGCAGAGTTGGCTTGCCAGTTAAATTTGATCACGTCTGGATCAGAACGGTGTGCATCATGTGGCAGTCTCGATTAATTAATGTGAAGAGCTCTGTGTCAGTTCAGTTTTACAGGACCGTGTGAGACATTTTTGCATGCAATAAAACATATTTTCCCTTGCAGAGGTGCAGTGATTATTTGGCCTTTTGAATGATTTTTATCGCACAGGTTTTGGGTTGCTAATTTCTTTACAGGGGCTAGTCTTTGCAGTCCACAATGGGCTCCAGTAACATGGCAGGCGTGCTGCAGAAAAGGTCATTTCTTAAAATTAACTTCATGCAAAGCTGTGAAAGTTCTTTTTGTAGTAAATTGAATCTTATTTCGCAAATACCCCTAACTCCCCATTCCATTATGCAGGGCATAACTGGGGTAAGACCTGTCAGGATCAGAATGACTTTGCCCATTAACGCTGGGAGAAAACATTAAAGATCCAATCTCACTGTATTGAATACCAGTGCACTGATGTGGAAGATACTACGTGCTTCGGATACATTTCCCTGTAAGCAGCTCATTGATTTAAACACTCATCTCATAATATGTCCAGTCTGCATTTTGGAAGTTTGAAACCAACATCAAGGCTGACTTCAACTTTTCAAGGTCAATAATTCAAGTAGTAATATAGCTTTATAGACCTACAGCGAGGGCCGTACCGGGCGTTATGGGCCCTGAAGACCGAGTTAATGGGTATGAGGGACCATAACGCCCGGTACGGCCTGAGCTGCAGGTCTATAAAGCTATTAGAACACCTTCAGGGCCTGATTGTGAACTTGGCGCAGTGAATGTGCTAAAAAGTAGGATTCACTGCGCCAAATCAGTACGCCCAGGCTCCACCAGTATTTTCAAGTGGGCCTGGGCGTCCTCGTAGTGCACGACAGTGCACCTTCAGGATTGCGCCTGTTTTGGTCATAACGGGCACAATCCTGAAATCTCAGCAGCATTTTTGTAAAATATCAACATATTTGTTATTTTACAAAAATGCTGCTGAAAACATGGGTGTATATGAACACATTCATATAAACCTAAAGTAAGCAGCTGCAACGTTGCAGATGCTTACTTTGGTGTGTATGAAAGTGTTCATATGCACCGCGGGTGTATATGAACACCTTCATATACACCAAAGCAAGCAGCTTCAATGTTGCAGAATACAACGTTGAAGCTGTGCATTGCAAACACCCGATTAGCGGGCTGTAATCAATCTGCGGGCTATATCAGTGCGTATAGCCCGCAGATTGACCAATCAGCTTCCCAGAAACACCACTAGGGTGTTCTAATGGGTAATAAACACACCTGTTATTACAGTGCTTGGAAGCAGGAGGCATAAGGCATGAAGTGTATATACAAACACAAAATATTCTTATTGTTATTTGATGTGTACACAGCGTGTAGTCACATGTTTAATCCTGGCAAGGCTGGCTGAGCCCTCCATCCTTCGGAGGTAGATACATTGCCGTTACATCTGATAGCAGCAGCTTTCAGATCAGCGTTTAGAAGTGGGAGGAATCCTGCATGAAGCACTGTGCAATTATTAATATATGGCCCAGGACCTCTCCCTTGCGAACAACTCACACATATAGAATCAAATAACAATGGAAATTCAAGTATGCATTTTCAAAAAGTAAACCCTTTTAGATGGGAATTTCAGAGCGACCACAAATGTACGAACA
Organism: Ambystoma mexicanum; assembly: GCF_040938575.1. Taxonomy (NCBI): domain Eukaryota; kingdom Metazoa; phylum Chordata; class Amphibia; order Caudata; family Ambystomatidae; genus Ambystoma; species Ambystoma mexicanum. The sequence goes on from NC_090921.1 coordinate 1,084,106,453, forward strand.
TGGCTGCTATATGGGGCCTTTGGAGACTCGTTCAATATATCAAATAAAATAACCACAGCAACCGAATCAGAGAGGAACGACCAGAAATTAGGCTGTAAATAAACAAGTCTGTGGAGCCCACGAGGAGTGGAATTTCATAACTGGGCCACTTCTACTGAAAATGAGCAGCCACCAACACAAGTGAGTTTACAAAGGGGCACCATAATCCAGAGAGAGGTGGAAGAGCGGAGAGAACGAGAAGGACTTGTGAGGAACTCATGGTGACAACAAGTAAGACAGACACAAGTGATCACAGTTCAAGGGTGTTTATTGAACAATGAAAGTGGTATGGGTTGGAAAAACACCTAATCTAAACCTAAATCTAAGACGGTGATGGGTGTCGACAATCAAATGATCAAAAGTCGTAATAGCGTTAAGTCAAATAAAAGAGGCAATACTAAAAAAAACTATTGCCAATTCCTTACGTTAAATACAAAGCGTGTGGGGGTTAGGTTTCAAGAAAGAAAGAAGTGTTCTCAAATGATAAGTCAGGAGGCGGTAGCCTGGGTCTCCCTTCCCCACGTTTTGAGCACAGGGTAAGGTGGAGTTGCTGGAGCACAGTACAGTCTGGGGCTTCTCTAGCATGTGGCGACAGTTGCAATGGCTGTTCAGATAATCAACAAAAACAAAAGTTCCTTTAACAAATGAAAGATTGTTCCCAATATTCGCTGGGTGATGGGTTTACCCCTGGGTTCCCCCCTCTTCTTGGCTGACCCTTTCTCAATTATAATCCACAAATTTAATGTCTTTTTAAACAGTTCCAAAACACACTGTTTTTTGGGACTGTAGATTCGGCCCCTCCTGGGATTTGCTTCCTGTGGCAGTCCCTCTCACTACAGGATGTTCTACCCTTTCTTTCAGCCACCTTATGGATCAAAGTCTTTAGATTGTACAGGGCTTTTGCTCAACCCTCACGTAGGACCACTTTGAGTTCCTTTGACGACCTTCCCATGGCCTTCTGTTTTTTGTAGTTTCTCAATATGGGGCTCAACCAGAGTCTCTTGAGTTGGCACCCATGTGGTGTCGGTTTCCCTCTGCTGCTGGTTTCCCTTCACACTTTTTACAGTTCAGTTATAGTTTATCAGGGTGGTTGCACAACTTACCACTTTGCGATTCTTACTCCACTCAACCCCGTCTTAGCGATTCTCCCCTCGACTCACTGGTTGTGATGAACTGCTTGACTTTCGGCTTCTTTAGAGTCAAGGTCTGCTACCAAGGGCACAGGAGTCTCCTCTGCTCCACCCTATCTTTTTTTATTTTTATCGAAACATTGTATTAGTTGATAAATCAACTTTTTCAATATAGTCATTACATTAACAAAATCGTTACAACATCGAGACACAATTCATAAACAGCTTAATAAGATTTGTAAAAACACAATAAATACAAGAAGAATTCTTGAGGAAGACACTTAAATTTCAGATTATAGACAGTTCAGTAGCAGTTATAAAAAAAAAAATATATAGCTAAAACAATTTAAGCAGTATAAAAGCACACTTATGCCTGTAGGATTTAAGCCTGGTCGAACTCATTAAATTTAAACAGTGTTTATCCATTTCAAACTATTTGTGTCACCTAGCTGAATTCAAATATAATTTAGAAACCTTTGATAACAGGGCATAGGAATCGAGAAGCATTAGACTTAAAATAACATTAAAATTCAGTTAGAAGCCCACCAAGCATTATTGACTGATCATAAATTCCATTTTAAAATAAAATGTACTGTCGCAATTATCAATGAGACCGAGGAAGCATTAAGGATCTCAAGCCACAGTTGCTTTTTCGTTAGCAGTGGTCTTTCTTTAAAATATTTCAGGAAATAATCTTTTCTCAGGTCAGCCAAACCAATGAATTCTGAAATTAAATGAGCAGTAGTCTCGAGTTGGTTATCTACTTTACAGAATCTACATTCAGTCGACAAAACCTGATCTTTCGCATATATTGCCATTCTAGATTTTGTTGCTAAAAGATTAAAACGAAGACGTTGGAATGTATATGCGTAAGATCTGTCAGGAAATTGTTGAATATACAGGAGGAATCACATTCAATGCTTTACAAAAAAAAGAACTAGCCTTTTACGTCTTATAATTTAGACATCTATTTCCAGTAATAATCCAGTCATACCTATATAGCTTTAATTTTGCTTTGTCTGGGAATTGAATGAATAAGTCTGTTTTAATGTCAGCCGCTGTTAGAAGTGATTCGCAGTGAAGTTCCCACTTTGTCAGAGGAGTATTAACACTGTTTTTTAACAGATTTTTTTAAATCGGGAACACGTTTTTAGAAAGGCCCGAGGATAACTGAATTTTCTATAGAGGGCTAGCATTGACCATTGCACTGCTACCTCTAAGGATATCAATCCCATTTCATAGTGGATTAGGGCAATTGGCATACTTACAGGAACTGGTAAAATCATGTTCCAATAAATTCCTTCTAATACGTCTCACTTCATAGCTTTATCCATTATTTAAGCCTGGGAACCGTAGGTAATAATAGGGACGGCTTTTTGTAAGTAATATGTTCGAACAGGCAGCAAAGAGAATTGTCCATATTTTCTCTGAAGAGGCTTGGCTTGGATTGCCAACATTCTCATTCTCAGTAATAACTCCTCTTTGTATGGTTTCTCAAACGGATGGGAGTTAACATTCACTCCAAGATATTTATACAAACTTATATGTATCAGAGGATGATTAGCAAGAATCCAAGTAAATTTATTTTTGGATCTTTTATTAACATGGTTAAATATTAAGACATTCAACTTTTTTGTATTTATTTCTAGATTGTTTTGCTCAGCAAATGTAGACAGGGTTGTTAACTTTCTTTGCAGCCCAATCGGTGTCAAGTCAAAAAGAACCAAATCGTCTGCCTAAGGTAAGTACTGAATATGGTAGGAACCCAGCTTCGGAGAAAAGGTCCGGATATTCTTAAGAGCATTATAAAAATCACTGATATAAAAATTAAACAAAATAGCAGCAAAAGGACCCCCTTGTTTCAGACCTACATTTGTCTCATTAGATTCTGATAAAAGGCCTTTAGTTGAGTTTAATTTTAATCGATGTATTACAATAAAATTGATTAATTAAAAATATAATATACGAAAGACAGTTGGCAGATAAAAGCTTGTTCCATAAAGTGTTTCTCTGTACTGAATCAAAGGCTTGTGCAAAATCCACAAACGCAACATATACCGGTTGTTTGTCTTTTATCGCTTGTGCTTTAATAGCTGAAATTATTATTACATTTATTGCTGTACCAATACCCGAAACAAACCCCGATTGGTGTGGGCCCATTAGGTCTTCCTTAATAAGCCATTTAGTTAAATCTATTATTAAAAGTCTAGCTAAGATTTTGCCAGGAGCATCTAAAAGCGCTTTAGGGCGGTAGTTACAAGGATTGGTTCTATCACCATGTTTAAAAATTGGGATTACTATGGCTGCCAAGAGGGCGGAATTACATTGGTCTTAATTATAATTTGAAAAATTTTATATAGAACCTCCGCCCAGGCCTCCGGATGGGATTCAAAGATATAATTTGTAAGCATGTCCGGCCCGGGGCCTTTGATGAGCTGAGCTTTTTAATTATTAATAGAATATCAATGGAATCAAACTTGAATTGAGCTAGTTCTGAAAGCTCCCAATCAACAGTTAAGGGATTTAGATCTTGTTTAAACAAAAGTTTTTGATAGTGGGCTTTCCAGGCCATTTCATCATTGCCATTTAGTTGAGTTGATTTATAGACATTTCCAGAAGCAGAGTTAATAATTCTCCAGATCTCAGAAGCAGATTTTAATAGTAAAGCTTTAAGCATTGTTTCAGCTTCTTTTTGTTTCAAGGTATAAGCAATCTGTTTAATTTTATTTCTATATCCTGTTTTCAGAGACGTTTTTTGTGTCATGCATGCATTTTTAGGTAGCCTTCGGAGGGCTCAACGTAATTCTTTTTTAAGATCATAAATGGTTGGATTCCATTTATGTTTGTGAATGAAAGTTGGTTTGTTACCCACTTTAAATGATTGGGCAATAATCTGAATGCAGTCATTGGAGAATGTCCGAGAATTAATTACTTTATCTCCAGCTAGATGTACAACTTTTTGATGTAAACAAGACATTATTTTATATTCCATCTAATTAGATTCTGAGCGTTGTTTAAATCAAACTCACCAATAAAGTATGAAACCGGATAGACCAAATGGGGAAGCCATAACAATTCAAGCACATTGTGATCACTAACTTGTGTAGGGATAACTTGGAAAGCAGAAACAAGGTTATTAGCATGATTTGAGATGTACACATAGTCCAAGACTGAATGGGAGTTGGCTCTAGACCAAGTTGGATGTGGTGGAAGATACTTTATGTGTGTGCCATTCAAGTAGGAGAATTGTCTCATTTTCATTAGAAGAGTCCACTTGTCAGCTCTAGAACCTGATCTGAAAGAGGTGTTTAACAAATTCACATTACAGTCCCCCACAATAATGGTGAATGCATTGTTTGGATCTAGCAATGTTTGGTTCAAGAGAGTCTCAATTTTACTTATGAATAGAGATTCCATTGGTGACAGAGGATTCCAGTAGATATTCAAAACCGTCACTATTGGAAAAAAAGGATGATTTCTATTTGAAGTTCGAATGATGACTGGTTGAATCCCATGATCAAGGGATGCCAATTGGTCAATGGATACTGAGAATCTATATGAACGTCAATTAAGAGGCCCGCCGCCGGTCTGCCCCTGGCCGCCTTAGAGGCCGGAACAAGGGTAACCAAAATGGTCAGGCCATACTGGAGTCTGCAGCATCCAGGTTTCCTGAAGCAGTACTAAATCATACTTATTAAGAAGCTTTGATTTGGATGATAATAGATGGGAGAACCCACGAGTATTCCAAGACACCATGGAGCATTCACGGGAATATGCTGAGCCAGTGAGCTAGTGATAGGCGGCAGCGCCCACCTCGGTCTTTGCTAGCCACGCCCATTTTGAGGGGACCAATTGAGTAGGTATAGACGGCACAATATTACAGTTGCAGCACTTGTGTGAATCCCCCCTACCACCATTAGAAGGTTCATTAAAGCCTGACAGCAATGGCAGAGAATTTGAATTGGGGGGTATTAATGGAAGAGGAACAATTTCCAAAGCTAGGCCTTTCTCTAGAAGAAGATGTCTCTGCTGCCATACATAGTTCTTAATTATTACAGATGGTATTGTTATGCCAACGATGTCTTGATAAGCAGGCTTAGGATAGGATACCCTGCATATATCTTTAGAGTTAATGTGTCGTAGGGCTGGAATAAGATGAAAAACTGTGAGAAGAGTAGATCTACTTGGAAAGGGTCCGAGTAGACTCTGCCTACCATAGTAATTCTTATTATTTCGTCCTGCAGATTTTTTTCGGACAGTTGGAGCCACCCTTAGCCAGTAGAGGAGGCGGTTTGGACATGGACGCACTAAAAGCAGACGGGGAGCAATGGGCTGTAGAGGCACACTCGGACTACTGCTAACAGGATTAGAGGCAGGAGATTTTATAAACGGTAATCTGGTGATTAGGCCATTTCATTTTTGCTCAAGCGTTCTAAAGGCCAACCCATCATAATTTAAATTAACACAGAACTTAGGACTTGAAGGAAGGGGATTACACTTATTTTCATGTAAACTTTGATGAATAGCTTCCTGCAAATTTGAGTCATTGTGGGAGTAAACTGAAAGGTTCATCAACACATTTTTAGAGACAGAATCATCTACTGGGTCAAGCACAGCAATTGGGGGGTTTACATTTGCCAGTATACGGCTCACACCTTCCAGTGTCCTCTCTTTCAGCTGAGGTGGTTTGGGAGACAAGGAGCTCTCCTCGTAACAAGTAGGGGACAAATTCTTATCAGGTACCAAATTTTGGCTCAGATCGAGCGCGGAATTTAGATCAGAGAGATTTGCCACAAAGGCTTTGGTTTTTGATTTTGTTTTTTTAATTTTTTTTAGGGATCGGGAGGTTTTTCGTTTTTTTCCATTTGAGGTGCTCAGGGGAAGAATTAATATCCATACCTCTATCAGACATTCTTTTTCTATTTCTTTTTCTTCTTCTCCGATTATTTTGTGAAGGACGACAGAAGACATCATATAATTGAATCTCAGGGCCAGATAGATCAGGGGAGACGTCTTCAGTATGGTGATTGTTAGATGGCACCTCAATGTGTTCAAGGACATTATCCCCAGCTACATCCGTATCTTTAGACATTGTAGATGGGGTAATCATAATAATTTGCTCAGCTTCTGGAGAGGGCACTGGAGACATATTTAATGTGACAGCATGACATGCACAACGATTTACATTGCCTAACATATGCAGAAGATTTAGTACCAGCCAACCCAGTTTGTTTGTCAGTAAAGCAGTTGCATTTTCCTGAGAAGAAGCTCTGGCTTCAATTATTTCAAATAGTTTTGTGAGTGTGAACATAGAGGTATTAATTCCCGTTAGCGTTGACTCCAGCACATGATTGTTCACTGCAGGAAAGCCAAAAGATGGGCGAGCCAGTGGTTTGGCGAAAGAGGACATAGAAAAGTCATTTGAGGCAGGGGGAGATATTATCTCATCATGGTCATCAGTAGGGTAAAGCTCCGGTGAAGTTGAGAGTCTAGAGTCCTTAAGAGGCAGACAGGATTCCTCAACCATAAAAACAGGGAAGGGGCCTGTCTTTTGAGTAGAATGGGCTAACGGAACATTAGAATTTAGAGGATGCCTCTGTTGTTGAGATAAGGGAAGAGCAGACAGAAACCCATGATTGCTCACCGCCCTCTGACCAGACAAAATGTGAGAGCATAGTGGATCAGGAGTCAGTGGAATCATCATTTGGGAAGGACCCAGCTCCATTTCAGAAGGATGTAAAGGAGCCACCTCAGGTTCACAGACTCCAGGCTCTGCAAGACCTGGGTTTTCAAGTGAGGCATATTCATGCATAGTATGATCAGGGAGAAATTGAGCATGCGAGACTTCAAGAGAGGTAGCTAAGAGAAGAGCATTCGGTAACCATTGATTCCACATAAAAGGCAGGCCCAGAGCCGGCCCTCAAGATGAAGATTCCATGGCGCCAGCGATGTGGAGGCCCGGTCTTAAAGTTACAGGCGTGCGATAAGGATGACATGAGGGCATACCAGCAGTAAGTCTCATCATTTTTAAGTAGTGCAGAAGTACCGGGAAAGCTCAAATAATCCTAGAGTAGAGCTCTAGGCACTTCTTTTAAAAATAAATTATTTTATAAGTAGATTAGAATGTTTGTGTAACCAAAATGTTAAATCTTTGTATATCTTAAGGACATTGACAACTTAACAAGGTAACTATGAACATAAGAAGCTGTCAAAATGCCGGGCATAAACTACAGATGCACAGAGCTACAGAGTGATGTTCAGTGCATTGCTTGCTGTATGAAGGTGCAGCCGGCGAGAGAAGCTGATGACAAATATCAGGCTGATCTCACGTACCAGGGCGAGGCCTCGAGCACAAAGTTGCCAGATACAAGAAGTATGGCAGGAGTTTGAGCACAAGAGTGCTAGCTTCAGGGGGTGATGAAAAAAGTTGGAGAATGAACAGCGTATACACAATACGGCTGTATGTTGTTCTACGCACTAGTCAATGTGTAAAGGTGCAGCAGATAAGAGCGGCTGAAAACAGGAGCCGGACTGTTCACACAAAACAGGGCGGGGACTCAAGCTCAGAGTACCGGGATCAGAAGGTAATAAAGCGGGTATCACAGCACCAGACTGCTAGCTTCTTGGCGAAATGAACAAGTTAGAGGTTGAAAAGCAACTACACATACAGGTGAGAATAATACAGGGCACTACTCACTATATGAAGGTGCGGATAGCAAGCACAGCAGATAGCAGTCACCCGGAGATTCTCACGTAACAGGGCGGGTGCCCAATCACACAGTTGTCGAATTCCAGAGGAAATGTGGCAGGAGTTTAAACACAGAGCTGCTAACTTCGGGGGGTAATAAGTAAGTTAAAAAAGAAACAGCATCACGGCAGGACAGCGGTACAGCGGTCAGCGGACATCTGACAGTACTCATCTGTACTTGCTCGTGGTGCACACGCAGTGAGTACAATTTATGCTACTTCCTGATGACGTGAAGGGGCGGGGCCAAGTTCCAAGGTCCTGTCAAAAATGAGGTATATATTAATCCAGGATCCACAGGCAGGAACAAGGTTCCAACTACAGGTGACAGGCAGAGACTGCAGCCGAACAGCTGACAGTACTCGTCTGTACTCGCTCGTGGTGCACGTGCGCTGGTGCACGCGGCGAGTACAATTTATGCTACTTCCTGATGACGTGAAGGGGCGGGGCCAAGTTCCAAGGTCCTGTCAAAAATGAGGTATATATTAATCCAGGATCCACAGGCAGGAACAAGGATCCAATGACGGGCGACGGGCAGAGACTGCAGCAGAACAGCTGACAGTACTCATCTGTACTCGCTCGCTCCACCTTATCAGCCTAGGCTTGCCCCTTGTACCATTGACATTTGCAGCAGGACACTTGTGCTATTGTTCGTCGTCTTAGATTCTCCTCCACGAAGTTTCCATGGGGCAGGGACAAAAAGGGCAAGGTCACTTCTCTCCTCGCACCCTCTCGCTTCCAGCTGTCTTTCTCCATCTCTTGAAATGCCGCTTAATAGTCGTCTCAACATGCTGTCTGCTCTGTTTGCCTTTCTAGTACTGTGCTCTCTGGCTCCACCTATCCCTGTGGGGAAGGGAAAGGGTTGTCGGGTGTGTGTGATTCTGATCAATTGCCTGACTTTGCCTGACCCTGGTATTGGTACATTTCAGGTAAACGGCTCTAGTGTTGGTCCGTTGTGTTGTGTGAAAGTGTTTGTGGTGGAAAAGGGGGCAGTGGTTTGGAATGTCCTACGTGAGAGGACAGCGTGATCCTCCCACACTGGTCCACTCCCAGGAACTGGATCCAATAGCGATGGCCGTGTCCTTTCCACCTGGATGACAGATCCCTGGCGACTAGCTAGGGAGGCACCTTCAGGTTTCTCACAGAATGTAGTGACAGAATTTGGCCTGAAGGTATTCAGCTCTCTCCTGTAAAAAGCTCAATAGACCACACCTAGAGCCTTGAATTTAACATGCTTGGCCAATAGCAGCCAGTGCAGAGTTTAAGATCAGGAAAGTGGGGCAGAAGCGTGAAGCCCCAACCGCCAGCCTGGCTGCCGAGTTTTGAAGTACTTGCAGCCGCTGAAGGAGAAACACCATCTGAGCATGATACAGCGCGTTGCAGTAGTCCAGGGAGCCAGGCGTGAGAGAGGACACAACCAAGGAGCTGAGGTGAGGGGACGATAAGGAAGAGCTTTCCAAAGTATGTGCTGTTTAAAACAGACTGACTGGCACACCGCGCTAATCTGATTCTACATGGATAAGGAGTCAGAGAACTTTACGCCCATGTTCTTAACAACTGGGAACGGCGAGGGCAGAGAGCCAAGTTCGGTGGGCCAGAAGGCAGAGGACCATCCAGATGATTCCAGCGTGGAACTGACTATCAGCACCTCAGCTTTGTCCCCATTAAGGCAAAGCCAATTCTTACCCATCCACCGATGGATCGCCAAAAGGCAGGAACAGCACCGCTCAACAGAGGCTAACAGAGAGAGATCAAGCAGCACCAAGATCTGTGTATCGTCGACATAGGAGAAACGCAGAAAACCAAAAAGGTGAATCAGTTTAACAAGAGTATGAATATACAGATTAAAGAGAAGAGGTGAAAGAGCAGAGCCTTCAGGGACACCACATTTGAGGGACTTAGCCGCCGAAGTGAAAGGGGGAAGGTAAAGAGACCAGTGAGAAATGACTCTAACCAGTCCAGAAACTGGCCCGAGATGCCAGCTGAGGACAACCTCTCCATCAGGATGCCATGGTCCACAGTGTCAAATGCGGCGGAGAGGTCCAGCAGGATCAGGGCAGTAGTACCACCCTGATCCACAATCTGGGCTAGGCCGTCAGCTACGGCCACCAGGACCGATTCGGTTCCATAGCTGGGCCGAAATCATGACTGGAAAGGGTCAAGGCAACGAGAGTCCTCCAGAAATGAACAGAGGAGAGGAGTGACCAAAGCTTCAAGCAGCTTCACCGGAAACGTGAGGAGAGATATAGGCCGAAAATTAGACAAAATAAAAGAGTACATTTTAGGTTTTTCAGAAGAGGAAGAAAATGAACGTGCTTGAGTGAAGTCAGACTGTGCAACTTAGAGAAAGATGAGTTTACCGCTGCGGTGAATAGGTATGAGATACTAGGGAAATATCCTTAAGAATGATGGGATCAGCAGGAGAAGACGATTTCAAAGTGAGGACAGCTGAAGTAACGTCAGATTCACAGAAAACTGGAATGGTGGACCAGCCAAGTACAGGTGAACTTGTGCTCACAATGTCCACAAAAGAGGATACTGGGGCAACAGTGCCAATAATTTCTGTCTGCTGATGGAGATTGTATTATACAAACAAATTCAGAGAGGCTTTAGGAAGTGGCCACCAAGTTCATTCCTGAGGGCAAAGAGAATGATGAACTACTCTAAATAGTTATTTAGAAGAGTTGACGGCGGCTTCCACTCGAGCCGCAAAGAACAAGCACTTGGCTTGCATAATAGCCAGTTGGTAAGAGGCAGTAGCCTTGTGAAGAGCAAGGCGAGCTATAGGGCAGTAGGAAACGCGCCACTTGTGCTCTGCTTGCCTACAGGCAAGCCGGAGCTTGCCAAGATCCACTGAATACCAGGGCTCCGAAGGGCGGCCACAGGATCTCGAGGCTTTAAAAGGTGCTAGAGAATCAGCTGTGCCAGTCAAAACAGAGGAAAGGGCCTGAAAGTCAGAAGGGGCATCCCCTGGCTGCTGATGGATGATGGACAAGGAGATGACAGAGTATGTCATTTTTCCCCAATGCTGCTGGAGGCAGGGGTGGGGTAATACAGGAGACCGAGGAGTAGGGTAAGTGTAGATGGAAAAAGGAATGACCACATAGTTAGACCATATTACTGGCAGATGAGAAAACGATGTGACAAAGGGACAGGAGGCAAAAATAAGATCGAGGGTGTTGCGCAAGCGGTGTGTAGGAAACATCACTAACTTGGATAGGCCAAGCTCCACAAAGGCGGAAATGAAATGGCCCACCTTCAAATTATTGGGGTCATTTGGATGGAGATTAAAATCCCCCAGGATGATCAGTGTCCCATACTGACGTCTGAGGTCTGTCACCAGTTCAATACATCTGTTTACATCTGTACAGAAACAGACAGAGAAACCAGCAGAGTATCTCTGTCCTAAAAATGTAAACCCAGCACCCCCACAGATTACAGATTTCACCAGGGGTTTATAGGGCTACACAATGAGGGTCATACAGAAAAACAGTAAGATACAGTGGGCCTCATTACAAGTCTGCCAGCCCGGAAAGAAGGGCGCTGATAGCAAGGTACCGGCACCCTTTCCGGACCAGCAGACTGCAACTCTGCTTTCCGAGGCCTCTGCACCCGGGAAGGTCTGACCTGCCGGGCGCAACAGCCCCGGAAAGCAGAGTTGTCATGGAAGCACTGGCACCGTTAGCAATGGTGCGGGTGCTTCCAAGTCCCCATTCCCGTGGAGACCTCTAGGACTCCATGGGAATGGGGCTAACATTTTCTGCCACCTGACTTCCCGGGCCGCTGGGACTTGAAATGTCCCGGTAGCAACGGGAAGTCAGGCAGAGGAAACAGTGTTACAGGATTACCGCCAACCTTGTAATGAAGCCCATTTAGGCGATTGCATTAACAATACGCTTTCTAAGAGAATATACTGTGATTATGAGGGGCATGGCCATACAGCACCATGATATGGCTTTACAATTCCATTTAGCCTACCCATGCCACACAGTCTATGCCCATGGCGGGTCACCCCATGATACATAATAAGCCATGGTCTTGAGCGACCAGACTCACTCGCTTCAATAATTCTTATCTCTATGCTATCTACTAACATGAGTAACATTTTCTCATTATGACCATGCAAGGAATTACGTTGGCTCGTTTGGTGACCGGACCAGCAAAGAAGCAAAGCAGCTACAATGGCAAGAATTACTGCAATAAGATTGGCCGGCATATAGGAGTCCACTAGTTTGAACATCTGTGTGACATGACCTAGTATAGTCTTTGATGTGTAAAGAGCAAATGTCTGATGACCGAACTTAAGAGCGTTTTTCTCCGTTTTGATTGTCGTTTGCAGCAAATACAGGTAATGCTCAACATTCTCAATCTTCTGTATCCGTGGTAGAAATTCTAACAGATTATAAAAATGATAGGGCACTATGCATTACCAGTCAAAACTAATTTCATACCTCAAATGCACTTGCATTTTCAGTTCTGCGTGCCAGCAAAAGTTTCTCGATCTTGGGACCACACGAAGTTCATGTCGTATAACTGTTCTGATGCAGGGTGGGATGCAGCTATTGTTGCCAATGAACAGTCCGGTCCCATTCATCATTGAGCCTTTTGCCTCGCCCTCCCAACAAATTCATCCTGTGGCGAGCAATACCTGATCAGGCTTATTCTTCTCCATAAACTGAAATTCTCTTCAATGGAAGTTCGCTTGACCACACAGTTCATACACTTTTCAGTCAGATCAACACATATTGCGTCATTCTGGAAGACTAATGATGTAGTGAATGGGTTATTAGGCAGCTTGGATGTCCCCAGACATCATGGTTAATCCCCCAATCCCAGTGTGCCCACAAGCCAGGTATTATTCGCTATGATGGAGCACAAACTCCCTTGACAAATAAATAGACAGTGAAGAAACACTGCACGGTACCAATGTCACACTGCCAGCTGCAAAACCTCCACAGGTTCTGCCAGGGCCACAGCACAACCAGTACTTCTGAAGCTGAATTCAGTACTTCTGGCCAGGACTGCTAACAGAGTTTGCCACTGTCCACTCTTAAATGGTAATTCAGGTAGCCTTGAATTTCACCACAAGAAATATCCAACTCGATCTTTTGACCCGCTGAGGGGACATTAAATTTGAAACTCGTTAGCACGTTCCAAGTGATGCTACCTAAATCTCCAACCACATGGAGTTCTCCGAGGCTTGCATCTATAGTCGAGAGAGGAGCCCGTTATCAGTTATGCTGCCTTTGCCAGCTGCCTCAATCATTCCTTATGTACCTGGCCACCAGAAGCATTCCAAGCAGATGCTACATAATTGATCCCATCCCAGATATGAACTCTGAGATCCCGCTGCTTCCCACTTTTATTGCTCAGCATGTCCTTCTGCTATGACAAACACATTGCTGTTTGTGTAAAACAATTTGGAAAATGAGAGGTCACTTGAAAGTTCAACATTACCAAGAATTGCATTGGTCCTAAAGTTCCATTTACTATTGTCCATTTTTTTTAGCGTGTTTCATTACCTGGTATTTTATACCAAGACTTCTGATTTTTCAGTAAAACAGAGTTTTTTAAAAATTCATTCTTGGGAGGTGGGGGATGGATTAAGTACATGCTGAATTGGGGAGAAAATAATGTGTGACACTGTTTATCTAGGCAGCGTGACAAGGTCAGTTCCATGATGATGTCAAGAGGAGGGGGGACCTCTTCTCAGCCTGGGGTCGGAGGCCTACCAGGGAGTGATCCAGTGACAGTCCTACCTCAGAGGGTTCCATGTAATAATGTCGCCACAAAAATCTCGCCATGCAAAAATATCGGGGGATAATATTACCCGATACCCCTCAGAGGGAAGCAATGGATGTTGAGAGGGTCCCGGTTCCTGTCCCTGACTCCAAGTGTCAGCTCATGCATGAGTAGTATCCATTTGTCCCACACTATGCCTTCTAAACAATATGTTTGCCAGGGTTTTTCTCCCCTTTTCAGATCCAGCAACAATCACCCATCAGGAGTAGAGACCAACCCAAGAGATAGGAGCCCACTAGCGCCCCATAGCTGTAGTGCCACAATGCTGAAGTCACTGAAGCGGTATACAGAGAGAGCAGCGAGAACACTACAGAGGTCACACAGATGTCGAGCAAACCACGCACTATTGCCCAGTACCGGTGTGCACTCAAGTGACACCAAGGAAAATCACCTAGACCACCAGGGACATAAAAGGGGTCCAGAAACCTCAAAGAGTATAATGCTTACTTTGGAGATGGCTCTGCCAGGACCCCCTCCTACAGGAACCTGCACACTTTACAGCATGATCCACCATCATGGCAGTGCAGTGTCCCCGCACAGTGAGACGGGGTGGGGCTTATCCCACTATTTATGCATTTCACTGTCCACAACACCTCCTGGGTGGGCAAGCCAGTAACAGTGATCTAATGGAAGGAGGAGAGGGAGCTTAAAGGGGCCAACAGGAAGAAGGAAATTATGGGTTATTAGGTTGAGGTCAGAAGGTGAGGTGGCAAACCCAGAGACCAGCAGGAGGAAGGAAGGAGAAGCTGAGTGTGGAGGCAATTTCTGGTGCAGGTAAGATATTGGTTAGTGATTTCAAGTAATACTGCGTTGTCAGTATGCATGGGTGTCATACAGAGATATCCCAGGTGAACTTAGTGTTTTTTCCCCATGGACCAGCCAGAAAGACTCAATGCACTCACTGGCCAGCAAATGAGGCAAAAGAAGAGACAGGGATGGCACCTCAGGGCACTCGGCAGCTGTAAACAAACAATACAAAGATTAGTTGCAGATACAACAGAATCTACAATCTGAGCCCACCCTTGGTGTAAATAACATACCTGATGTGAGAGTAGGCCGATGAAGTTGGGAAGGGTAGCCCAATGGCACAAGGACATCAGGAGGGGCAAGACAACATATCTCGGGTGTCACGAGGGTACAAACCTAGAGATCGATGGAGTGAGTCCCAAGTAGGAGCTGTAATGAGCCCACCTAATTCCTGATGCAACTAGGAAAATGTTCAGTAATACTAATAAAAAAGGGCAATCCAAAAGTAGTCCAGAATCGACAGAATTCAAAAACCAAAGATCCAGAGTTCTGAGTAGGTCAAGATAATCTAGGGGCAAATGCAAAAGCTGTCCCAGACTAAAAAATGTCCAGGAAGACCCAAAGTTAAAGAACCAAAGATCCCAGCAGTTCAACACAATCCAGAGGTAAATCCAAAAGCAGTCCAAAATTCTATAGCCAAAGTCTCAAAATCTAGGAAGCAAGAAGAAACAGATGCAGAAGCCAAATGCCAAAACGGCGGACAAGTGTGTCAAGCCTGTTGCCGGTTCCTTATATAGAATAGTTCTCTGCATCCTGGTTGCCATCGCTGTTGGTCACATCTATGTTCGGGAAGTGCCCGCCGCTGGTGAACGCGTTGGTCAGTCACCATGGCAACAACTAGGGATGCCGCACCGCACAGAAGTGGTGTAGAGCACCTGGAGCTGCATAGGAGCGATAACATATCTGGGGAATGGTGCTGATATGCGGTGACTGAGGAAGAGGAACACCAAGTGCATGACAATGAGAACGCAACAAGTTGACTAAGAGAGAAAGTGTAGGGTGTGAATGTGAAGTTTTTGTGCGAGCAAAAGGAGGGTGCCTGAGTACGGAGTGGAGTGGTAGTAGTGTGGAGGAGGGAGAAGTAGAGTGTAGAGGGAGTATTAGAGTGGGGATAGAATAATGAGGAGAGAGTAGTATAGGAGAGAGTAGTAGTGGATGGCCTAGTAGTATAGAAGAGGAAGTAGTGTCATATAGAGACTAAGAACATCAAAGGATGGGGGTGAGGCTTAAAAGGAGAGACATTGAAGGGACCGAGAAAGAAGGCAATGTGGAAGGGACAGAGAAGGGAAGTAAACGTGGGTGGAGGTGGAGGAGAGTAGTGGGAGAAGAATATCTAGTAAGAGAGAGAGGGAGAGCAATACTTGGGCATGGTAGATAGGAGACAAAGTCAGGCAGAGTCTCTGTAAAACACAATTTCAATTCCCCCTTTAGATTACTAACCACCGGGGAGAAGTGACAGTCTAGGAAGTCCCCAAGGGAGTTTAGACAGAAAAGGCATCCTGCCTTTAGGTCTTCACATCTAGCATATGGTAGAATTCGACAGTAGGGGGTCAATATTCAATTTCTACTAACCAGGGATAACGGATACCTGGGTAAGGGAGGAGGTACCTTTTTTAAATAAGAGAGGGACGGCCAGAGGGCTCATTGAAATCTTAATAAAAACCATTGAAGCATCTGTGAGGCTTGGAGTATTTCTTGCACAATCTGCGATAGCGGCAATTTCTCAATCTATCAGTCAATGTCTCTTCACTTTAAGTTCATTGTGCACTACCTGTGTAAACCTAGAACACTTGCCATCCTGCTCAGTCTGTTTCTTATCTGGCATGCAAAGACCTAGGAGGTGAAGGTTTCTGATTGGCCCATTACTTGCATGCGGTAGAACAACTCACCCTGAAAGAGCGCCTCCCTCATCAGTGTCCCAAAAGCCATGCACTGGAGCATTTCTTGCTCTAGAAAATAAAATAAAGATTGGTTGAAAAATATGAAGTCAAATTTGTTATCTGTGTTAGTCGTGGCCACCCACTTTGTTTAAATTTTCACTTGTTTGAGTCACCTTTTTCTTGTCCTATTCCAAAGCTGGTGGCATTGCATTTGAAGGAGCCTCTCTTTTCCAGGCATTGGGAGCCCAGTATGGGAGGGTTCTGCTACTTATTGGTACTTGACCAAAGCAAAACAACATTCACTTGCTCTCGGAAAATGTCCCAAGTAATAGGTGATTCCACATTTTCTGCCACACAACTATGGCCCACTTTTCCCACCTGAGCCGTTTTGGCTTGTTCAGTATTTTCCATGTGTTACTAACTCCCCTTTGTAGTGTTCTCAATGTATTGTCACTGGGTTTCTCATTAGTGCTCATCTCCCCTGAGTCTGAGCCATACAACAAAAGGATCCAATCCTACCTCCGTTTATGGCTATTCCGCTCGTTGACAAATAATGGAGAGGGTCCAGCTCAGCACATTTCTACTGCAGATAGACGTACCTCCAATGGGCCTTTCCAGTGGGGCACAAAGAAATTATTTGTGATGATGGCTCTTCATGAATACCCAAGCTTCCGGCTCTAAATCGTTCACATGGTGGTTGAAGTCCATTGAGTAGTGTACAGCAAACATGTCTATGTGCAGGTACAGCACATAGACATGCCTAACAACTTTGACTAAGTTCAGACAATACTGTAAAACTGTCATCTAATAGATTGACGTTTCCCCACCTCAGTGGTAATGGGGGTGCCTCTGGTAAGTGAACCTGTCTACCAGGAAGACTCACTTGGGCTCAAGCTTACTACCTGTTTGCAGTGCTTCTAACAACATTAAGGAGGCATTCCAGGAAAAAGTTGCCACAAAGTCATTTCAGTTATGGTAAAGACAAACTTTGAATAACAACAGGCTTACGGCCTATGTAGATTGCGTCAAAATGTTTATGATGCAGATCACTTTGCCCACATAGTAGGGTAAAGAATACAATTATCACAACCAAAAGAATTATAAAAAATTATCAACAATGATATATATACCATGACATATATTACACATCACCTACTCAACACACATGGATACAAAGTAGAACAATAGACATAACAAAACCTAAATTGCGTTCTTAATTCATAGGTTACTCATACAACTTATCAAAATAAGAATCACACTCATTCATTTCAGCTCATTCCACAATCTCCTCGAACAGTGCCTCACAAATAAACTGAACCTAGCAGAAGAATGTCTGGCAACTTCAAACCAGCTGCAAGTCAATTTTTTATATTTCATTTTTTTAATCCAATTTGGTCTTTCCACCATTCCCACTGATTGTGGACAATAGTGAGAATGGACCTTCTGTTCAATATTTAACACTTTATAGAGCTCTTGAATTAATTTCCCTGTGAAGTGTGTTCCACAATCTCTATCGATGCTCACTGGCAATCCGAAACGCAGAATGAAAACTTTGATTGAAACTTTTACCACTGCCTGTGCGTCTGCTTGCAGGGTGGGTACACCTCTACCCAATTTGGGAATATATAGAGGACGTATTACAATCCTGCCACCCGTTAATCCCCCTTTCTCGCGGGTTAGCTCTGACAGTCTAATACTAACATACTTATGAGGGCTGTATGGAGGAAAGTGAACTATGGACTAGTACTGTATTTTTATTTATGTTATAGTTTTTTTAACTTTTACTCCTATGTCCAATCCCCTCCTTTATACTGTATGGGTAATTTCTCAGCACATAAATACTACCGGAGGAAGAACTTGAACTGTTCTAGGAGAAATGCTCTCAATACTGCCTGGCCGAAAGCTGCAGCAGTCATACCTGCAGAGATGGAGGTAGGAGTTTAAGTAGCTGCTTTGTTGATCATGTCCTAAGGGACCTTTCGCTGGAATGCAATGGCTCTGTCCTTAACCCTTACTGCATGAGATTGCAAGCTGCAGGAAGATGTTTTATGCTGCGTCTTGTAGGCTTCGGGAAGTGCTGTTACCAACGGCAGAGCATTAGAGGAATTTGTGCCTGATGGCCCGCAGGGCAACAACCAAACCTGACAACGAGCTTCAGATTCGTGAAAGACCTTGGTTTGCGCCAAATCAAATTTAAGACTGATTCTGGCATTCGGACAGTGTAGGGTTGTCGCCAACCCTTGAAAATGGCAATGGAAAGAAGGTAGGAGTGGAACCACCTGAATAATGTGAAAAGTTGAGACAATCTTTGGAATAAAGGTGGGGTGCGTGCAAGCATGCACAACTCAACCTTTCCTTTGTAGAACACATTAAAAGATTTGGAAGATGAAAAAGCCTATTTCGCTGACCCTTCTGATCCAGGTGAGGGCCACAAGAAGCACTGGCTACCGCGTCACTAACTTGGGGCCTGATTCATGGAAGTATTTTATAATGGCACAAACCCAATAGATAAACGTCCCATGAATAAGGCCCTTGATGTCCACAGAATGCTTGGTTTTCAACGTTTGCGAGCTAATGTCGAATAAGTGAGGCCTCTTAACCAGTGGGAAAAGCTTAAGCAACGCCTTCAAGTGTCCTCTGGCTTGCTGAGGAGAATAGAAAATCTTCCGAATTTCTGTATGCTACAATTAGAGTGAAATTCTGCTTGTGTCAATTTGTACACCAGATGAGCCAAGAAGGATAAAGCGTTGTCCATCTGATAAGTGAGCAGGTCAAAGTTTCTGTCTAGAGCCCAAAGGCAAAATCGTGTCCATTTACTCTGATATTGGGACAGAGTGGAAGATTCTGTAGCAGCTTGGATGGGTTTCAGGTTCTCTCACATATGGCCCATAATTTGCTTGTCAGCAATAGGCTGTTAAAGCTATTGATTGAGTGCCAGGGTGATGAATCCCCATTTCCTGCTGGAACAGAAGGTCCTGATCCGAAGGAAAAATATTGGTCCCTCCTTGGTCAAGTGAAGAAGGTAAGAGAACCAAATATTTTCTGGCCAGTAAGGGGCCACTAATAACGTGGAGCAATGGTGAAACGTCCGGAACTTCGGACTCACACTCCAGAAAGGGACTCTCACAGGATGCACAGCGTGAAAGTACCAGGTGAAGTGAATTTGTGGTGATTATATGGTTGATACCAAGGCCTTGAACAAAGTCTATCTGGTCATCCAGGCCTGGATGGCCCAACACGAATTATGTCTTAATGACGACAAGACGGAGCTCATCTTGGGCTCCTCTCAACACCTCAACAAACTTGATCCATCCTACCAGTCATTCACCATAGATGGAAATATCATTAAGGTCTCTAAAGACACAAAAACATTAGGTTTCTATCTCAATGCCACTCTGTCACTGTCACGACAAACAAATGCAGTCAGATCAGCCTCTGCTTACACCTGTAAACTTATTGCAGCTTGCAGACCTTTTCTGACCACCCCCAACAGCATCACCCTAGCCAGAACGCTCGTCATGTCAAAAATTGACTATTGTAGTGCCCTCTACCTGGGGACTAGTCAAGGGAACTTGAATAAACTACAAATCACCCAGAACAACGCCATCAGGGCAGCGCTAAACATTCCTAGAAACCACCAAATTTCTGAAGCCAGAACTAATCTACATTGGTTACCTGTCAAGCAGAGAATCTCACTGAAAACACTGGCCCTCACCCACAAATGTCAGGCGAACAAGGCCCCCCCCAACACTGCAACCGAATCTCCCTCCACACCTCCACCCGACCTCAAAGAACCGCCCAGTCCCACTGCCTATCGATTCCAAGGTTTAAACTTCAAAAAGCTGGGGGGCGCGAGCTTCCCTGTCCTAGCATCTAAGCTTTGGAACACCCTCACTGCTACCATCAGATCTGAGGACTCATTCAACACCTTCAAGTTGAAAACAAAATCAGGGCTCCTTGCTCAGATCTGAGACATTCCGCTACGGCCCAATGCAATGCACCACAGTTCGCAGTCGCCTGCTCGTTCCTCTGACTCCTGTCAATTTTATGGCATAGTCGTCTAGCTGAACTCTGTTAATACTATGACCTCGTCTATTCTCCCGGTCATACTTTGTTCCTAATGCAATCATCCCTGCTCGTTTTTACACATCTCCCGCTATATCTCATCACGTCAACTTCTGCTGTAAATACTTGTATGTAACTCATATGTAAATATATTTGTAAATAATTTTCAAATTATGCGTGCTTGTATGTAACTATGTATGTAATTAAGTTTAAGTTCTTACGCCCTGATGCCCCCGGGCCTGATGGTGCGCGTTACAAATAAATAAATACAAATTGGAAAAGAAAAAAGTTTGAGGAATGCATGTTGAAAAAGGATTGCTGCAGCAACCCGTTCCCGTCCCCATGGAAAAAGTGACTGAGCAAAATGGTAGACACCTGATGGGTGGCACAGGTGGGCGCAGTTTAGGGGTTCGTGCAAAACCCTGTACACCTTCAAAAATGAAAGGGGAAAACACTCTTGCAATAAAAACGTATCCAGTCCCACCCCCTATGGGGGAATGCCCCATACATTATGGACACAATGGGACAGGTCATGGGAGCAAGCACCCTCATATTCGGGTCCCAAATGCCAACAGTTTGGGCACTTGCAGAAGAAAGCTGCTAATTGTGAAAATCCTTAGACCAGATTGCTGAACGATTTGCTCCAGGATCTACTAAACAAGATACAACTTTTCCTTCAATTTCACAGTTAATAAAGGGAACCTCTTGATTTATGGGTATTAATGTTTGAATGAAAATGTGCGTTTAACCTGGCTGTCCTAATCCCGAGGCTTCACTTGAAGATGAAAATTATGCACTTTTACAATTTCAAAAGGAGGGGCAGTGGGTGTCATGACAGCTTGCCACTGTAGTCTATTGGGACGCTCAAACGTCCAGTGCCCCTCCTGCTTGCAGTAATGTCACGACTTGCTACTTAATACAAACCCATTTTGCATTCGCTGTAAACTTTTGAGGATCAGGGGTACCACCACTCCATTCCCTACCTACGACCCCCACATCCAGTTTCTCTGGTACTCCCGTGAACCCCTACCTCCCATCTTTGCATGTTCATTTCCCTGCGCCACCCTTCTACACGCTGCAATTGCTGTATGATGGCCAACCATCACTGGGTCTGCTGCACCAAACACTCATCAGCTGTTGTTGACGTTTCACCTTCAACCCTTGAACTAATGCTGTGGCCATGGCTTCCTGTGCCATTTCTACTGATTAGTCCCAGAATGCTGCATAAACACAACTTTCAAACGATTCACCCAATCTGGTTTTCTGGGATATACCACGGGAATTTTTGCTATCAAATGATCCCTTGCTTGACCCTAGTCTATACTCCTTGCCGGGTTCTTCGCTAGGCCAACCATGCTTTTGATGGCATACATTAATAGACATTATCATAGTCATAAATTGGCTGATAGTCTGACCAGGTGGGGTTGTAAGGCTAAAAGACTCATCTGTGCATTTCTTGGGCTCCTCCCATACAGATAGTTCCATATTTGAATCCTGAGCACTCCTAAACTGTTATTGGTGCACTAATCAATTCTAGGTTAGACTACCTATATCCAGGGATGCCGGATTATCAGTTGTCTTATTTACAGAGAGTACACAATGCACTGGAGTATGATCGGCCAAGGAAGGGCCTCTCTAAGTATTCGTCTGTCTCATCTGCTCACTGCACTGGTTTCTGATAAAAAATGGAATAACATTGAAGATGCTGTGTATGGCTTTTAAACATGTGCACGGAATGGCTGCCATTTATTTGTAGTCCAAGGTTCACCTCTGCAGACCTGCTAGACGTTTACATTCTGAAGGTGTTTGGGGGAGACAAAAACCAATAGCCAGGTCCCGCTCCCGAGGTTCACTGTTGCCGCACCATGGCTTTGGAATCAGTTACTGCTTATTCTGTGGAAGGTGAAGAATCTATGTTAGTCTGAAAATCCCTCAAGACATTCTGTCTTGTTCATTTGTCTTCACATCATTAGGGTAACTTATTTTTAGCAGACTGACACAGTTAAGTCTGCAAGTAGCGCTTTATAAATATCCACATTGGAAAATTTAGAAATTACTTGGGAAATCTTTAGACAAATTCCTTAAATCCTCACGACTTCACAGGGCATGCACTTTTACCAAATTACAACAATCACCTGCACCAACACCTGGCAGCTGCGGCAGCGCAGCCTGTAACTGTTTGCCCACAGCACCAAATGCAGCGGCTATGGGAGTATGTGAGGGACGAATTGCGGCAGCAGAGGTGCTAGCTTGCTTTGCTTTGTTTCACATTGCGCCTGTGCTTGTGCAACACACTGGTTTTGTGGCTGTGTGGGCTGAGCAGTCATAGGCTTGGGAGCAGGCCTCTGTTGCTGCTGAAGCTTGCACAGTATTGCATTCTGCCTTTGTAGCACCCCAACATCTCTATAATATCCCCCCGTCACCCCTCTTCCTCGTTCTACCTGGTTTCCATCTTCTGCCTTGCCCGCCGATGTGCGCTACGGCTATAACAAAGTAATAAGAGTCATAAGGGTAGGTGGTCCTGACCCCTTTTCTTTGTTTTTTTTAATGTCTGTATTTCACTTCTTAGCTTATCATTCATATCTTTTAAACCCCTTCATCCTTGATTCTCTAAATAGTTTTGTTGCTTTGACAAACCATTCTAAAAAGAATTCCCATTGTTCTGGAGTTTACTTTTTCCTTTTCTCTGTTCGAGCACACATCGTAAATTTAGAAACTTGGCCAAATCAAAGGTACCTTCCAAAGCGAATTCCTGTGTTATGGCGCTCCAATTTTCTAGGTATTCATATGACCCAACTGATGAGGAGTGCATGAATGTGCTCGAGTACACCTTCCTGGGAAGCTATATTTCATGAGCGCCCCTTTCCCATTTCCACTCCTTCTCCTTCAGATATTTCCCGTTGATAGTGTAAATCTACTCTTAAACCAACCGCTCCACTCAACCTGTTAAAACACACATTCATGGCATTAAGGAGGTCTGCTTTTCCTATTCTAATTTCAACACTATTCTCACATTCCCGAATGTTTTGAGAATAACCCAGTTCTTTTCAACATCCGACTTCTGGTTTTGATGTCCACGTGACATGACAAGGGTCACGTGGATGAGTAAATAAATGGGAGGCGGAGCGGCCAACAAGGCAGTTCCTGCTGTGGACCCTGACCGAGTGTCTGTGTGTCCTTTGCTCCGCACGCAGCGCCAGCGGCCTGCTGCATGGCCCAAACCCCGCCAGAGCCCACATCACACTGGCGACGAGGATGTGATCGGGAAGACCCGCACAGCATGTCCCCGCTCCCAGCCAGAGCCCACCTCACACTGGTTACTTCTACGTTGTGGCTCTGCCCATCAACCTCTATTTTACCCAGACCCATTACTGACTATTACCCTTTTGACATTACTATTTTTTTTTAATAGTTGTTTTAGCTGGTTATCAACTTTAGAACATATAAAAAGAAATTTGTCGTTATATAAATTAGTACATAAATGAGTACATTCTTATGTAAAATTATCTTTACAATCAGAGAGACGAAAAAAGACAGCATTTACATAGACTTTACAAGTACAATTCAATTATCATTAATGACTAGTATGACTAGTAAAAAAGTAAATTAGCATACAGACGTTAAAAAAAGGAAAAATAGTAAAATTCCTCACATCCTGTATTGCGTTATACCATGAACAGAGCTTCCAGAAATCTTTTTATGGCTACATATACAGAGGTTCGATTTGTTGAAAAAAAATATGTTCCATTTCTCTTCTTGGTGAAAGGTTTCATACTGCTGGTAGTATTCATACAAGAATAGTTCTCTCTCGCATCACCCCTGGACACTGCATAAACACGTGTCGTAAGGTTTCTTCCACCTTAGTGTTTTCACAAAATCTGCAGAAGTTTAAGGATATAGCAATTTGCTTTCGCCTAGCCATTAAAGACTGTGTTGGCCATAGGTTTAATCTAAATCGTAGAATGGCTGAGCGAAGCAACACAGATGGGGAGCTAACTAAGTAGGATTCACACAACATTTTAATGGAAAATGGGTTGTTTCTGAAGTCTCTATATGCACCACAGAGTTCTCTGGTTCGGATCCATTCATGCATATATAACTTTTTTTGGCTCTATCCGGGTTTTCTAATAGTGTCCGTAGTGATACGTCTGCAGCAGCCATTACATCATACACTTTATTTCGCCACTTGACCGGGAAACTGTGTGCTGACTTCAAAATATATGATGCTACGGATGAAAGCAAGGTATTGGGGTTGTCAGCAAGGACACATTTTCTAAGCAAAGCACACTGCCGCCACTGGAGTCTAACGTACAAGGACAGCAAACCAATTTCATGTCGTATAAGTACAACCGGCGTACATTGCGACAGATTAAGAATTTTCCTCCAATATCTTCCCTCCAGCTTTTGGAGGTAGGTTTGATTCACCCTGGTCCAAGTCTCTAGACTATACAAGAGTATTGGCACAGTCTTTTGGTTATAAGTGATAAATGTTTTTATGGAGAATTTGCCACATGTACGCAATATTAGTTTTGATTACGAAATTGCTGTCATTAGTCGCTGCTCCAGTGTTTCTGAATGTGCTCTGTTGGTTTGGTGATCATCAATTCTCATTCCCAGGTATGTATACCTGGTCACGACCTCTATTTCTGCACCCTGTAAGACTCATTTATATTTGTTAGATATCTTCTCACAAGCATTACAAATCATGATTTTGGTTTTAGCAACGTTCACTGTGAGCTGATTAACATTAATATACGTAGTCAGAGCATGTAATAGATTTTGTAGACTTTTTTTTTAAAACAGAATTAAATCATCAGCATACAGTAATGCAGGTAATTTTTTCAGGCCCAAACTTGGAGCATCTGTGATAAGATCTTGAAAAGCATCAGGCAAATCATGGATGGAGAAGTTGAACAGGGCCGAGGCCAGGATACATCCTTGCCTTAGCCCTCTATTGGCCCTCCAGATTCAGTCTCACTTGCAGTGAAGTGTTCGTGTGCAGCTCCTGGATGATGTCCACAATAGTGTTTGGGCATTGCGCCCTCTGTAGCTTGCAGATCAGCAGCTCTCGTGACACAGAGTCAAATGCTGCGTGGAAGTCTATATATGCAAAATACAGTGGTTGATTCGAGATGTAAGCCTGCTGTTTAATGGCATATAAAGACATCAAGTTAACACCCGTGCCCATTCCACGAATGAAGCCAGTTTGGTGAGGATCTTGTTTATGATGTTGTATTGCCCATAAGTACAGGTCTCGTAGTAAAAATCATGCAAATATCTTCCCAGTGACGTCAAGGAATGAGATTGGTCTGTAGTTACATGGGAGAAGTCTATCACTGCTTTTATAGATAGGAACAACAACCGCTTTACACCACAAATCCGAGATGGTTCTTGTTTTTAGAACTTTAGCAAAGATATTATATAAAATCTTTGCCCAATGATCTGGAAAGGCTCTAAGCATAGCATTGCTTAGACCATCCGGGCCCGGCGCCCGTGAGCTGGATGACTTTTTGATAAAACCCACTATGTCCTCCCTCTCAATGTCCAGCTGCCATGTGGTACATGTCGTAATCGGAGTTTGAGGGATGCTCCATTTCTTTGGGCTATACAGTTCCTGGAAGTGTTGTAACCAACACTCCTCCGTCACTCAGTTGATTTGCACCAGTTTCTTGTTATCTCCCAGATTATTAAGAGTTGACCACATAAGAGCTGTGCTTTTCAATGTCCATATTCGTAGCATTAATTCGCCATCTCGCTGATATTTCATGGCACTCCTACTACGTGTCCAGTTTCTATATTGACATCTTATGGAGAGCAGGGTAGAGGTCCTATCAGGTTCTGCTAGCAAACTAGTGGCTTTCTCATCTCTTCTCATCTGCGCTTTCTTGTTTTTTTGATGAATATCAAAGACATGGGCTTTCTGAATCTTAGGCCCACTAGCTGGTCCATTGAATCTAAATAAGAAGAGTGCCACGGTGTACGGAGCCTTTTCATCCTTAAATGAGTTTTGTATTAATGTTCCGTTAAGTTGTTGCAACTTATGTTGATTCCATCGAAACCTGATTTTTGCACTATTTATCTCTAAATCTGGAGTATAGTATTTCCTTGTGTCAGGCGCTTTTTTCCATGACTTGAAATCTCAGGGTCTGTGTGTAGAAGGATCTATCCGCATATATGGAGTCGATTATGCTGTTCGATTGCCCCCTGGACCACGTAGGTCTCAGTGGTAAGTCTCCAGGAAGTGATCCTTTGATCATGATGAGACCTCGTTCCTCCATTAATACAGACCACCTACGAATATCGGTTCTTGCTTGTGCAGTTTTGTCAAGGCATAGCAAGTTCAAATCTCCCACCAGGATTATGCTGGTCACTTGCGTGTCGAGAGCAATCTCATCTAACGTGTTTGTCAGATCTTGATAGAACTTTGATTCCGATATGCCAGCCAGATTTCTGTAAATATTTAGCAATGCTATTATTTGTTCGTACTGTAGGATCTTGACCAGCTGGATGTAGTTATTAGGAGTCAACCATGATTCTAAAACGCAACCTGAACTGGTTTTAGTCGCCACCATTAGTCCAGATGTAGGTCGACGTTTGGTGGCAGGAATCGCCGGCAGTAACGAGATGTTATGATTATTCCAGACTGGGTAATTTACTAACCACGTTTCTTGGAATGCGATTATGTTAAAGCTTTCCAGGTCCTTATCCAAGGATTTAGGAAAGTGGGAGTATCCACAAGTGTTCCAGCTAACCAAACTCGTCTGTTTCAAACTGATATCATTGTCGTGGCTGTTTGCTTTATTAGATCCGAGTTATGATTGGTGGGTTCGCCACTCTATGTATGTATGATGTCGTGCACCGACATATTTTTCTGTTGGTGTCCTCACCATGTTTGGAGCCTCATATCCTTGGTTGTCTTAGAAGATGGTGAAGCCTAATTCAAATAGTTCTGGGTTCACATTCCAAATTGCCTGTGCCACCATACCTCTTGGAATCCACAACCTAACTGTCTCTGGTTTATATAAGTTTGGAAATTCTACTTGAGCAATATCAACTGAGATGTTATTCAGCGTAGAAGTGCCCTTAAAGATGTTTAAGATGTTAGCACGGCATAACGTAAATTGTTTGGCAGGAGCAGGGCGGCACTTCATAATTAGTGTATGATGGGCTGGTTTCGTTTTGATGTTCGTGTGATTGGCGCTTTTCTGGTTTCCCATTAGACCACTAGTTAATCTTTGTTTGTATGAGTCTGCTGTTGTTTTCGGCAGTAAATTGTGTCCTCCTTCATACTGCAATTGACCATATACTTGGCTATGCTGTTTTGTATGTTGGCAACTGCATTTTGTACCTTGGTCGAAGGTGACACGACCTAGAATGTTACTTGCAATGCTGACATGAGGTTCGTTGTTAGGTTTAGATATCAATAGCTCAGGTAAGGTGTTATTTTTATCCCCTGGTGCACATTGATTGCATTGTTGCTCTTCTTGCTTTTTAGCGTTGTAGCCACAGTCTGAGTGTTGGAGGTAATCGGGACGCATAGACGTGCTATTTACTTGCTGCATCCTCTGTTCCGTTTGTTCGTTCTTTTGGGAGCTTAAGTATGCGTCAACCGCCTCTCTGATTTCTCTCCTTTGGGATTCTGTTGCCATTTTGTCCAGAGCTGTGCTGTCACATTGATTTTTCTGCTTTTCCTTTTGTACTTGTGGACGCTCTGCTGTAACTTTCTGATCAGGGACATTCTATTCTCCATCTATTTCATCAACCAAATCATTTAGCGGCTCATGGTTGGAGGCTTGAGCCAACACTGAGTTTTCTAGTTCCGTCTCTCTGTTTTTTCGCATGTTCTGGCGTTCTGTGTTTGGGCTAGGATAATTTTCTTTACGAATTGCTTTGCAGCTGGTTGATTCACAGTTTTGATGTTTTTTTATATTCTTCGGGTTTTTTTTCATTTCCACTTGAACTTTTGCTTTTTTTCTTTGTGTTGATAGGTTGGTTGGAAGCATGTGTGGCTTGTTGATCTGGTTGAAAGATGTCAGTTTTTTTTAGCAGGTTCACTTGGACTCACAGCTGGTGGGTCCTTTTCTTTTGTGACCTTTCCAGAGATCGTCTCTGTGACTGGTCTAATTATTGTGTCAAAGATTGGTAAGACTGGGACCAGAATTATGTCGCTCTGCGCTTCCTGTATAGGAGTATTCTCAATCTTTTCTTCTCCACAGCTTTTATCAACGGTGGTGGAACGGGCTTTAGTTTCCTTAACGTGTCTTTCTTTTAGCATCCATTCTTTAATTAGGTCTATTTGCATCGTTTGATGCATGATTTTGGCATCCATAGTTTCAAATAGCCGCCCCAAACTTACCAAGGCATTGTTAATTGCTGCAAGCGTGATTTCTAGCATTGGCTGTTGGAAGTTCAGCTCCCTTGTTGGGGGCACTGTTGTGGGATGCCTCGGGGTAGGGGTGACAAATGAGACCGAAACTGAGGGTGACTGGAAGTCTCTTGTTTGTGAGATCCGTGATGAACTTAGTGCAGGCTGCTCCTGCAATGGTTCCGAAAAACTAGCGTGCAGTGACAAGTCAGATAATGTTGTCTGAGCTAAGTCTACCATAGGAGGAACCTGGAAGTCCGGCGATGAACTAACTTCCACTGTTTCATCTAAAGAATGGGAGTCGCGAACAGATGATTCCTATTTATCCAGGTAAGTTCTTTTATGTTTGTTACTTCTTGTTCTGTCATATCTCGTCAGGGAGCTTGGTAATTTAGGAGCGCAGTTCTTCTCTTTCTCAGTTTTGCTCCCACCTGGCATCTGCTCCAGGTTGATTGTGGTCGGTGCATGAATTTCGTATTCACTAGTTCCACTAGCTGTTTGCCGATTCGATTTTACTGCATTCCTGCTTAGACTCAAGTCAATGCAGTAATCCCGAATGTCCCTCATGACGAGCGATTTCGAAATCACTGGTATTAGCGTAATAGCTTTTTAGGTACTTTCCTTGGTGTGTGAGGGCTCAATCTACTTGCCATAGGCGGTAGAGTGGCTACTGCTGGCATATTCGTTTTGAGAGTGTAGGGTATATTAGCCATCACTGATAACTCCCAAGATAAAAAATATGAAAATATAATAAAAGGGAAAATAGCAACCACGCAAAAAGGGACAAACCAAGATTATTTTCGTGAATAAAAATAGTCAACCACTGGTAGTAATGTGATTGGAGACTCACTTACGGTAAATAAATAGTGATTTCTACAAAATTAATTCCACATGTGACAATAAATAATAACAACGAACAAGAGTCATACACTCCTGCGCACGTCCTGTGGAATAAGACAGCAAGATAGTACAAGCTTACTAATTCAGTGCGTCAATTCTCAAAGGGCTCCCTCCACCCTCACCACCCGTGCACAGCCGTAGACAGCCCTTACTCAACAGCACTTCCTCAAAAGCACGCGCGCAAAAGCGCGAGTTCCTCAGGCTATATGGATTGTGGGTAGAGGGGGCGGAGACCACAGGACTTTGAAGAAAAAAAAGGAAAAAAAACAAACAAACAATTCCAAGCCTTTTCTCTTTCCAGTAATATCGTATCTGCATTCACCACGAGCCACAGGTACAAATCCGGACAGTCAGCCGAACCAGAGACTCTGCAGGGTTCTGTCTGACTCCCTCTCTCGTTCTGATTCCGATGGATCTATTACTTTGTGTGTTTTTTTTTAATCTCCTTCAAAATTAATTTCCTAAAACCATCCCCACTGGGTCTGCCCCTGCTGCCGTAACAATAAAATAAGCAGCTTTTGTGCAGCCCATATAGGGGGGGGGGGGCAGAGGTCTGTTACTGTCATTACCGTCTCAGCTGTGCATGACTAATAAAAGGCACGGCAGCACTTACTGTGGAAACTTTCCCAATAAATCCAATATGATAAACTACTGCAGCTGCAATAAAGATAGATTTCTATACAGTTATACAGAAACAGACAGAGAAACCTGCAAGTGTATCCTGCCCCAAAAATGTGACCCTGAGCACCGGTTTCTCCGGGGTTTTATGTGGTCTTAAACAATGAGATTCATACAGAAAAACAGTAAGATAAATTGAGTTGGTTACATTTTCAATAAGCTTCCTAACAGAACGTCTTGCAAACTTGAGGGGCATGGTTTTACTGCACCATGCCATGACTGTACAGTTTCATTTCACCAAACCATGCAACAAAGTTTCCGCCAGCAACGGATCACTACATCCTACACAACTAGCAAGAGTCTGGTAAAGAGCACCCACCGACTTGTTCTCAGGCAAGAAAGCCTTGACCTCATGTGTGACGCGCCACGGGCGTGCCTATGTCCCCGGCATAGACGAATGGCACAGCAGCACATCATTGTGGTTTCTGTCAACCAATCATAGCAAAGTGGGACAACTGCATCATCTCGATAAACATGGCTGGGGTGTTTCTCTGTCTGTTACAGCCTCACTGTCAATTCTTACGAGACAAACCCAAGACTTTCATATCCAGTGAGCACTGTGGCAAGTCAGAATCAAGTGGTGGATAACTCATTGTGGTTTACCTCAGTAGATTCACTATATTCCCAAAACCCTACACTAGCCCCCTGACTCTGCTCCCTATGCTAAGAAAGAAAAGGAAGGAAAAAGGGAGCACATCGGGATGTCGTACAACACAGTCTGTCAGCGGTCTAGAAAGCCTAATCTATCCTGATCCTGGCCCTACCCCTACAAAGAAAAAAGAATCTAGTCAAACACAATCACATAAGGACTTTTGCCCATTTGGTATATCCGTGGCTGATTTTGGACCCGCCCTAGACTCTCCCAGGATTAGGGAAAGGGTATCTTGCCCTAAGCAAGATTCCAGACTTGTCACGAGCCAATGTCCCTGGCCCTTTTGCCCAATCCACAGTTCCAACAAAACGAATCACTATGTTTCCTTGGGGCTTTCTGCTCGGTATACAATGGAGTAATCAGAGCCTCTAGGCCTCCTGTTCAGTTCAAGTTCTCGATAAAGCGAAGCCCTTGCAAATGTCCTTGGGTAGCCGGGCCTTGTCCGGCTTGGTTCGGAAACCATTTGGCTCCTAACCATCCCAGGAGTCTCAAGTTGCACACCCCGCTCTTGGGGTTGATCTTCTGGTGGCCCACTCTGGGCCCGATTAATACTCTCCCTGCCCTGGGGTCTCGAGTTTCACACACCCTTGTGGGGGGTAACGGTTCTCTTAGCCCTACTTGGGCCATTTAGAATTTCAGCCCTTCATGGACTCTTTGTCTTCTCCCCCAGCTTGGACTATCTGGGGCCTCACCTCTATTTGGCTTATCTGATGCTTCAGCCCCCCCTTAACTTGTTCAGCTTATCATCCTGGCTTGTGTTAATTGGGGTCTCTCCTCGGTTTGGATTCTTTGATGCTTCAAGCCCTTCTTGGGCCTTCAGCTCCTCTGGGCTCTTCATCTTCTCACTCTGGCTTGGGGTATCTGCGGGTCTTGCCACCCTCCTACTTTGTATGGTGGCACTCCTCAGGGCATTCAGTACCTCTTCTGAATTCTAGGTCGCTGTGTGGGCTTTGGTGCTGCCCATCAATTCATGATGGGGCTTAAGCTCTGGTCGGCCATGGTTTGTGCGGTCACGTCTCTTCTCTCAGTGGTGGGGCTGAGCTGCAGGGAGCAGTGTTGCGGGGGCCTTCTCACTTCTCTGTGCTCCACATCTTGCGTGGGACTGCTTCCTGACTGTCTTAAAGGGGGATAGCCCCTCCTCTGCATCTCGGCTCCGCAGGATTGCATGCCTCTCTTGCTCTCCCGCTTCTGGTCTGTTTCACTGGCCCTTTATGCTTCTCTCTGGGCGGAGACAGAACTGTCCATTGTCCTGCATTCTATACAATAAGGGCAACATTAAAGGGTCAGAAGCCAGACCAGCTATCTCTTTATGAACATCTGATGTAGTTCCCATATAGCTACAAAAACAGCTGCCTGGGACAAGGGAGGAAAACACATATCCCTGTTAAGGGATGGTCTGTCCTCTAAGGGGCGTGGAGGTCTGCCCATAGCAGGTATGAAGCCTAGCAGGGGTATTAGCATAATTGACCTAAAACATTTGATCGAATTTTGTTGACCTTTTTTTCGGGCAAATTCAATTAAATATATATATATGGGGATAGGTAAGGGTACAGATTAGGTTAAGGGGAAGTGGTGGAGGTTGTGGGGGTCTGCCTCCGCATTTTATGCCAAAAATAGTCAGGGTCAAATACATTTGATCAAATGTGATTAGGTCAAATGTTTTAGGTCAAATAAACCCAAAGCCTAGCAGGCTCACCTCTCTAGTCCCAAAGGGGGTGGATCCCTCTTGTGTAGAGGGGACAAATTCCCTGGATTCGTCAAGGTACCCAGCTTCCACTTGGAACGATGAATGGACCTGTTCAAACAAAAGATTACAAGTAAAAATAGTGTGTAAAAGTATGGTTCCAAAAGATTCTGCAAGCTTCATTGTTCATGGACTGTAAAAAAGGGGCAACGATGCTTACTAAGAGCTATCCACAGCTCACCCACATCTCGAAACCCATGGGCTAAAGAGCCTTTTGAAAGGGCTCCACAGATCTACCCCTGTTACTATGCCTCTGTCTACGCTGTGCCCCATGCTTGAGAATCCCCAATACACCCACAAGTGGCCTAAGTGGTAAGGAGGTGGGGGAAGATCACAAAGGAAGCTGTTTAGGAAAGATGTATTTCTGCTACTCTCCCTCCTCAGAGATCTACGGAGCCCAACATGTTGCTGTGGTTTTGAACCGGTCCCGACTTTTCGAGGCAAGTGAAGCCTTTTTATTTCATTGGCCTTGGGAAGCACATCTGTTTTGAGGCCACTGATTAGTCCTTAGGGCCATCAGTGCAGAAAAACTCTCCATTGTGAAATTCCCCGTTTCTTTTTCACTGCACACTTCACATAGCAGTGAGGTGCGGTAGGGATACTTTGTGTCCCTTTACATTTGTTTTTGGTAACTTTGTGTTTACTTGCATTAATTATCCAAGGCGGGCTGGTGGAAGCGGATATTTCTCTACCTTTTTTAATATTCTTGCATGCTCTTTTGCATTTTAACGCTTACTGACTTTTAGTTTACCATATACTCCAAAATAGCTGAGCACAGTGCTTCAGATCAGATTTTGTGGTGAGTATTTTACTCCATGTTTGTATAATTGGAAAGTAAATGCAATTTCAATGGAGTCAAAATTCGTTTTCTCCTTCATAAGATTAAGAAGCATGACATCTCTCTGACCAGTGCATACAATTAAAACGGTATAGAAAACGTTATAAACAAAACAGAGTTGTACATCGCAACATCATGCAGCAGTGGGTGGCATCCTAGGGTGCAATCACCTACCTGACACAAAGGAAGTGTGTTCTGTCTTGTTGTGAGTCAAGTGCATGTCTTTCTTCTAGTGCTCCACTGGTCATCTTTGCTTGCTGTGAGAATGTTGGTGACCGTTAATGAAGGACAGCTGTGTGAATGCTGGATGGGAGATGGCACCTGAACTGGTATGCCCAAAGATGGTTGATGTGCTGCCGATATGTAACCTGAACAGTTACTGGAACTTGTGACATACGTACAATAAAGCTACGACTTTCTTACTTGCCGACTCCCTGCCTGTTAACTGTTACCTCTGAGCAGGGAGCCCCCGGTTTACAGTACAGCTCAATTCTTTGGCAGGAACAGAAGGAGTTAGGATTAAGAAGATAAAGCTACATGTAAGAAATAAGAGGGGGCTAATTATCATACAAAATGTGCTAAGCCACAGGAAGTTACACCACAGGACATCAAGTCAGAGCTAGGCAATGCCAGTTCCTTTAAATCCATGGGACTATACAGTCTCGCCCGATGTTCATGCGGGTGTACCTGGACCCTTTGGATACAGTTACAGGACTTCCAAACAGTCGCAATCTGCAAGGAAGGGAAGTAACAGCTGAGAACAGGCAACATTCCAATACATATTTGACAAAGTACTGCCCACCTTTCTCTTTAACTAACTAAATAGGTTTTATATAGCACAACACTCACCCAAAGGTCTCAGGGCGCTTATTAAATTCCACTTATTTTATGAAAATATTAGCCGAGTTCAGAAGTCGTGTTCTGCACATCCTGGATTTTAGCTTATGACAACTTGAAGCCCTGCAAAATACTCATGGTGTTAGTTGCCTTTTATAAATGTTGGCCTACAAGTACCAGAAAGCAAAGTGATGGCCGCTTAAAAGCCAGGGCTGTTGAACAGCTAACACAGTACAAGGGAGAACGCAATATCGCTGTAAACTCTCCTAAACCTAGCCGTGCCGCTTGCTGTTATGTAGGATGGCGAATTCGATAAAATCTGCAGTGACACACAATAACATGTCTTTTTCACCTGTAGAGGCATCTTTGAAAAGCTTATTGTGTGTATTCCGTTTCTGCTTCCTTGAATGTAGAGTAGTCAACTGAGGGCTTTGTGGTATTTTGGGGCTGAGATTCAGATGTGCAGGTGCAGTAACAATTACATTGAATTAGACTCAAGTGGGATAGTGGGGGTCTCTGTCCCCTCACATCTACCCTTGACTTGTATCTTGCCCTCATCAAGTAACCAGGAATGGAGCCACATTAAACTCCATAAAGGGTCTGCAGGTTGGCTACAAATTGAGTTCTAGGTTCATTTTGCTCTTATGCTGTAATATGTGCGTGTTCGGCACACAGCTGTGTGACCGAAAATGCAACGATGACAAAGCCTGGCCACCCGGTGGGAGCTGTGGAAGGATGTATATGGAGAATACACTGTGAATAAGAGGATACTGGTAGCATTCCCACTGAACCGGGGAGGATAGGGTGGGATTAATGAGCGTTTGAAGTGCTAGACCCGTGTGGTGTGGGGTTATGTGGCAAAAGACACAAAAAAAAACAAGTCCTTAGTAGTAAACTTGAATGGACAAGAGGGGCAGCTTAAGGAGAAATGGTAGGAATTATTTAGTTTGGGTAGGTTTTTGGTGCAGGGCAAATGTTAAGGATGGCTTTGGCAATAGGTTCATTTGAAGCAAGCGGTGGAATAAAGGGCTGGACAGGGTCACAGGTCTTTGAGGATGCATCATGCATCTATCAGTCAAGCATTTGTACTGCCTGGGAGCTGTGTGTAGAGGTTCACCCGATCAAGGGTGCTGCAAGATGGTCTTGCGCTATCCCTTAACTGTTGGTGTTAAGGTTTGCATTGCGTTCTGCCTACACCCCAGCAACATATGCCTAGGTGCTACTGGTAGGAAGAGAAAAAGAAACCTTCAAAGGTTGCTTGAGGGAAGATGACCAAAACTTTGCGACCCCACTAACCTTGGGTGGTGAGAAGGAGGAGAAGTTGAGGTGGCAAGAAAGGGGAGAAAAACAGTCTTCTACCTGCAACTACTTATTTCAAGACTTGTATCTATTTCTATTAAGTTTTCAGATGTGTGTGACATTCTCATGCAGGAGGTATGATTGATTATATTTCCATGTCTTGTGTGACACTGAGTAAAAATGCATCTCTCCATATTTCATCAATAAAAATGCCCTGTGACTACACTTACCACTCCTCATCCCTATATTCCGTGGTGGTGGTGGTGGTGGTGGTGGTGGGTGTGTGTGTGTATGTATGTATATATATATATATATATATGCTTGTCCAGCTATACCAATCTACACCGTTAAACCCACTGCTACCAGAATTTGCATGGATTCCTCATTTGTCTGGGGCAATAGTGTAGTCTATGTTTGGATGCTAAAAATGTACTTCGTAGACACCCTAATTTACTGATGCTCACCCCGATTCACTACAGAAGGTACTAGGAGACAACATTTTGAAAAGTGTCTGAAGCAAAATGTTCCATATTTTGGTTATTCCTTTAAAATGAATTACTACTGTATACAGTTCAAAAGTGTCATTTTTAAAGGGAATAAAGAATGACATTTGTTTTAATCACGCCACTCCAAATATGGGAAATGGCAAGGTTACAGTTTACTTAAGTTCATTCACGAGAAGAGAGCACAATCAATCAATCTTTCTTGGACATGTTCTCAAATGTGCTGAAGCCATTGAGTGACTGAAAGATGCCACATAATAAACAAACATCACTTTGAAAAGCTCCATCTGATGCAAATCGAAAATCAATATCAAGAGCTTCTGAAACACAACAAACAGCAGCATGACTTGCCAACCAGAGGACAAGAGCAACTTTCGCCAAGGAAAATGAGATGCCAGAGCAAATTGAAGCAAGACTTACTGACATGAGGACACGAGGACAAGAGCAACATACTCCAGGGAACATGAGACACCAGAGCAAACTGAAGCAAGACTTGCCGACAAGAGGACAAGAGCAACATCCTCCAGGGCACATGAGACACCACTTGATCAGGAAACGGGCAACGCCGGGTACCCCAGCTAGTCTCCTTCATACGTATGCCATAACATATTTAATGTATGTCCTCTTATGAGCCTTTAGCACTCAATATAGAGAGCTGTAGTGCCAACTACTAGCAATGCCCTGCTGTCACCCTCCAGTCTCTCACAGTACAGACTTATACTGACCCTCACTCACTGTACTACCCTCCGACTGTGCCATCACGGATAGTATCCAGATCCCCTCTTTCTCACAGTAAACCCATCAGACTTCTCGAAGTTGTAGCTCTCAAGTGACAACTCCATTCAGGGGGTCTGAGCCTCATTAACTGTTTAGTTAGAGTATTACTGGTTTCCTGAGGTGGCCCTATACATCATTCATCCAGTCCAAGTCATTTGGACTTGAAGTTCAAGATGGACCAGTATATCAATATCTGTGTTGCTGCATTACAACTGTCAGGCTAGGAGCAATGCTCAAATTGCCCCTTCTTATCCCCTCTCAAATCTGCCCCTGGGGAACTCAGCTATCAGTCCCATCCTTCCTATTCTTACAAGGCCGAGTCCCTCCTCCCCTGTGCCACGGTTGCTTTCATCCTCCCTTTTCTATGCCCCTCGAATCTTCAGCGTGACTATCTGACTTGCCCAGTTTCAGTTTCCCACTTCCGACCAGCCCTTTTTCACAACTCCTGCCTAATCTTCTCCTCTTTTCCAGTATCACATTCCCTTTTCACAGTGCTTGGTCTGATAGCTCAAAACTGACAGGCATGGTCATTCTACATATGAGAGGCTGACCCGAACAAAATACTTAGGATTTCTGAAGAAAGTGCAAGTAGGACTTATATGAAAATGGCAGAGGACTCTTGCTATGAAATGTTCAGAGTTCTTTACAACATTGGTGCTTTCAGTTCTCTCATCCTTTAATTGAAGCCCTGCTCTCTCCTTTATAGCAGCCCTCAAGCACTTCAGCAGAGGTCAACAGAGGCTACCTGTGCACTCGGATAATGATCCATTTGATATGACAGCACAAACCATTCATTCTGGATAGGAAGCATTAACCAACAGTCAATACATTATAAGCACAAAAAATATGGTGGGAAAAACCCGAGGGCTTCATCACATCTCCTCCCCTTGGGTCCTCTTCTCAGGTGGCCAGGGAAAGGCCATCATTTTGTTGGATTCTGACTCTGGGGTGGAGAAACGAGGGAGGATGACCTGGGCAGAGGGTCCTTGGGGATTGGAGATGAGATATCCTCAGGTAAGACACAGTACCCTCATTTTCATTTCAGGAGGAACACTCAATCCCAGGCGCAGTTATGGGGTATTGCTACCCCTGTCCCACTAACCAAGAAAACGGCAGGAGATGTTACCTGTACAGAAGCACCAGGAAGAGTGTGAAGAAGAGAAGGTTTAAAGGTGAGAAACGCGAGACGTGTTATACCCCTTTACCTTATGACAACCAACCTAACCCTCCCCCGGCCTTTATGGGCTACTGTAAAACTGCTCCCCTCAATTTTCCTCATTCAACCTATTACAGTACTGGGACGAGAAAGAGGCGACTAGGAGTACTGAACACCAGTAGGCCATTTAACCACTCTAGTAGTGAGACGAGGACGATGGCTGCAAATTACTGTAAAGGTCAGGCATGTCCCTTTAATTGCAGTCAGGCAATGCCAATCAGGAACTCACACCTGCAACCGGTCAAGTGGTTGCAGGGAGGATGGCTCTGTAGCAATGCATGGGTCTTGGAAGCAAGTCCATGCCGAGCAACACAGGTTTGAATCCCGGATCTACACTTGAAACCGATCTCAGTATTAACGCATTATAATTAACCTGCACTTGCACAATCCGAATGTACAAGGCCTAGTAGGATCGTTCCTCCCTCCCCACCCCTCACCCCCCCTTGCCTTGTTCCACCTTGAGACACGTGTTAAGGCGCATAATAAATGACCAATAAAATAAAAAGGTGTATAAGAAGGAAGGAAAACAGCAACAGACAGACCAACAGGGAGACCAGCAGGGAGTCCTGTTTGTGAGGAGGCAGCCGTGGTGGGTCTTGCAGGGAAGCCAGGATGCCGACTGACGATCCTGAGGAAATGTGGAGCCCAGGAGACAAATGGCCGTACGAAATCCACATGTCTGCCAGCCTCCGGTGTCGGAGATTCGCAGCCGGAGCTGCAGACACAGAAAGGAAAGCAGGATAGTCACCAGCATCTACGGAAGTGAAGCAGAGCTGCTGGTGGGAGCAGAAGCTTCAGAAGTGCGAGCAGTGCTCGCAGTGCAAGGCAAGCCAATGGGAGCAGAGGCACTTCAGTAGTGCGAGCGGGGATGGCGGTACAAGGCAAGTCAGCAAGCGGAGCAGAAGGCAAACAACACAGCTGCCCGAAAGGAATGCAGAGGACTGGGGAGTGAAGGGGAATGTCACTCAAAGCCGGGGCACTCCTAGGGGCTAAGTGAGAGCGAGACGAATGCCAAATGACCAGAAAAGCATGTGCAGATTGAAACAAACTGAAACCACAGGTTAAATTAAAATCAAGTAGAGAAGTAAAAAGCACTGGAGTAACTTTGCTGAAAATGTTGGGGGGGACATGACATCTGAACAAAAGGTTCCCCAGCCAAATGAATGGGGACAAAATGGTGTGCCATGAAAGTTGGGGGGGGGGACAAACACCCCTGTCCCCCCTAAAATTAAACCCATGGTAAAAAGTGACAAAAATTGAATACTGAACTGAAATAAAACTTTATATACTGAGTACCAAACTGAATGAAAGCTTTATGGGCAAGGCTATGATCTGATGAGAGATAAATGTGAAACTGCCCACTTGAAAGCAACGCACAAAATAAGAGAGCAAGTGTGGAAGTTTGTGAAAGGGCATAACAAAGGTGGGAAGAAATAAAACCTCCCGTAAGTGAACTTTATGTAGTGAACTTAATGTATGAATGCAGTGCGGCAAGCCCAACGACTGGCAAAAGGATATGTGACACATTGTGGCAAAGCCAAGAGGCCAACCAGGAGAGGCCACTTGTGTGTAACTCTTTACATAAAGCCAAGAGGTCAACAAGGAGAAATCGAGTGAGTGTGAACCTTGACACAGGGCCAGGTACAGAATAACATGTGTGGGTTGAAGAGCCTGGGGCTCCTGGTTTGGCGATGTGTGATGGGTGGACAGTGTGGTCGACAACTGCGCCTAGACCAGGGAACCCTCAATTATGAAAGCCATTGCTGAAGTAAACCGTGAATAAGCAATTTAAAGTGAACTGTTAATCCAATCCAGAATTGGAATTGATCTGGAGTTGTGTTGAACATTGAAAGACTGAAATCAAGTATAATTTGGCAAGTTGAAGTCTTGGGGAATGGAAGCCTGATGAGCTTTAATACTGTCTTGAGGAAGGAGCCCTCAAAACCCTTTTCTTAGGGACTATGTTGCCTTGAACTTGGGGAAAGGAACCTTACGGTTTTGTGGCACTGTGTTGCCTTGAACTTGAGTGTAATGACAGAGCCAAGAATCACCAGCAGATGAACTCGTTGTGTAGCTGAGGAGTTCTTTCTGCCAATATACCAATCAGGTGGTAAATATGTAACACACTGAATGGTCGATTGACCAAAATATGTTTATGGACGCCTACCAAACCACTCGCTGCAAAAAGAAAGAATATGTTAAAGCACCACAAAACCACAACAGTACATCAATTGTAGTGGAAAAAATCAATGCTAACCTGCATTAGACCACAGTGGTGCCAACAGGGATTTATGCAGTCAATGATCTCCTAGAGATGGGACCCCTGATATAAATAACATGAAACTATTAATATGCTTTGTTCATATACTGTAAACTCCACAACAGAATAGTCAACAAGAATGTCCTTACCAGCATGCGTCTGTTTCGTGGGTGAGAAATCCAGTAGTACGTAGAAAAGAAATTTTCCAAAAGGACGTGAAGCAGTAACTTTCCAGAGTTAATTTAATCCAAAACAAACCTTGCCTGCACCGATGGCACAAGGACACCTAATGCAGGAAAGGACACACAGAAAAAATCCAGCCGTAGACCTGTGGCACGAGGACGCCTAGCCAAGTCCAAAAATAATGCTCTGATACGAGGTCTCTAGTCCGAGCACTTTCAACTCAGTGAAAAGTAGTTTAGCGGTACGAAGAAACAAAGCAATGGGAACAAGCAGGAAGTCCAATAACAATCAGAGTCAGGAAGACAAGCGAGGTAATCAAAGCAGGCGGGTGGCAATGGCGAGTCAGGAAAACAGTCCGAGTCGTTTTTTCTCCAGGCAAATGAACTCCAGCAGATAAAGGCAAACAAGAAAGCAATCCAGTAAACAGTCCATGGTCAAGATTCAAAAAGGCAAACAAGAAAACGGTAAGCACTGCTGATCCAAAGGATATTCCAAATTCAGAAGCACCGCTTCGAGGAAGGGGCGGTGCTTATATGTGATCAGCTGATTTACTACGAGCGGATCTTCCGCAGCGTACTCCGTGAATAGACGGGATGCCAACATCTCCATGGCAACCCCCAACGTCCTCAAAATGATGGCTTACGTGTGGGGTGAGTACGAAGAGCTTTCTTAGTGTGCCTTCTTTCCTTTTTTGCAGCAGATTTTTTAAAGGATGCATCCTGTAAAGTGACAGCTGCAATGTCCGGGTCAGGGGCTTGAGGAGACCGAACCCTGGCAGCATCCTCCCCTAAAGGAAGAAACACCCCCTGAGAAGCCAGAAATCGAGACAGGATGTCCGGAGCATGCAGAATGGATTCAGGCTCCCATGTCCTATCCTCCGGTCCGTAACCCTTCCAATCGATGAGATAGATGCACTTACCCCACAAAAGCTTAGTGTCCAGGATTGCGTTGACCTTGTACTCCTCAGAGCCTTGTACCAACAGAGGAGAAGGTCGAACCGGCAATCTGGTATCATCCCGGTAAGGCTTCAAAAGCGAAACATGAAAAACCGGATTGATCTTCCATGACCTCGGGAGATCCAACCTGATAGCCAACGGACTGATCACTTCTTTGACCAGATAAGGGCCAACGAACCGATGAGTCAGACACCTCCTTCCAGGAATACAAAGGTTCTTTGTGGAGAGCCAGGCTCGCATACCCGGCCAGTAGTCCGGAGCGGCCTTACGGTGAAGATCAGCGAAAGACTTGGCATGTTCCTAAGCACTGGCTAAATGACCTCGAAGATTGTCGTGAACTGCAGCCAAGTCCCAAACTCATGCCTGAACAGCCAGACTATCCGACAAGGCAACACGGTCTAAGGGCAGCGTTCTTGGATGTTGGCCGTAGAGGGCATGGAATGGTGAAGATCCTGAGGATGTGTGCACTGAGTTATTATATGCATACTATGCAGCGACCAGGACATCATACCACGTCTCCTGATGATGGAGAGTTAAACAATGCAAATAGTGCTCCAAAGTTGCCTTTAGCCGCCCAGTTCGACCATCAGTTTGGGGGTGGTAAGCA
This sequence comes from Ambystoma mexicanum, assembly GCF_040938575.1. NCBI lineage: Eukaryota > Metazoa > Chordata > Amphibia > Caudata > Ambystomatidae > Ambystoma > Ambystoma mexicanum. Next base: position 1,084,148,736 of record NC_090921.1, read on the forward strand.
CTTGAATACCTCCCGTCTATGCCCAAAGAGGCGGTGAGGTGTCTCCAGAAGCGAGAGGTAAATTGGGATCCTCGGTCTGAAACAATGTCAGGCAACCCAAAAAATTGAAAGACGTTATGAAAAAACAGGTCTGCAAGAGCAGGAGCTGTAGGTAGACCCTTACAAGGTATGAACAATGCCATTTTAGTGAAATAGTCAACAATGACCCAGATCGTGTCATAACCACGGACTATTGGAAGTTCGACAATGAAATCCATCGAGATGATTGGCCATGGGCGGTCAGGAATAGGAAGAGGTTGCAAGAGACCTACTGGTATGGTTGTGGTTCCCCTGCTCTGTGCACAAACAGAACAAGAGGCAAGGTAACCGGCCACATCTCTATGCATGGAAGGCCACCAACACCAACAACCTAGTAAATCCATCGTCTTACGACGACCAGGATGAGCAGCTACCAGTGAATCGTGGCACCATTGCAAGGCAATGTGTCTGGTCATCTGATATGGGAGATAAACTCGGTCTTGGACATAGGGCAACCGATGAATGATATTCATGTTATAGTGTGTGTGATCTCTGCTGGTTTGGTCGAGACCCAATCACGGAGATTGCTTTTTAGGTCCGGCTGCAAGGTACAGCCACAAACAACGTGATGTGGCAACAGAATAGTGCTGTCACTGATACGTGGTGATGCGACCCCATGCATACGTGACAAAGCGTCGGCTTTTGAATGGAGAGAACCAGGTCTGCACGTAGGACAAAATTAAACATAGCAAAAAAACCATGCCACCTGACATGGCGAGCTGTGTTACATTTGACAGACTGCAATGCTAACAGATTTCTATGGTCAGTATAAACCTGCCTGGACTGGGGCAGCCGTACCCAAGAGATGATGTCTCCAGACCTGGAATGCGTCACGTACCGCCAACAGTTCCCGCTCAGTGATAGTATAATTCCTCTCATACTGGGTAAACTTTTGGGAATGGTATGCCACTGGATGTAACAAACACACATCGGAACATAGTTGCGATAAAACTGCCCCTACTGCCGTATCAGAGGCATCCACCTCAACACAAAAGGGCCATGTAGCGTCCGGGTGTTGAAGGACAGGTGCAGTTGTAAAGGCAGTCTTTAAATAATCAAAGGCCTCCTGTGTGTCAGGGCTCCAAACAAAAGGACGTTTACTACTAGTAAGGCCGTAAGAGGGGCGACAATGGCTGAAAAAGAACAGATAAACCACCTATAAAAGTTTGCAAAGCCTAGGAATGACTGCAAGGCTTTAACCGACTTGGGAACAGGCCAATCCAAAACATCCCTAACCTTAGACTGACTCATCCTGACTACTTAACTGGTAACGTCATATCCCAGGAACTCTACCTGGGTTACATGGAACACACATTTCTCCAATTTAGCAAATAGTTGGTTATCACGTAATGGTTGCAAAACGCTGGACACATGCTTGATATGTTCAGTGTATGAAGGTGAATAGATCAGGATATCGTCTAAGTATACAACGACAAATTGGTCAATCATGTCCCTAAATACATCGTTCATAAAATGTTGAAACGCGGCAGGAGCATTACATAAACTGAATGGCATTACTAGGTGTTCGAAAAGGCCATGTCGAGTTTTAAAGGCTGTTTTCCACTCATCGCCTTCTCGTATTCTTACGAGATTGTAAACTCCTCGTAAATCCAGCTTGGTGAAAAGGACTGAAGTACCCAACTGTTCCAGAAAGACAGAAATCAGTGTAATGGGGTACTGATTCCACACCGTGATGGCATTGAGTGAGCGGTAATCAATACAAGGATGTACGTCCCCCTCCTTCTTGGGTACGAAGAAGAGGGGAGAGGCGGCTGGGGAACATGAAGGACGGATGAAGCCCATTTCCAAAGCTTTTTCCAGGTACTCCTTCAACACTGCGTCTTCCTTCTGTGTTAATGACTACACCCTGCCGGATGGTATTTTGGCCCCCTTGACCAGGTCTATCGGGCAATCATATGGCCTGTGTGGAAGAAGTATCTGTGCACCTCTCTTATCAAACACGTCTTTGAAGACCTCATATTCCTCAGGAAAAGAGACCGCAGTAAGACCTCCTACCACTGCAGTGGATTCTAAAAGGGGATGGCACGGATTGATATGCCTTCCTTCTGAGAGCAAACAACAAGTGGTACAATACTCAGAACCAAATTCTATCAGGCCTGCACTCCAGTCGATCACAGGTTTGTGTATCTTGAACCATGCTAGTCCTAGAATGAGCTTGAATTGTGGTGCAGTGATCACATCAAACGTTAAGCGTTCGGAATGGCAAGGGGCAATGTGCATGGTCAGTTAAATGGTACGTTCTGTGACAAGACCCGTCAATAGCGTAGTGCCATCAACTGCGTTAACCATCTGTGGGCAGTCTTTTGGAACGACCGGAATACCCCATTCTTGCACGTATTGGGAATCAACATAGTTGCTGGTTGCCCCGGAATCCGGGACAGCTTCTGCCGGCCATGACTTCCCAACTAAGAATGCAAGATCAGCAGGTACAGTGAAAGGAACCGATGAATTGGAGTGCTGAGGTATTCTGCTTGGCAAAGGGACTCCCTCTACTGCCGGGCTTTGGCGTTTCCCTGTTTCTTGTTTTTTTTAGGGCATGCCCATAACAGATGTTCCAAGAAACCGCAGTAAAAGCACAACCCATGTTCTCAGCAGTTTTCTCTTTCCGTGGAAGTCAAAGGTCCTTGGACTGTTCCGATTTGCATAGGTTCCCCTTCACTTGCCTGAGAAGCCTTCAATACAGGAGGGATAGAAGAAATACCTTTCTTTTCCCCCTTACGTTCACTCTTGTGTGCATCTATTTGGGGGACCAGATCCAAAGGTTCCGGAAAGGCAGTGGGTACTATGGGAACTTTGGCAATAATATCTTTCAATGGGTCTGATAGCCCTTTCTTATCAGGCCAACCAGTCTCTGCCACAAGCTGGTTGAATCTCGCCAAATAGGCCAAAAGAGGTGTGTCTCCTTGTTGAAGACCAAATAACTCAAGATCTGATGCATGCGACTTATAGCCTGTATCGAACACACAACTCATAGCGGCAATCAAGGCATCGCAGTCATACAACAAATTACTTCCCTGTTCCAACAAAGGGTTGGCACACACTGCGGCAGTACCACCCAAATAGGAAAGTACAAAAGCGGCTTTTGTGGTAGAATCTGGGAAGGACGTAGGTAGACAGAGAAAATGCAACCTAAATTGGTTTATGAAGGTCCTGAAAGTCTTCAGATCCCCACTAAAACGTTCTGGCAGGGCCAGGGGGAACTGTGCTGCCATGTATACCGGCACAATATCTTGCCTGGCTTGTGAACCATCAGAGCGAGAAGAGGCAACCGTAGCGGGTGCCTCTGCTCCACCAGCATTCATCCCAGCCTGCAAGGCATCGTTACGGCAGTGGGCGTCGAATCATGTGCAGCTGCCATACCGGCCCTGAGTTCGGCCACTAACTAACTGCACCAAGGAGGCCAAGGATCTTCGGCGGCATCCATTAGTTATAAGGCTTCTGAATATGCAATGGCAGAGCCAAGAACCATCAGCAGTTGAACTCGTCATGTAGCCGAGGAGTTCTTTCTGCCAATATACCAATCAGGTGGTAATATGTAACACACTGAATGGTCGATTGACCAAAAGATGTTTATGGATGCCTACCGAACGACTGGCTGCAAGAGGAAAGAATATGTTAAAGCACCGCAAAACCACAACAGTACATCAATTGTAGTGGAAAAAAAAGATCAGTGCTAACCTGCATTAGACCACAGTGGTGACAACAGGGATTTATGCAGTCAATGATCTCCTCGAGATGGAACCCATGATATAAATGACAAGAAAGGAACAAGTTACTTACCTGTAACTGTTGTTCTCCAGCATGGGTCTGGCATGGATTCACATGCTCATGAATATTCCCAGTCGAAAGGCCGGGAATCCTCGGTAAAGAAAGAATCAGTATCAGTTTCGTTTCTGATCTGTCTTTCTTAGTAGTAACCAATCACTGATCTCTGGGTCATACTGCCCCCAGCCAATGACTGCCCTCTACCTAAGCCCCTCCCCTGGCAGCCATCCTCAGATTTGGTAGCATGTAAAGTGGCAGTATGACCAAGTGAAGAGCCGCAGAGGGGAAGGAGGGAGGGTTCGCATGTGAACCCATGCCAGACCCATGCTGGAGAACAACAGTTACAGGTAAGTAACTTGTTCCTTCTCCAGCATGGGGTCTGGCATGGATTCACATGCTCATGAATATAAGAATACATAGCAGTATACACATGCACAAACACGGGAGGTGGCAACAGGCTCAACATTAAGCAATACAACAACTCAACATTAAGCATCTCTTACCTCCTCACCAGGCTCACCTTCAGCGAACAGGTTGCGCAGCACTGCTTGGCTGACCCTGGACTCCTCCCTGGAGTCCCGATCGACGCAATAGAATTTCGTGAAGGTGTGCGTCGACCTCCACGTAGCAGCCCTGCAGATGCCCAGCAGGGGTACACCAGACAGGAACGCCATGGTAGCAGCGATCGCTCTGGTCGAATGGGCTCTCGGACGGCCGGGCAGCGGTCGGTTTGCCAACCGGTGACAGTGCATGATGCAGCCGGAGAGCCATCTGGAAATGGAAGCCTTCGAGAGAGCCTTCCCTTGATTCACAGGTCCAAAGTTCACAAACAGCTGTGACGTCTTCCGAAAACTCTTTGTGCGGTCCACGTAGAACTTCAGCGCTCTAGCCACATCCAGCGAGTGCAAAGTCCTCTCGGCCGGAGACGAAGGTGACGGGAAGAAAACTGGCAACACCAAGGGCTCTTTGAGGTGGAAGTCCGACGGCACCTTGGGCATAAAGGAGGGGTGCGTCCTCAGCACCACCCTTGTGTCGTGAAAAGTCAAGTATGGAGGCTTGCAAGATAGGGCCTGGATCTCTCCCACTCGTCGTGCGGAGGTGATGGCCACAAGAAATGCTGTCTTCCACGACAGGAACTTCAACGGCGCCGAGTGCATAGGCTAGAATGGGGCCCCCATGAGCCTGGCTAGCACCACGTTGAGCTCCCACGCCGGGGCAGGGGCCTTCACCGGCGGGAATGATCGGAATAGTCCCTTCCTTAATTCCTTCACCAGGCGATCAGACCACAAGGACGCCCGTCCTGTAGTTCTGGTGTATCGGGAAATGGCAGCCAGATGTATTTTGATGGAGGCGTGAGCCAGTCCGGCTTTGGCTAGCGACAGTAGGTACGGCAATACTTGAGGGGCCGTAATCCGCAGAGGGTTAATCGTCTGTGCACTGCACCAGACAGAGAACCTCTTACACTTATGTCCATAACATATGAGAGTTTAGGACGCCCTGGCTTTTGCAAGAACACCTCTGCAGTCAGCCGGGATATCGTATCCTCCAAACTCTAGTGCTGCAGGAGCCAAGCCTGCAAGTTCAGCGACACCGGGTCGGGATGGAGAATGGCGCCTCCTTCTCTGGAGAGAAGATCCGTGTCCGTCGCCAGCTTGATAGGTGGGGACTCTGACAAGTCCAGAAGGTCCGGGAACCAGATCTGTCTCGGCCACGCCGGTGCGACGAGGATCATCCTGCACCTGGACCTCTTGAGCTGGTTGATGAGACGGAGCAGCAACGGCAACGGAGGGAACGCGTACAGGAACAGGCCGTCCCAAGGGAACGAGAAAGCATTGCCCATGCTCCTCGGCTGGGCGAAACTGCTGGCGAACCTCTGGCACTTGGAGTTCATCGCCGTCGCGGACAGGTCGATCTGGGGTTTGCCCCATCGTTAAAAGAGCCGATCCACCTGGTCCTGGCGTAGTTCCCACTCGTGGCACGAGCGCAGCTCCCTGCTGAGTGAGTCGGCAATGGTGTTTTTTATTCCTGCCAGGTGGAAGTGAACCAGAAACATCCCCTGGGCCACGGCCCAGTGCCACAGATCCTGGGCCTCCTTGGATAGGGCTGGGGATCTGGTGCCTCCCTGCTTCCGGATGTAGAACATTGTGGTGGTGTTGTCGATGAAGATCCTCACCACTTTGTCCTTGAGGGACGGAAGGAACGATTTGAGCGCCCAGAACACGGCTTGTAGCTCCAGGATGTTGATGTGAAGAGACCTCTCCTCCGGGAGCCAGAGGCCTCTTGCGTGGAGATCTCCGGTGTGGGCCCCCCATCCCTCCAGGGAGGCGTCCGTCGTTACCGTCTCCTGATACGCTGGGGCCTGAAAGTCCATGCCTGCCGAGAGGTGCGCACGGGCACCCCACCGTAGAATCGCCCGACGGAACTCCTCGTCGAGCGGGATCCTGTCTTCGAAGCAGCCCGCCGCTTGAATCCAGCGGGCGTCGAGGAACTCTTGCAGCGGACGCATCCGAAGTCTGCAAAGGGGCACAAGGTAGATGCACGAGGACATCATCCCGAGGAGGGACTTGATGGACCTCACTCTGGCCACCTCCGTGGCTAACAGGCGCTGCACCTTGCCCAAAATGGCCTTCGTCCTTTCTTCCGACGGAGATGCCAATCGCTTCACTGTATAGAGCTTCGCTCCCAGAAACAGTGCCGCCTGCGACGGGACCAGATGGGATTTGGGGTAGTTGATGGCGAATCCCAGCTCCGTGAGCAGGCAGACGGTCCTCGCTGTGTGTTCGACAGCAAGTTCTCTTGACCTTGCAGGGATTAGCCAGTCGTCCAGGTAGGGGTAGATGTGGATTCCTTGCAGCCGCGCCGCCACCGGTGTGAGGAACTTGGTGAACACCCTGGGTGCCGACTTTAATCCAAACGGCAGGGCTCTGAATTGGTAGTGACGCCTCTGGACTACGAATCTGAGGAACTTTCTGTAACCTTTTAGAATGGGGATGTGGAAGTAAGCATCCTCCAGGTCCAGTGATGATAGGAAGTCACCCTCCTCCAGCTGTCCCAGCACGTGCTGGAGGGTGACCATCCTGAATTTCTGTGCCTTGATGTACCTGTTCAACCGACGCAGGTCCAGGATGGGGCGCCAACCGCCTGTCTTCTTTCGGACTAGGAAGTATCTTGAGTATACTCCGGAGCCCCGGAGCCTCTTGGGGACGAGATCGATGGCCCCCTTCCTGAGTATCGCCCTTACCTCCAACAGCAGTTGAGGGACGTGATTCTCCTTCCTGGCCACGGGAGGAATGCGAGGACACTTCTTTTGAAATTCCAGCGAGTGTCCGCGGGCCAGGGTGTCCAGCACCCAACGGTCGGTGGAGATGGACTCCCACACGCTGACAAACTTCGTCAGCCGGCCTCCCACCGGGGTGCTTCGGTGGGGGCCCAACGCAACGGCCGGTTCAGTCCTGCTTGGAAGAGGCCTTGCCGCCTTGGCCTCCTTGCCGATGGCGGCAAGACCCTCCTTGCTTGCCTCTGTAGACCTCCTGGGACGAGGAGCGGGCCGCCTGGCGGTAAGTAGAAGGGCTGCCGCTGGATCCCTTGGAGGCTCCCTGTCTGCCTCCAGAGCTCCGAAAGGGCTGCCGTTGCTGAAGGAGTCCTAGGGCTTGGGCTGTTTCCGTGTCTGTCTTGATGGCCTGAAGGGACTCATCCACCGTCTTTCCAAACAGGTTGTTGCTGTCGAACGGCATGCACAAAACTCTGGCCTGGACGTCCTGGTGAAAGTCTGTCGCCTTGAGCCATCCTCGTCGTCGGAGGCAAACCCCTTTGCCCAATTGGCGAAATCCGGTATCAGCAATGTCCGTTGCCACCGTTATGGCGTGATCCGACGCCACCTCTCCTTCCTGCAGAATCTCTAGGGCCTCTGCCCTCTTGTCGTCCGGTAGGAAGTCTAGCAGAGGAGCTATCTTGAACCAAAGCTCCCTGTCATAACGGGCCACAATCGCTAAGGCATTGGCCGCCTTAATCGTCGCCGCCCATGGAGTCCAACTTCTTGCCCTCGCTGTCTGGCGGGGAAGTGGAAGTTGAAGCCGCCGCACCCGCTGCTTTCCTCTTGGCCGCTGCCGAGGCACAAGGGGGCGGCATCGGGGACCCGGTACTTCTTCTCGTACCTGTCCCTCTTGGCGGGTGCCGCGGAAGGGTTCTTGAGGATAGCCAGCCCCTCGTCCCAGATGTCGTCGAGCAACGGCACCGCGAGGACCGTCTTTCCCTTGGCCTCTCGTCGTTGGTAAAGAAACCCTTCCTTTTTCTGTTCCTCAGGGCAGAGCTGGAAGAGCTCGGATGCCTTGGTTATCATGGCGTGAAAAGAGCCATTTCGACGGGTGGAGAAGCCCGAGGGGGGGGTGATGATGGGATGTCCGTTGTGTCATCGCCGCCGTCCGTCCCCGTCCCTGTATCGGTCGCCGTATCCTCTCTAGGGTCCAGCGAGGCGGATGAGGGGTCCACAGGCCTCACGGGCACGAAGGGCGGAGCGGGGTGGACTCTCCTCTGCTTGTTCGGAGGGCTTCCCAACGGGCCTGGTTCTGGATCCTCCGTCGGGGTCCTGGTAACCTCGTCCTTATCGCAGTACATAATGATTGGATCGCCAACAAAATGGCCGCTGAGCTATCCTGGGGCTCGGGTAATGGCTTCGACGGACGGGATGGCTGCTCCACTGGGCCCTTGTCGTCGCTATCTTCGATCACATCAGCGGGAATCGTCCCCTGGGATCGAACCTTCTCGAACCTCTCGTTGAGGCCTATGAACCTCTCGTTGAGGTCTTTCACGGTTTCCACCGGATCCTCCTCGGAGGCTGAATCTGAGTCCGCAATGGCCACCGCCCCCCCCTCTTTTTCCGCCAGGGTCTTCACGGGGGGCTTAACGATGGTCTGGAAAGAGGATTCCCTCCGTGGCGGCAGGGAAACTCTGGGCCCCGAGGTCGTCTCCACTGGCCTAGCCTCTGCCGGCTTCGCCAGGGCCGCTGCGACATAGAGGCCTTTGCCGGGTGAATCAAGGCCCTCACCACCTTAGGTGCGTCCTGGGCCTTCGCTTTAGGGGGAGGGTCATCGCCTCGCTCCCCCTCGGCTCCCTTCGAGATCGACCGGGGCCTCTCCAGAAGCTTACCCGGGTTCTCTGACTTCCTCTTCCCCGAACCAGAGCGCTGGCTCGTGGTTGATCGTCCCGGGGAAGTCGCGCCCTGCCTGGCAGCCGAGGAGCCCGACCTTTCGGCGCTCCCGGTGCCCGCAGACTTGCGGTGCTTGGCCTTCTATTGGGCACCCGTCGCCGGGGCGCCCTCACAGGACTTAGAAGACCGCTCAAACTTTTTCTTCGCCTTCACACCTGCTGTGCCCTTCTCCAGCCAGGCGGCGAGGCGGGAACGACGATCTTGCTTGGTCCATTCCGACAGGTTCTTGCAGAACGCACAGTCCTTCTCCACATGTGTCTTGTCCTCATGAAGGCAGTAGAGACATCTCGAATGCTCGTCCTCCTTGAAAACATTGTGCAATCCGCATCCTGGGCAGCTCCTGAACAGCTTGGATCCGGGCGTCGAGCTTCCCTTGTCCTGGGCCATGTCCGTTGAGGTAGGACACAGATCTTCTGGAATCCTCCAAGAAGCGTAACTCGACGAAAACATCACCCTTGAGGGGCGTAGAAGAATTCCGAAACGGGTCCCCGTTATCGGAAGTAGAAACGGTGGAGCTTGAGGCTCGATTAACCGGAAAAATGAGAAATATCTCCTGAAAAAGCGCAAAAACGCAGTAAAAGCTCGAGAGCTAAAAAACGAGGACTCCCAACACTTGAACGTGCAGTAAAAATCTGAGGATGGCTGCCAGGGGAGGTGCTTAGGTAGAGGGCAGTCATAGGTTGGGGGCAGTATGACCCAGAGATCAGTGATTGGTTACTACTAAGAAAGACAGATCAGAAACGAAACTGATACTGATTTTTTCTTTACCGAGGATTCCCGGCCTGACGACGGGGAATATTCATGAGCATGTGAATCCATGCCAGACCCCATGCTGGAGAACTATTAATATGTTTTGTTCATATACAGTAAACTCCAGAACAGAATAGTCAACAAGAATTTCCTTACCAGCATGTGTCTGTTTCGTGGGTGGGAAATCCAGTAGTATTTAGAAAAGAATTTTCCAATAGGACGTGAAGCAGTAACTTTCCAGAGTTAATGTAGTCCAAAACAAACCTTGCCTGCACCGATGGCACAAGGACGCCAAATCCAGGAAAGGAAACACAGAAAATATCCAGCCCTAGACCGACGGCATGAGGATGCCTAGGCTAGTCCAAAAATAGTGCTCTAATAGGAAGTCTCGAGTCCGAGCACTTTCAACTCAGTGAAAAGTAGCTCGGCGGTACGAAGAAACAAAGCAATGGGAACAAGCAGGAAGTCCAATAACAATCCGAGTCGGGAAGCTGAGAGGTAATCAAAGCAGAGGAAGCGGATGGGAATGGCGAGTCAGGAAAACAGTCAGTCGTTTTTTCTCCAAGCAAACGAAATCCAGCAGATAAGGGCAAACAAGAAAGCAATCCAGTAAACGGTCCGTGGTCAAGATTCAAAGAGGCAAACAAGAAAACAGTAATCGCTGCTGATTCCAAGGATATTCCAAATTCAGAAGCACCACTCCAATGAAGGGGCGGTGCTTATATGTGATCAGCTGATTTACTACAAGCAGATCTTCTGCAGCGTAGCAAGTGAATAGACGGGATGCCAAAGCCTCCATGGCAACTCCCAACGTGCTCGAAATGACATCTTACGCGTGGGGTGAGTACGAAGAGCTTTCTGAGCGCGCCTGCTTTCCTTTTTTGCAGCAGATTTTTTAAAGGATGCATCCTGTAACAAGACAGCTGGAATGTCAGAGTCAGAGGCTTGAGGAGATCGAACCTTGACAGCGAGGAAGGGAACCCCAAGGATTTGTGGAACTATTGTGAACTTGGGAAAGGTAATTCCGAGACTCTTGTGGAACTTTCCTGAACTTGGAGAAGGGAAGCTGAAAAGGAAGCTAGGAGCTGGAAGCTCAGAACTTTGTTTGGATCACCATTTTGTAAATTGTTGGCATCCCTACACATTGTTTAGCTTTAGTTTGAGGGTAAAGATAGGTTTTGGACAAAGACTTTTACGTTGAACTTTCTGACTCAGACTTTCCTTAGATTCGTACAGGTAGGGAAATCCCACCTTAACATAGGACAAATCAGGCCTTCAACCAACCCGACTTTTGAGTCAATAAAGCATTTCATTTGATTTTATTTTGAACTTTGAATCGGTTGTCTGTGTCTTGCTAGCTGATGCCTTCACAATGGTGAGACAAAAAAGGAAATGTGTGAATAAGTCAGTAGTTTGCCCTTGAATGGAGAGTATCATTACTGCCTCGCTAAGTTATGATATATGATATGGCATTTATAACGCGCCTATACACAAGTGTGTCAAGGCGCGATGAGGAAAGGGAGGGGATACAGAGGGAAGACAAAGACAACGATCTTACTAGGCCAGGTGACATTGAGATCGTGCAAGTGCAGGGGAGGGGGAAGGGAAAAGTGTGGGGGTTAGGAGGTAGTGAAATACATAGGATCAACAGTAAAAAATAAAATAAAAACAATAGATAAATGTGCGGCCAGCTTGTGGCAAGTGCAGGGGTAAGTGCAGCCATCAAGTGTCAGGAGCTGGTAGGGGACTGTCGGCATACAGAAACAGCCCCCAAGAGCAGCGGTTGCCCAGGAGGCAGTGCAAGTGTGCAACTGGTGGGGGAGAGGAACTGGGCCCGAGATGAGAGGGTAGCCAGTTGACCAGTGCAGTTTCAATTGGGAGTTCATCAGGGGAGAGGAGGAGAGAAAGCGGAAGCAAAGAGGAAGGTCTTGAGGTGCTTCCGGAACCAGAGATGGTTCTCCTCAAGTTTCAGGGAGGCAGGGAGGCTGTTCCAGAGGGAGGCCCCAGCCGACAATGGAGATCTACTGCCAACTCGTTGCTTGGAAAAGTAAGTGACCCTGAGGGAGTTGGAGGCAGATGAGCGAAGAGCACGAGAAGGAAGATATTTAGGAAGAGAGAGTTGAAGGTATTGAGGCCTCAAGCCCCAGAAGGCCTTGTGGACAATGCAGAGGGTTTTGAACTTAATCCTCACAGCCACTGGGAGCCAGTGCAGAGATTTCAGACCTGGAGAGATATGATCCCTGGGCTTGAGGCCAAGGACGAGACTTGCAGTCCTGTTCTGGATGAGTTGCAGAGGGCAGAGAGTAGAAGCAGGCAGATTTAGAAAGAGGCTGTTGCAGTATTCCAGCCTAGAGAGAACCAGAGCTCTGGAGACAGTGAGATTCTGGGTGAAGGAGAGGAAAGGAAAAATACCTCTGAGGAGGTGTAGCTGGTAGAGTGACTTCTTAGAGACGTCAGACTTGTGAGGAGAGAAGGAGAGTGTGGAGTTGAAGATGACCCCAAGGTTTTTAGCCTCACAGGTCGGAGCCGGGGGAGGGCCAAGAGAGGCCGAGCAGAGAGCGACAGGAAAAGAGGGAGCAGGTGTGCCGATGAGGTGAATCTCAGTCTTACTGGCATTAAGGCATAGATTATTTTATTGGTGGCACACCACACCTGAGTGGCGGACAGACAGTCAGAGATGAGAGAAGGACAAAGAATTTAAGTCTATTGGAGCCCATCTGTGTGTGCTTTTAGCTGTGCCTCGATACACCCTTTTTCTGGAAATGTGGCTAGGGCACATCTAAAAAACTGAGAAAACCAAGTCTTCGTGTTTGCTGACAGACATTATATGTGTGGCCAATGGGATGGCTCTGTGCACCTTCTCAGTCCAACCAGTCAAATGGTTGTTGTTTAACCAATGTATCTGTTAGGGAGATTGCTCACTCAAGTGCTAAATTCCCTCTACCTTAGAGCCCCCAGCTCATTTGCTATGTTTTTGGACTTTTAACTTTTCATTTTCAATGTGTTTCACATTTTTGTGCTCATAGACTATGGAGTCTCACCCACTCCATAGGCAACATCTGTTTACTGTGTGTCACACAGCACCTTCAGTGCAGTGACACAGGGTTGTCTTTCCAGACTTCCCACTCTAAAACTCCATTTTCTGGGGCTGACTACTGTCCCCCAGAACATGTAAAGTTGCCATTGACTTTACTAGTCTTTTTAAATTTATAGACCCATTACACCCTATCTTCCAATAGAGTACTTTACTTGAAGGGTTAATAGTTATCCCTTTTCGTCTAATTCTCATGGGACATTTTTATGTTCCCCTTTCTCGAAGATTTGGCTGGTGGCAGTGGTAGCTACCATTTTTATCCTACTGCGAACTATGAAAATAGCATCGATAACGTTAGAGGCTATGGTGGTAGCCTCAAAACCCTTTTTTAAAATTTGGTTGGGTTTATGCACCATTTCTTTTTGTAAAGGTCTTTCTCGTGTTTACTCTGCGTGCCAAACCAGGTTTGGTTCCTTTGTTCGCCGTCCTTTGGCAGGCTTCTGCACAGAAGCCCTCCTTAGGCACCTGAGTGACTGGGTGGACAGGATGTGAGGGAGGGGTTTGAGGCCCCCTGCACAGGGTCTCCTTGGAGACCCAAGTAGCACTCTAGTTTGATTGGCTAGGCGGCTGTCCTCCCAGTACAGCCACTCTGCTGTGTGATTGACAGCCAGGATGTGTGAATGGGGGATTTGGTGCATAACCAGCCAGTGTCTGGGACTGGAAGCCAGAGTCGCCACTGGATCAAAAGAACCAATGAGGAGCTGCAGGAAGACGACTGCTGCAACTACTGGACATTCCGGTGAAGCCCTGCTGCAGGTCCGAATCGCCCGAAACTCCGACGACAGAGAAGAGCTGCAAAGAATCTTCTTCCCTTGAGCTTGGTGGGACCAACCAGCTCGCCAAACACCAGACACCGGTCCTCATCCTGGTTGAATTTGCTGTGCATCGCTGCAGTGAACCAGATAGCTAGGAGGAGAGGAACCTGTTTGGGTTTTAAGGAGCGCACCTTTTATTCAACTTTTTGCTCCACTGCAGGCTTCTTCCCTGGGCAGTGCAGGACCCTCCAGCCGCCGTCGTCCTTGTCACTACAACAGTCGCTTCAGGAACCGTGAGCCTGCAGGAACTTCCAGGAACAACTGCCTCAGCTGAAGCCTTCTTCTTTTAAGGTACTGTGCAAATCCGGTCGTTAGTTCCGTCCGACTGTGGTGAAAGTGTTTGAAATCTTTCACCTATCCGAAGGCTTGTCCCTCTCTACTCCTTTGAATAACTTTTCTTCCGACCAACTTCGTTTTGAACTCTTGGCAAAGACTTAACCACTAACTACTCTGATCTGTGTGATCCTCTGCAAAGACTCTGAACCATTAACATTGGCCCAGGCCTATTGACTTGAATCCTAGTTGTAGTAGGCCTTTTCTAGATTGCCCTGCCTAATAATTTGTTGGTGCTGATTGATTTTGAAAAACCTTGGCTTTTCTCACTTTTAAAATACTGGAGGGCCATTTTGTTCACACTTCATTTTTGAGCCTAACTTGTCCAGAATTGATTGGGGGTTATCGTAGTGTATTAAGATTGTGATTTTCTGCTGCTTTATAATAGTAAACTGTTTTATAACTGATGGTTTCAATAAATGTATATTCTTTTACTCAGAAACCTTGAATCTTTGTTTGAACCATAGTAATTGCTGTCATTTGTGTAACTTCTTGTACTGCTCACTTTACTCTTGAGATAAGTCTGGCTGCTCAGCCATCGCTACCACTTTACTGTGTAGTACAGGCTTGTACCAAAGGTGAAGTCTTAGTTACTTACCTGTAACTGTATTTCTCCAGCATTGGTATCTTTCATAGATTCACATGCTTGAATATTCCCCGTCGTCAGACTGGGAATCCTCGGTGATAAATTAAATAATAATTTTTTTTAAAATATATATATATATATATATATATATATATATATATATATATATACACTGCCACCTAGCAGTGCATGTACATAGCCCATTATAGCCTATGAGCCACTTCATTGTGTAGTCCCTCCACCTCACTTTGGTCCTTTATGGCCCCAGCCAAGGAGGTGGCAGGGCTTAAGCTCCTCCCCCGGCAGCCATCTTCAGATTTTGAACCGTAGAGATTACAGTATGATGGATGCCGAGCATAGGAGCAGCCTCTCAGGGGAGGCGGGCGGGCGCATGTGAATCTATGAAAGATACCAATGCTGGAGAAATACAGTTACAGGTAAGTAACTAAGACTTCTCCAGCATTGGATCTTTCATAGATTCAGATGCTTGAATAGAATACCAAGCAGTTAAAACATGCCACCATTATAAACAGATATGCATAATTACAGAAAAACATATTTCTGATCAAACCTTTACCATGCAGCAACACAACGGTTACATACTTCGGGAAAGGTGGGAAAGGAGGCTGATCCTACCTTATACAAAGAGATGGCGGAGCACTGCCTGTCCAACTGCAGTTTCTTTGTTGGTATCTTCAGTCAGGCAGTAGTGTTTCGCGAAAGTATGCAGAGTGCTCCACGTGGCGGCTCTGCATATGTCTTTCAAGGCCACCCCTGCGTGGAATGCTGTTGACGCCGCCCTTCCTCTGGTGGAGTGCGCAGACGGCGGTCTAGTTAAAGGGTCGCCTTTCAACTGATGACAGTGGGTGATGCAGGACGATACCCAGCGTGCCAGGCTTTGTTTGGTTATATGTTGGCCCTTGGTAAGGCCAGAGAAGGAAATGAATAGCCGGTTTGAGGAGCGGAACTCCTTGGTTCTTTGCAAGTAAAACTTCAACACCCTAGAAACGTCTAGAGAGTGTAATGTCCTTTCCACTTCCGAAGCGTGATTCTGGAAGAAGGTTGGTAAAACAATGCGCTCAGTGAAGGACATCTCCGAAAGTACCTTGGGGAGGAACTTCGGGTGAGGCCTTAAGATGACGCGGTCCTTCTGGAACAAGGTAAACGGAGGTTCCGAAGACAAAGCTTGCAACTCACTGATCCTTTTGGCCGATGTGATGGCTACCAGGAAGGATGTCTTCAAGGACAAGAATTTCATATCGCATCTATGTATGGGCTCGAAGGGAGGTTGCATGAGGGCTGTTAAGACGGTGTTGAGGCTCCAGTCCGGAACTGGTGTAGGTGTAGGCGGATAAGTACGCATCAGTCCTTTCAGGAAGATCTTGATCGCTGGTAAGGAGAGTAAGGCTTGCGTCTCCGCGGTTACTGTGTAGGCCGCTATGGTTGACAGATGGACCTTGATAGAGGACAGTGAGAGCCCTGATTTAGCCAGGTGCAACAAGTAAGGCAGAATTTGATCAACCGAGGCCGTGAGGGGATCGATCGCAGAGGTCTCGCACCATTTGGAAAACCTGGTCCATTTTCTGGTGTAGGTGAGTTGCGTGGACGGGGCTCTAGCGGCCCTGATGATATCCCAGCATTCTGATGGTAACTTTAGGTGCATCAGTTTACGCTGCTCAGGAACCATGCTTTGAGGGACAGGCTCCTCGGGTCGTGGTGGAGGACCTTGCGGTTCTGTTGTGTCAGTAGATATTGATGTGATTTGAGACGAATCAGGGTTTTGCAGGATAGATGTCTCAGCGTCGGGTACCAGACTTGCCGTGCCCAATCGGGTGCAATAAGAATCAAGGAACAATCCTGTTCTTTCACCCTGCGAAGTACCCTCGACATGAGGGGAATGGGTGGGAAGGCGTAGAGGAGCTTCCCCGACCAATCCACTGAGAACGCGTCTCCCAGCGATTGGTGCTCGGGGTATCGTGACGCAAATCTCTTGCATTTTTTGTTGTTCCTGGTGGCAAAAAGGTCGATCTGCGGATGGCCCCATAAGGCAAATATCCGTCGGGTTTCTCTGTCGTCCAACTCCCACTCGTGTGACGCTGTGTATTCTCTGCTTAATCTGTCCGCTAGGACATTGTCTACTCCTGGAAGGTGCTCTGCCCTGATCTGTATCCCGTAGCGCAAGGCCCATGCCCATAGCTGTTGGGCTTCTTGCGACAGAATCTGAGACCTCGTGCCTCCCTGCTTGTTTGTATAGTGCATGGAGGTCGTGTTGTCTGTCTGGACCGTAAGAACTTGACCAGCTATAACCGGTAGGAAGGCTTTCAGCGCCAACCTTACAGCCCTGAGCTCCAACACGTTGATGTGGAGCTGGGACTCTTGTGCCGACCAAGATCCCTTGGTTTGGAGGTCCGCAATATGAGCGCCCCAGCCTGATAAGGAAGCGTCCGTCCGCAGCAGGAGGGTCGATGTCGGTGCTTGAAACGGCATTCCCTGTAGAAGATTTCTCGGAGCGTTCCACCATCGAAGGGCCTTGTGCAACGTCGATGGAATCTGGACAATGTCTTCCCAGCATCCGAAAGCTTGTTTCCATTGGTGGTCCAGAGCTTCCTGAACCGGCCTCATGCGAAGCCTGCAGTTCGGTATGAGGAATATGCATGATGACATCATGCCCAATAGGGATTTGTAAGAGCGTACAGATGTTGTCTCTTTCTGTAGGAAGTTCGAAGTTAAGCGTAGAATCGCTGCTATTCTCTCTGTGGATGGTCTCACTCTGGGAATGCTGGAGTCGAGCTCGGCTCCCAGGAAGAGAGCTACCTTGCTGGGAACGAGGCAGGACTTCGTCTGGTTGATGGAGAAACCTAACTCTTTTAGGAGGTTGACCGTCCTCGACACTGCCGAACGAGCCTTTGCAGCTGAACTTGCCTTTATCAGCCAATCGTCCAGGTATGGAAAAACGTCTGTTCCTGCTCTCCTGAGACTTGCCGCTACCGGTGCCAGGCATTTCGTGAAAACTCTTGGCGCCGATTTTAGACCGAACTGAAGCACTTGAAACTGAAAGTGGAGCCCTCCCACTGTGAACCTGAGGAACTGCCTGTGTGCTGGATGGATCGGAATGTGGAAGTATGCATCCTCCAAGTCTAAAGTGGCCAAGAAGTCGTGCTTGTTTAACCAAGGTAGCACCCCTTGTAGAGCTACCATCTTGAAAGTTATGCGCTTGATGAACTTGTTGAGAGCCCTCAGGTCCAAGATGGGCCTCCATTGACCGTTTTTCTTTCTGACGAGGAAGAATCGGGAGTAGAAACCTTTTCCCCTCTGAGAATAGGGTACTGGTTCTACTGCTGCCTTCTGGAGCAGTTTTTGCACTTCGGACATGACCTGTCTTAGCATATGCACTCTGCGGGGAGTTGGAGGCAGGGAAGGAGGTTGGTCCAGAAATTCCAAGGTGTGACCCTTTCGGATCACCTGTAACACCCATTTGTCCGATGTAATTGACCGCCAGCGCTGGAAAAACTTGCTCACCCTTCCCCCCACCGGGGTGTGGCGAAGGGGGTGGGGGGGAGAGATTGGTCGTCAGTTCTGCTTGCCTTGCGACTTCCCTTGGGCGGAGCCACGTCTGCCTCTATGGGCGTATCTGTTGGATGACTGATATTTATTGGCTTGGTACGTGCCGCCTTGTGCTTTTTGACCATTGGAGGAACGACTGTATCCCCTGAACTTGGAAGATGAACCTCTAAAGGGACGAAAAGACTGATGGTCCTTACTTTTGTCCTTTAAAGAACTGATGGCTCTGGCTGTGTCAGTGTCTGTCTTGATTGCCTTCAAATGGTCGTCTATCTTTTTCCCAAAGAGATCTTGGCCATCAAATGGCATGTCTAGAATCTGCGCCTGAACTTCAGGTCTAAAGTTAGTAGCCTTCATCCAGGCCTGCCTTCTGAGCACTGTGCCGTGCGCCATCTGCCTGAAGCCTGATTCGGCCACATCAACTGCTGCGTCGATCATGTGATCCGATGTTGCTTCACCATCCGCGATTATGGATTTTGCCTCCTCCTGGAACTCAGGTGGTAATTGTTTCGCCAAGTTAGACATGCGGAGCCAAAGCTCGCGATCGAATCTTGCGGTCATGGCCAGTGCGTTACCGGCTCTGATTGTAAGTGATGCAGAAGATGACACTTTCCTGCCCATGGCTTCCAATTTACGTCCGTCCTTATCCGGTGGGGCCGACAACGGTGAGGAGGGGTTGGCGAGTTTCTTTCTGGCCGCCACTGTAATAACTGAGTCCGGTTTCGTATGACCCCTTAAACAAAGCGGTGCCGAATCCGGAGCTTTATGTTTCTTTTCTGGCCTGGACACCAACGCCGGAGTCGATAAGGGCGTAGATAGGATCTTGGATCCGGAATCCCAGATGGTATCGAGGAGGGGAATTGTGGTCACTGTCCTCCTTCGTTTGTCCCTGTGCTCATAGAGCACTGATTGCCTTTCCTCCGAAGAAACCTGAATTTTAAACAGTTCTGCGGCTTTACCTATTATGGTGTGGAAAGAGACAAGATCATCCGGTGGTGAGGCCTTGCCCGGCGAGTCTCTCCTCCTGGGCTTCTCGACGACGTAGTCATCCCAATCACTGGGTGCATCTGGCTCCTGAGTTATTTCTCCTTCTTCTGGTTCCGAAAATTCACCAAAAGGATCCTCCTGCCAGTCTGATACCGAGATGGTGGATGGTACCATGGTGGGATCTACGTCCGGCGATCGCGGTCTGTGCGATGACTGTGGTGACGGGACTCTTGTAGGTGAAGCACTGTGGGTGCTGCTCCTCGGTCTTCGAGCAGGTGATCTCACCCGTTTTTGCGGTCTACTCCTGTAAGGAGAGCAACCCGATGTGCCTGGAATCGGGGATGACTCTCTAGGAATGGGATTAATCGGAATTTGCTTCTCCCTTTGCCGTTTGTAAAATTCTTCTACAATCCTCTGCACGGATAACATGAGCACCGGGTCATGAGGATATTCGAATTCTCCCGTGGACGGGTGCCAAGGAGGGCTGTATTGTTTCGGTAAGGGACCGATGGACTCTTCCACCACTTCCGCATCAGAGAATTCTTCCTGAAGAATTATAGCCGGAAGTTCTGCCATGTGCCCCAAAGGTGAAAATTGCTGCACCGGAGTTTCAGTTACAGTATTGCTTGTAATGACAGGAGCTTCAAGAGTGAGAGGCAGTAATTCCTCTGTAACTGCCGAAATTTGCGGTGCCTCTGAAGGCGTTATGGATGATGTTATCCTCGTCGACGACTGAGATTTTCCCGTCGACGAGGGCTTCGCCGCCGACTGAGATTTTCCCGTCGACGACTGAGATTGTCCCGTCGACGAAGGCTTCGCTGTCGACTGAGATTTTCCCGTCGACAAGGGATTCGTCGTCGACGACTGACCTTTTCCCGTCGACGAGGGCTTCGTTGACGAATGTGGAGTGTGTTCCGTGGACGACTGCGTCATGGAGGAATGCTTCGTGGACGAGTGGTGTTTCTTGCTCGTCGACGATTGCTTCGCGGTCGACATGTCCGATGACGATGATCTAACTGTCGACGATGTCTTAAGCGTCGTTGTCGTCGATGCTGGTTTCGTCGACGGTATGGCCGATGACGGGCCTTTACCTTTCCCTTCATTCGTGGGCGGTTTACCCGCCGACGACTGCCCCCCCCCGTTTTTTTGCAAACCTCTCCTTACCTCTGGAGGCAGATTTTTCTGACTTTTTCTGGCTTGATAGGTCAACTGGAGGCAGAAAGGGTATCAATTCCAGCTTCCTCTTTTTGGATTTGGGAGAGGAACTCCTTTCCACTGAAGAGGCCCTTCTCTTTGAAGTTTGCCTCTCAGATGGAATGCTGGATTGGACAGGAGCTGTTCTGACAGACTCTTCGTCCGAAGATTGATCCCTGGATTCCAGGTATGAAAGGAGTCTTCTATGCCTGTCATGAAGGGTCTTAGTGGAAAAGGTTTTACAAATCTCGCATTTTTTAATGTCATGTGGGTACAGACAATAAATGCAATGCTCGTGGGGGTCCTTGTAGTAAACCAATTTCTTCTTGCACCTCGTGCAGTCCCTGAACAGGGAAGGCTTCCTGACAGCCTGAGGTGCCTCCATTTCTGAAGAGAAGTTCAGTCGACGGTTTTGAGAGGAAAACAACAAGTTTTGCCACCAAGGTTAATTGGAAAGAAAGCCCCTAAGAAGGGGAACAAGATGGAATATATTTTACAAATATATTCCACACAAAAGTAGAAAGAATTTGAGAAAGCTCAGAGAGCTTGAGGATTCCCTGTGTCTGATAGACTGCGGTGAAAAATCTGAAGATGGCTGCCGGGGGTGGAGCTTAAGCCCTGCCACCTCATTGGCTGGGGCCATAAAGGACCAAAGTGAGGTGGAGGGACTACACAATGAAGTGGCTCATAGGCTATAATGGGCTATGTACATGCACTGCTAGGTGGCAGTGTATATATATATATATATATATATTTAAAAAAAAAAATTATTATTATTATTATTATTTAATTTATCACCGAGGATTCCCAGTCTGACGACGGGGAATATTCAAGCATCTGAATCTATGAAAGATCCAATGCTGGACAAATTGTACTTACACTTGTCTTAATTGTGTGTGGTGTTCCCAAAGGGTACTGCATATGATTCTGCCTAACAGTGTCTAACAGGTAACTCTGCAAACACACTTTCACTAGACAATCAAGAAAGAAAGAAGGGCTGTTTTGCTCTCCAGAAGAGCTCAGGAAGAAATCTTAATAGAGTGGCCGAATCCACAGGCAACACTAACTTCAGAGCAGTGTGGGATATATTGACCCACTCAACGGCATTGCATCACATCACCAAGCTGCATGTGCGCAAGAAACAGCAACCTGCCGGTGCTGGCACCTGTGCGCACCGGGACCTCAAAACTGCGTTTTGGCAGCAACAAAAGACGGCTGCACCAGCCTGCCTAGCACACTTCAGGCAAGATAGAACAAGGGGATACACTGAAAAAGTATGCCAGTGTGTTCTGAGGCATATATTTGGAATCAAGTGAACCGGCAGCACTGCATTACTGCAAAAGCCAAACATTACTCTTCAAAATGAAACCTTTTTTCACCCCTTGAAAATGCTGCATTATGCTATTTCCATCTGTGCATTCTGAAACCACTGTGATGGAAACGGCCCTGCCAGGCACAGGATAATTCATTGTGCCTCAGATAACTGGGCATAATTCCTGAATGACCGGTCCTGTCAAAGTAGACTTGAAAGAAATCAACGAGCAACTTTCTTTTCACTCGCACAGGAACATACTTTTATTTCTTGCCAAAATGTATCCAGGCGCAGCAGTTCAAAGAGACTTAACTATTTGAGCCAGGTCAAGTGCAAATGTATCCATACCTTGGATAAAACTCCTGCTGCAAGGAAATGACTACAGCTGCAAAGACAGTGACAATTTGAGGAGCTGCAAACTGAATTAAAGAAAGATATGCTAGCAGTTTTTAACACATGTGGAAAAATGGGCTGTGCTGACTGAAGAGAAAAAATGGCCTGTTTAAAACTCAATTGTTAATGAAAGCATGTTTACTTAGCAATATCAAGGGATTATGTTAGTGGTGATAATACACGCATAGGCTCTCTTTTTGTACATGTTTGTTTAATTCAAGACCCAAAGTAAGAAATTAAACAGTTTAAAACACATGGGATGGATTTGCAAACTCTCAGAAAAAAACTGTTATTCTAGTTGCCAGCCATGAAACTTCCCAAAGGAAGGGAAATACACCCTAAATCCAGGAAAACATAGGTGCGAAGTGCCAGCTTGAAAAACTTTGTATGGGCCAGAACAATGAAATTTCACAAGCTCGTCAGACATTCTTCTGTGCTCCAGGCTGGGACAATAGTAGTCCTGGGACACTCACCTGTCAAGTGTGAAGGGGCAATAAAACCTTCAATTAAGACTGGAAACCCCCTTGCCTGGAAGGAAATTACAGCTGTTTGCAGTTGGAGGAAGAAAAAAAAACAGGATCTAGTAACAAAGGGACTGCGTTGTGGTTACAAAGACTAAGTTATAAAGAAGCTTTAAAGACGTTTATCTCTGCAGCAAGAATTAGCAACATTTTTTAAAAGTTTGCAGTTTTAAATCTAATTTTGTGGGCTATCTTTTAAAACTTGGTAGAACTCATTGCCACGTGGGGAACAAAAGTTACGAAAGATGACAGATTCCCAGTAAAGTATTAATGTGGCAAACATAGCTGTCATGATGCCTACCCGTGAGGAACCAGACCAGGTCCAGCAACCCCTGAAGCAGGCATCAAGGTGTTTTGATCAAGCCCAAAAGCCCCTGTTAGGGGCTGTTTGGGTGCGGTCCTATGGCGCCAGGCTCAGAGTAAACTTACCTGATGCAGACCATGCTGAAAGCTTACCTGGTGCAAACCATGCTGCAGAGCTCCAAGCCAAATGAGGCTTGGAAGGGACTATTTTACCTAGTGACTATTTTTTTACTCGGGTTGGGCTGGGGAAGAATACTCACCTGGGACTACTTTGGAGGCTATTTAAACCACGCCCGAAGAGCAGCACATGCTTCGCGTTATTCTGCATCCAGCAGCGTAACGCTCACCGTGTCTGCAAGCCAGCATCCAGTCTTCTGCCACGCCCGCCTCGAGTCTGCAGCTCCTAGAAAAAGGGAGGAACAGAAGGTGAAAGGGTAGAATAAGAGCAAACCTTCGATCCTTACCTGGATTCCGGATCCACTGCACCTTCGAACTGGAAGAAAGAAGCATTTACGCGCACCGCCTTGCCTGCTGCAGCGCCGCGCTGAACTCACCAGCCCTCGCAGCATCCTCACGATCCACATCCTTCTGCACGTTCCGTCGCATTCTGGCACCTAAGGGGAACACGAGAACAGCAAAGGTGAGCCAAGGAAATAAACAGAGGCAATAGTAACTACCCCCATAGACTTACCTGATTACCGTCGGGGGTACTATTCCTCTTCACGGGTCGGCGCAGTCTCCATTGCATCCTCGCCGCACCCCAGCCCCTAAGGGGAACAAAAGGACGACAAGGTGAGACAACGGGACAATAAGGGGAACTCTCCTCACCGCAATAGACTTACCTAATTTTACCACCAGAGGCATAATTCCTCACACCTGAATAAGGGAACAGGCAGCTTACATTCTGGCCTTATTTTATTGAACTGTGTAGAATAAGCCAAATCCTTACCTGAACTTCGTCAGCTACCACGAGGAACTCTTCGCTGGGGTCAAGATGCAAACTGCAAGGAATCAGACAAGAGTGAAAGTGAGTCATTATTGTTCTGGAACTCACCGATTCCTTCGAGCCAGTGAAGCAACTGGTTATCAACGCGCCCCTGCGCTCAATGCAGGATGGAGAGCTGATCTTTTCAAACCACCAAGTGAGACTATAGGAGGGGACATCAAAGGTGATCTGTGGGGAGAACAGCAGGGGTGGGGGGAATTTACACTCGACTCCACGGGTGGTTAATTCCCTTTCTCCATTTGCAGAAGGATATTCCTACGGGCCAAGCAAACAAAGCTAGGTGGGCCAGTCTAGTCCGTCATCTCGGCCCTACGCGTCACATTGGTGGAGACCGCAGCTGTCCAGTTCAGATCGACGCCTCTGTGGGAGCCAGGTGAGCGTAACAATAGCATTTTGTACAGACATCCCTGTGGACAATTTGCATTTGTGTGTAAAATTGTGGAATTTTAGGCCAAATCTTTAATGTGTAAAACCACCAAAATGTATCAGAAAGGCGAAACAAGGTTGCACAGACCTGGGGATTGGACTGAAATGTGATGCACATAATATGTAACCTGTGTGTATAATTTGCCAAGAGATTACAAGTGAAGAAATGCATGTTTTGGGCAAAATCGGATTTTAAGTAAAGTAAATGTGGGACATCATCCCCTTAGAACTCCAAACAACTGAGACCGAGGCAGAGCCTCGATCTCCTGCCCATTCCAAGTAGTTTAGGGGCCGGCGTAGTTAAGCCTGCCCAGCCCCTACCTTGATGATGTCATTTTGCATTATAAATAAGGGTCCTTGACAAGACCATAGTCACAGACAGTCTTCCTGATTTCCTGCGCTGTGTTCCCGTTTCATCTTTCAGACTCCAACAACAAGGCTAAGCATTGCTGATCCAATTCCAGGGCCCATTGCAAAACCCAAGCATTGCTGATTCTGCTCCAGCAAGGCCTACCCTACAATATTAAAACCCATTAATCTCCCAGTCACCAGGAGAAACTGTGGTAATTTTGGCATCCTAATTCAGCTTGGCTTGCCGCCACTCACAGCTTGCTGCAATCCTGCCATCCTGCTACCCTGATGACCTGTAGTATCCAGTAACCAGAATTGCCAGTCCAGAAGAACTATCCTTTGGTATCAGTCCCTGCCCAGCTCATCATGTCCCACTGATTTTGTCCGGCTGTCCTTTGTTAGACCAGATCCGTGTGGTGACCAGAACCGCTGACTGTCCAAAAATCCAAAAACTAAAAAGTGGACTGTATCAATAGGAACAATAGTATACCTTGTCTTGCCTTGTCCTTAGTTCCACTCTCTAAGCATCCTATCCTGATAACTTGTAATATTGTCAAAAATCATTCTTGAAACCCCGCCTTTGATTTCTTGTGCCCATGCCATATCTTTAAAATGTTGGCTTGTGAAATCCTAAGCCCTTCGTCTTCTTTCAAGTGATCGGACTGGTTCCGCCAAGGTGGGCGCGGGGGTGCTAGGGTTGAACTTGCGAGTCAACCCTGGAGCTTACTGTCTCTCAATCTGGTAGCCTAGCCTGAATGCTCTAGTGTAGAGTAAAACTGTCCTTGTCAAAATTGATTTCTTTTCCTTTTTCGCGCCTTCATTTTCTCAAAAACGCACCTCACTAGATCTTGCATAATTCACTCAATTTACCAGCTAGAGACCTCATTTCACTTCCATATTGTACCTATGATCCCTAGCTACACCACAACACTTCCCGATTTACAATATTTCACCCATTTTTATTAAAAACCGTTTCGGTAAATTCAGGCAGGAATTGCAAAAGTTTGCTAAATTTACAACGTGTCATTTTGATTATAAACTGTTTTAAATCTTCCATTCAATTTCGAATTGTGTGCTTTTGCTCAATCAATTGCTTGTGATTGCTAGTATCTGTCCAGTGTTGCTTCAGTAAAGAATTGTTTTTGTTACAAGTGTTTTATACACATTCATTAGCATTGGCAGGGTTTAAAATCAATTATCACTAGTAGAGTTTCCAGATAAATCGAATTATGATAAAGCCATAATACATCTTGCTTCTATGGATGTGAAAACTCTACTACAGCAAAACTCTGATCCACTGAAGAATATGGGGTTTTCTCTAACCGCCAGATCAACCTCGAACATAGGAAAAAGAGATGAGGCCAAATTCTATGACCAGATGCCCTCTAAATCTCATCATCCAAACAGATACAATTTTGATGCGGGGAGCGGGAAGACAGACCACATTGACAGTGATTGCTCCTCAAACACAAACCAAACTAGATGTGATGAAGGATCGAGTAAAAAAAATAAGGGCAAATTCAGAATCACGATCAAAACCATACTGCCTCAAAGAACACTTCCGGGGGACCAGGGACAATAGGGCTGGGGAAAACTGGGACTGGCTGGCCGGTTCCTTGGCCAGAAGATCATAATGCCAGAGCCCAGGCGACAACTACCCCCCACCCTACATCCACTTGGGTTGTTGGAACACGCATGGTTTTAAACATCTACTGTGTGATGTTAGTATTCGACTGGAAGATTTTGAGGTAATTTGTTTGCAGGAGACATGGAAGTGTGTTCAACCTTTCATCAAGGACTTCGTTGTCCTCATTAATCCAGCAATAAAAGGCACGAAGGGTAAACCAATGGCAGGCCTATTAACCGCCATCAACGAAAGCTGTGGCCTGCGGGTGGCCTGGTCAAAGAACATTTCACCATTTATTCAGATCACCCTACTAGTATATCAAATTGGTGAAGAGGAGGCTATGAGGCGGTTCCTTTTGAGCAACTTGTATTGGAACTGCAACAACCCTGCAGCCAAGAACTTCATGGACCAGTTACTGGAGGAGGTCGATACAGCAATGATTGACTACTCCAACCTGAATGTGATCTTATGTGGGGACCTAAATATTCACGGTTTCAATAATTGTGGGTCTCTCATAAATCTCTATGCGAGTAATCTACTAGAAGCTGAAAAGCGAGGCATGTCATTTAGGAAGGAGTTCCAGCTGAGAAACATCTCATTACTAAATGGCATTACATCGGGGGACATCCCACCAAATCCAACCTGGAAGAGAGGGCCTGTTTCTCACATTTTAGACTACTTTTTTGCCTCCGACAGCCTGCATAGTAGAGTAGTGGCATTGACGATCATGGAAACTCCACAGAGTGACCACAATATGTTGAAATTGACACTTGAACTGGGCAGGACATCAACGTCTTTTCCAGATGGGGATGCCTTAGTACAGCCTGGAAGAAACAGAGTAAGATTACTGAGGGAAAATGTATCAACATTATCTAAAAATCAATGGCAGGCCGGAAGATATAGATTATACGCTGTCCTTGGCCATCTTTAGCGAAAAATCTGGCCCAGGAAGATCAATGGGCTTCTGCCATAAATATACTTTCAACCATGAGGTTGCTACAAGAAAGAGGAAACTAAAAAAGTTGCAAAGAGTGCTGAAAAAAAATCCTTCCCCGGCGTTACTTGTGGCTGTTAAGAAAATGAGGACTGTGTACAATAATTGTGTAAGACAGCATAGGCAATCTCTTCTGCAATCGAATGCCGAACATATGCTGGAATTAGTTGCATCTGAAAATTCTAGTGAAATGAGGCAAATCTTTAACATGCTAGACGCACCTCAATAGAGTCTCATTTCCAACCCTATTCCGGCGAAGGACTGAATGAACCATTTCTCCACGCTCTTCTAAAAGCTCACCCTGCAAGCCTCGAAGGCTGCAGAAAACTCTTGCTCAGACTGGGAGTTTGAAACTGAAAGGGAAGATATCCTCGCTCTAATTAAATCGTTCAACAATTCCAGAGTGGCGGGTCCTGATGACCTCACAAATCTGTCACTAAAACAATATCCAGAGGAATGGGCAACTTTCTTACACCAACTTTTTCTACTGGTGAAAATAAAATGCTGTATCCCGGCCACCTGGACGAAATCCATCATTGTACCGATCTTCAAGAAGAGTGATAGGTCTGTGGCCGCAAATTACACACATATCGCCCTCTTGGATGTTATCGGAAAACTTTCCGCGGACCTGATTTTGAATCGCCTTACAGCCTGGAGCTGGGTATCAAAACATTGGGATGGCTAGCAAGCAGGGTTTGAAAAGGGAATCGGAACATTGTTAAACCTCTTTCTGATAAATTACCTGAAACTGAGAATGGTTAAAAAGAACAGTAAAGACGTATATCTTGCATCAGTGGACTTGTCTCAAGCCTTCGATTCAGTAAATCGAGAGAAACTTTGGCAGAAGCTAAAAGTTTGGGGGTGCCCCACTGACATACGTGAGGCTATGGAGGCCCTTCCTAACACAAGCATTCAAAACAAGCTGAACCAAAAGGGTGACCGGTCAAATTCCATTAAAACAGGAGTGGGCCTCAAGCAAGGGTGTCGACTAGCCCCAGCCATCTTTAAATTATATATCTCAGACATGGGTGACGCCTTTACGCAAATTAGATGCTTCCCCCCTTGTATTGCGGGCTCCCCAATGAATTGATTATTGTACGCAGACAATGTCATTCTTCCGGATGAAACTCCAATCGGGCTCCAGCGCCAATTGAATGCCCTAGCTCTCTTCTTATCTTCCAATGACCTAAGAGAAAACACCACCAAATCAATGGTGCTTACCTTGGGGAAGAAAAGACGCAACCTCATGAAGTTCAAGGGTTGGCACATAAATGGTAACCAGATCCGAGAGACATCAGAATTGCTCTATTTAGGCATCCCAATCAACGCAAGCTATAGTGAAGCCCCAAGAGAAATAGCGCTAAGGCGTAAATTGAAGATGCTGACAGCCCAGGCAAGACTGATCAAACGCAGATATTGTAAATTTACATTGACACCTTTACTCCGTTTTTACACTATGAAAGTAGTCCCCATTGTGACCTGAGCTGGAAGATATGGCAAACCTTAGAGGGCCTATTTTGGAGATCCGTATTTGACCTCCCTAACTGCATACCTGTGGCTGTAATAAGAAAAGAGTTTGGACTGACTTCTCTCATTACTTATGTCAGCTGGAAAACTCTATCTTTCTATCGTAAATTCTTACTGCCTCCACCAGATAGCGGTTTTGGATTGTTGGGCCAAGCACTGAAGTCAGAAAGAGAGCCTTTACTTGCTGAATGGAGCTCCAAATGGTTGAGCCTGTTGGTCTCAATAGACTCTACTGCGAAACTACTTATTGAAAATCCAGATCTTGTAAAAAAAAAAAAAAAGTCTGTATGAGCATGATTGGATCGAGTCCTCAGTGCTGGCGCAGTCATATCCAAACTCTATGGCAAATACTGCGTTGCCTTGAACAAGCAAGGCCTAACTCCGCTGTATCCGAGTAAGTTTCCTTCGGCAGAGTTGCAACAGCAATTTCTCAGACTTCGCTTCAACATCTTTCCAACCAAAGAAATTCTTGAAGCAAGAAAACAGAAAAGTACGAGAGACTATAAATGTCGACTCTGTTTGTCATCCAATGGAAACACTTCGCCATCTCATCATGAGTTGTCAGGGCATCATGGACATTCGTTGCAATCTACTGGGGAGATTTTTTGTAAACAATCGAACTTTAACAAAGAAAGACGTTTGGTTACAGCTACTCCATGGCTCACGGTTATCTATAACTTTTGCCCTGCTAGAGATGGTATCAATCATTTTTAAAAAACTTGACGGAGAGAAGTGAGAAAGAAAGTTTATTTCTGCATAACAAGACTGAAAGAAGCTGCCAACTCTTGCTAAACTGGTCTTTTCCTCTACTCCCTTTTTACCCGTATTGTTCTCTTTCATTCTTATTTTTCTCGTCATTTCCTTTCTTTTTTTTTTCTACAGCAATTGACTGAAATAATTGTAGCATATGTTTCCAGAGTTATGGAATGTTTTTAGAGTTATGGAACTTTCGTTTATATTTTTTTTCTCCTGTTCTTTTTCTTTAACTTTTTTTTTTCGCATTTTTTTTTCTCTTTCTTTTCATGTTGAATTTGAACTGTAATTGGTAAAAAGCTTCTTTTGAAGCTCACACTAATTAAAAAAAAAAAGAATTTAAAAAATCAATTTTTCTCTCGTTTGGGGAGGGAAAGTCGGATTTCAATTCTGTTTTCCATTTGTCATTCCTGATTACCTGC
Organism: Ambystoma mexicanum; assembly: GCF_040938575.1. Classification (NCBI taxonomy): domain Eukaryota; kingdom Metazoa; phylum Chordata; class Amphibia; order Caudata; family Ambystomatidae; genus Ambystoma; species Ambystoma mexicanum. The sequence continues at coordinate 1,084,178,761 of NC_090921.1, forward strand.
TGCTTCCGTTTATCCACTTAGAATTGATTATTTGTGGGTTGAGGGAACATTGCAGGGGGAAATACTAACATGTGCTATCTTACCTAAAATCAAAAAGTGCTCCTATTACTTAGTGTTTTGTAGTTGTGTCAATAGAAGGTTAAACTAAGTGCACTGCTTACATTTCTATTGTTCTTAATCACCCCATTGGTGATTGCTGCCCCATATTAAAAATGTTTATGATTTCTTTTGAATTTTAAAATAAATAAATATTACATTTTATCAACCAGCCTGGTTCATGGTCCATTGTGACCCCGGGTATTTGAAAAGGGTGTGTGATATGAGTGGTGTACCATCTCAATATTGAATTTAACATAAAACATAAGCATTTCAATTGCGCGCTGCATACTAGGCCGAGACTAAGGTGTGCGTCACCTGATTGAAATCCTTAACAGCAGTGTATGCCAGTCATGGAGATGCACAGACAGCTAGCAGCACACATTGTGATGAGTAGGGCAACTGAAGTCACTAGTATCATCAAATCTACTTGTGCCAATCTGATCGGCTGTAGCAAAAGAAGATTTGCGAGGAAAAAACGGTCTGCACCAATATTGGCCGTTAGCAACGTAAAGAGGACCAATGCTGGACAAGAAATCAATGCTCTTACATGACCGTTATTGATGTTCAAGTATCCGCATGGCTTTGATTGATTGAAGATTCCAGTGACTCTTGGAAACTGGCCTCACTTTAATTAACAAGACTTAACTGCACTGTTGGAGTCAGCTTAAAATGCACAGGATTGTATAGCTAATTGTACTGTGCAGTGTTGGGGGAAATAAGTATATGTCCGTGATAGTCACACTTAGCTGGTCCAGTTCAAGGCCCTGCTCGCTCCCTTCTTTGCAGCTTGCCTGATCAGCATCAATTTCATGACGCTGCAGTCTCCCTGCACACAAGATTTGCATGTGAAGTGTTCCAGTGCCATCTAGTGGACAAGTGAGGTGGCAAATTAACAAACATCTGCTCTAGCCAGCCTGTGTAAATAGTACATTAAGGAAAAATGTAATGTGGTGCATTTACGAGATGTTACTGCGTAAAAAGCCGTCATATACCTCTTATTTTAAGGGCTGGCCTTGCCACAAGATTTTCGCCCTATCCTTTTACCATTTTGTATTTTGGCCTTTTTCCTGCTCTGCGAGGGTGGGATTTGCCACATATGGAAAGCCCTTTCCCGGGCAAAGCGGCAGTGTGTATGTGGCCCAATGAATGGCTGGGATTGTATGGTCCCAGTCCCTACCCTGGCCAAAGTGTGTTACTGGGCAGATGTGGTGGCTGGATGCTACGCACAATTGTACAGCCCCAGCCACTTTGCATGGTGCAGATCCCTACCATTGGTCGGCTTGAGGGCAACTCCAGCTCAATTCCTGGATAAAAGGAGGACTTGTGCAGCCATTCAGGAGATTGTCATTGGAGCCAAGACCCCTACTAAGAGGAGTATCTTGTTGCAGACCAAGAACTCGTTGCAGCCATCCAGCATTGTTTTTTTTTAACTGTTCCAGTGAAGACCTGCTCCTTTGCTGATCTCTGGAAAGCATTCATTGGTGTTTCAAAACCCAGACCAGTGGGAACAACCAGTCCCCCACCCCTGCTTGAGGAGCCTGCCATTGGAAGCCTTCGGTGGTGTCCTGGCAGAACAAATTAATTACCTCACTAATTTCCTTTCTGATAGAAGTTCCTCCCATTGATGCCTCATCTAGGATATCCCTATTCCAGTGCAGGTGGCATTCAGAACCTTTTCTGCAGCCAGGGGGTGCAGTACGGCTCTGCATTGGCTCTGCCCAAAACCTCTGCATGCCTTGCATCAGACAGGACGTCGGGCCAGTATATATTTAGGTGCTGTGCCCCGTGACCTCAGTTCTACCCTTTTAACCTAGTATTCTGAAGCTGAGGGACCGGAGAACAGATTGTGTATTAGCTATCTGCCACAAGGGGCAGTTACGGAGGGGGATGAGGAATCTGTGGGAGGAAGGAATCCATCAGACAGAACTTTGAGAGATAAATAATTTGTTCTGCTAATGGCTTCCTTCCTCCCATGGATTCCTCATCTATGATAGACTCCGAAAGCAGTGTGTAAATCAGGAGGAGGGTGAAGCAAGGACATCACCTAGACTATTAAAACTCTAGAGGACTGCCCTACCAAAATGGGCATCCTCTCCTGCAAGGGAATCTAAGCAGTAATACTTAGCAATGTGTGCAGTGATGCCCACATTGCAGCCTGGCAAATACTCCTCCGTTAGAGTGCACCCTGAGACCCTCAGACATCCTTCCCAGCCAGAGTATAGCATTGCTAGATGCAGAGAATGATCCACCTTGCCAGGGACTGTTTTGTCACAGCACTGCCAGCATTAGCTCCACTGTAACCCACTAAAAGCTGGCCAACTTTCCTAGCCTCTCTAGTACAAGAGTCATACACTTTAAGGGCCTGCGCCTGTCCAGCTGATGGAATTGTTCCTCTGCCTTGCAAGGGTGACAGATGGAAAAAACATAGGAAGATGGATATTCTGATAGAGATCAAAATCTGAGACCACTTTGGTAGAAAAGAGGGCATAGCTCTAAAAATCAACTGCTCTTTCCAAAAAAACAAACAGGGAGGTAAAACTGACAACGCCTGGAGCTGACTCACCTGTCTCACGGCAGTGATGGCAACCCGGAAAATAGCATTAAGGGTGAGTAATCTAATGGAACAGGAATGGAGGGGCTCAAATACCATGCCAGAACCACTAATGGGCAGGGAGGAAACGGATTACATAAGCCCCACAAGAACTGCCTAACAGTGGGGACTGTGAAGAAAAAGCCCTGTTCCTAGGATTTCTTCAACACCGAACTAACGTCAAGGTATCTCTTTACAGGGACAAGGATATCAGAAAATCCAACACAGGGGATAGCAGACAGGGTAAAAGTATCCAGATCCCTCTCCCAGAACCAATTCGAAAATGTACACAACCTGCAGGCATAGATGTATTTCATAGCTGACTTTCTAGCTGACACATCAAGGGCATCGTCTGACAAGTCCCACTTCTTGTACCTCAGCCTCTCAGTAGCCAAGCATGAAGGTTCAGGTAGAGGAAATGCCCCTCTGATTGGGAGAGCAAGCCAACTCTCCCAGGAAAGCGCTAGGGAGGGAAGATGGCCATGTCCAGCAACTCCGGATACCACGTTCTCTGGGTCCAATACAGAGCCATCAGGATCAACAAGGTTCTGAACAGGCACAACTGCCTGAGAACCAGCGGTATTACAGGGATCAGAGGGAATGCATAAAGGAGGTTGAACGTCCACTCGACCATCAGTGCATCCCCCCCATCTGCCCTTAGTTCCCCGACGAGGAACTTGCATGCAGTAGAACAACTTGCACTTCCTGTTGACACTGGATGCGAAGAGGTCCACTTGAGGAGTCCCCCAAAAGGAGAAGATCTCCTCCAGAACTTCCTGGCAGAGCTCCCATTTGTGGAAGGCCGAAGTCTGTGTCTGTCTGCTCAAAGCATCTGCAGTGACATTCTCTCTGCCGGCCACATGAGCCTCCGTCAGAGACACTGTTCTCCAGAGCCAAGAATCACAGTTGCACTGCTTCTCTGCACAGAGGCAAGAACCCCACACCACCTTGTTTGTTGAGTTAGAGCATGGCCACTGTGTTGTTCGTCAGTACCAGCACAGTCTTTCGTTTTACAGAGGGGAGGAAAGCAAGCAGGGCCACCCCCAGCTCTAGTAAATTGATGTATCACATAGGCTCTGCGGGAGGCCGCAGTCCGCTAACAGTCAGGTCTGTCGGGTGAGCACAGCAACCAGTCAGAGATGCGTCCGTGACCAATGTACCTGGGGCCAAGGTTGACAAAACAACATGCCTCAGTAGGTTTTCCTGTATAGCCCACCACCCAAGAGCCTGAGCCACCTGGTCCGATACCTGCAAAAGGTCTGACATGTGGCCATGAAACTGCGACCATTGGCAACAGAGAAGCCACACAAGTGATCTCAAGCACAACCTCGTCCCTGGCCCCACTAAGCCCAGAAGGTGCAGGAAAGCAGAGGCCGAGACTTATTCCTGAGATTGGAGACATTGACCATCCGAAAGATGTTCATCATTCTGTTCTTGTGTGGGAAAGGCCTGCGCAGGCGAGTGTCCAAGACCACTCCGATAAATCGGAGTCACTGAGATGTCGAAAACCGAGACCTTTTGAAGTTCAGGGAAAAGCCCAGGCTGTGCAAAAGTGTGCTTGTGCAATAGTGTGCATGTGCAGAGTAGATGCTCCGCCACTAGATATGGGGAACAAGCTTGGACGAGCCAATCATGCAGGTAGGAAAGGACATGAATGCCCTGCCTCCTGAGACGAGCTGCCATCATTGCTAGCAGCTTGGTAAAATCCCTGGGAGCTAAAGAAAAAAAGGACTTTGAACTGGTAGTGATGTTGGCCCACCATCAATCTCAAGTAGTTCCTCTGCTTTCGATGAATCGGCACATGGAAGTAGGCATCCTAAAGGTCCTCTGATACCAACCAGTCCTGCGGATCGAGGGATTGCAGGACCTGAGCCAGTTGTTAAGGATTTCCATCGGGCAACACACCTTGGTCTTAGCTTAGGATGTAGTGCACAATTGGAATGCTTTCACTTTATTTTCTACAAATTCAATTTGAGATGGCACACAACCCGTCTCACACCCCCTTTTTCAAAGATCCCGGGTCACAATGGACCATGAACCAAGCCGGTTGGTGGGAATGCAATATTTATTTTTAAAATTCAAAGAAAATCATACACATTTTAATATGGGGCAGCAATCACCAATGGGGTGATAATTACAATGGAAATGGAAACAATACACTTGGTTAACCTTCTATAAGAACATATCCATAGCACAAATGAATAGGAGCACTTTTTCTCTTTGGGTAGATAGCACCTGAGTTAAGATTTCCCCCCTGCAATGCCCTCCCAAACCCTTGCGAATTGAATTTAGAATCGACAGAAAGAAGCAGCAGGGAGTCAGGGATATTGGGCAGCTAACAGAAACAAAATAAGAGGCAAAAGCCCTTTGCAATGGCATAAAATGACACTCGGAAATTGACAAATAATTAATGTGCGGTTAAATCTATGAGGAAAATACGATTTCTCACAATAGCAGGAATATATAAACACTGGCAATCACAAGGCAAGTTCTCAACAAAAGGCATACAGTTAAAAAACAAGTTGAAAGTAAGAACACGATGCAGCCGAATCACACGTTGGAAAGTTACATTTTTTTCTCAATTGCCGTTTTAAATGACACTTGTTTTTATGAAAAACGGGTGAAATACTGAGATTTGGAATGGGGTTTTTGGGCTGGGGGATAGATGCACATCACAGGGACAATATAGGAGTGAAAGGATGGTTGTAGCTGAAGATTTGGATGAGTTTTGCAAGATGACAAGAGGTTCAGTTTTGGTTAAATAAAGCTGTGAAAGAAAATTGCTGAGAAAAAAACAGATTTTACTTAAACTATATTATTAAGACTATATTGTTAAAGAAAGACAGTAGGATCCCGTGTTAATTTGCAACTTAACCCTTTCACCCTGCGTTCAGATCTATATGGGAATTAATTTCAATTATTCAAAACATCGCTATGGAGTTACAAGATGAGGTGGATGAAAGAATTGCGCTAACAGTAGAAAAACAAGGATTCTGAGAGTAGAACAAATTACCAAGGCATCGAGAGGATTGCTTATAGAGTGGAATAAAGATAAAAGGGCCAGGATAGGTAGTATATGTCTTTCTATGGGATGGGAAATACTCACAGTCCACGCTTGAGTTTTGGGATTTTGGAACAGGCAACTGGGTTTGGTCACTGCACGGCGGTCGTGCCTTACAGCAAACAGCTGGGCAATTCTGGTCACTGGATGGCACAGGTACAGCTGGATGCAGTTAGTGGGCAACAAGCCGGTCTGGTCACAGGATGCTAAAGGTACCACAGCTTTTCACCTGGTTAATGGGATTTTAGTGGGATTTCTAGATCAAGACCTTGATGGAGTAGGGTCAGCTTTGTTTTGGCCTTGCAGTGGAATATGGAAACTAGCAAGATGGATGTAGAAGATCAGGAACACAGGCGCTGGAAATTCAGGAGAGAGTCTGTCTCTAGAGTTCTCGCAGCCACCCTTTATATAAAGCATGGTGACATCATAGAATTATATGGTAGGGCAGGCTGGACTGGCTAGGGGTGATTGTTTACACCTTCGTGTCAATTGATTGGACTTTTAGAAACCTGACATCAGCTTTATGATGAGGGTTTACTATGTTCAGAACCTGCCACAGTTAATTTTGCCACAACCCAGTTTTGACATAAAAGGCACATTTTTACAGTTGTGGCATCCTAACAAATCACGTGGGCAGATTGCATCTTTTATGTAGAGCGTGGCAGTTCAATTCTCACAGTTGTAGGACCTTGTTTAGTCCGCTTAGCAATTATTTGTATTTTTCAGCGAGAAATATGCAGCCTAAAGTTCTATAACTTTATACATGAGTATAGATTATTACTAGGTATATCAGTATTAAACTTCATAATTAATGGCATCATGTCCACGTTCCACAGACTGTCCAATTCTCTGCCATTTCTGTTCCTGATATGGCAGTGAAGGCTACCACGTCTTAAATTAAAACCCACAAAATTACATTTAAACGTAACTTTTTAAATTTTTGCGAAGTCCTGTTGCAAAGATAAAAGTCTTACAAATTTATTAACAAAATAGTCTTTGGAGGCAAATGTTCAGCATTGTTCACCATATATGGGCATAGCTTACAAGGCTGCTCTTGAGTTGGCTTTGCAGCTCCCAGCAGAATTCGCAGGGAAGTGTGATTTCCCTTTTCACATGTCCGTGTCCCAGAATTTCTATTGTAAGAGCCTGGAGCACAGACAAAAGTCTGATGCCCAGTGAAATGCGGCCTTCTGGTCCAATTCAAAGTTTTCCAAGGTGGCAATTAGCACTCATGCGTCCTAGCATCTTCTGTGAGGGGCTTTCTGTAGCTAGCAACCCCCAAGCAGAAACCGGTTTGGGGCCGATTTCCCCCATGTAGCCAATGCAATTTAATTCCTTATTTTATTTATTTTGTTCTGAATCAGAAGAAATCCTGTTGAATAAAACCTCCCATATATGTTTCACAGCACACAGCCCTTTACATTGCTAGATAAGGACAGGGCCTTTTCCAACATACACTTTTAAACAGGTATTTTTCTTATTTGCAAAAGTACATTTAAACATGTGGTGACTGGTGGCATTTTCCTTTCAAATTCGGTTTTTCTCTTCCATCTGAATTCCCACATTGTTCTGTAGCCATGGTTAGTTCTTGTATGCAGAAATTTGTTTGAAACATAGATGCACTGAAATTGACATAGGCCCAGAGAGCTGGGGTTTCTTTGAAGCATTGATCTTTTTGACATTTTGTGACTCAAATGTCAAGCGTTTTCTGCGGCTGAAAGTGAGGTTTATTTAAAAAAAAAATTTCAGATTTGGCTGGCACAGCCTGCCATTCAGGGATCATGCTTCCTTCTGCTGAAGCACAATGTGGATATGGATGGGCATGGCAAGGCCTTTTTGATAAAAGCAATGTGATGTGGAATAGATGAAAATAGCATCAGGGCAGCATCAACTTTTTGCAAGCAGCAGAGCAGCGATGCTTTGATTTGCTTCTTTTGTGTGCCCCCACAAACACACTGGCACCTTTCTCGGTGCGCCCCATGTTCCAACTCGCCCAATAGGTGTTTGGCACAGATGGTGCAGCCATCCTTTTGTCACTGCAAAACGTAGTTTTGATGCAATGGTGCTCCAAGGAGCCAGCGCAGCCATTTTGCCATTGATTGCAAAAGCGCAGCTTGATTATGAATGGGAATTCTGTTGAGTGGGTCAATGTAGCCCACACTGTAACCATTTTCAACTTGTCCCTGTCCTGGTACAAGTTCAGCAGCTGCAGATCCAGAATGGGACACAACCCTTGTCTTTATCCGGTGGAATGCAACCCCCTGCCTCGTTCGGACAGCGTTACCAGCTCCATCGGTTTTTAAAATAAGCTGAATGACCTCCTCCAAGAGGATGGGGTCCGGAAATAAGGTGGTGGGCTGAAGGCTGTGGTCTGAAAGGGCGCTGCAGAAATGGGAGGCAATACCGCTGTTGAATGACCTGCAAGCGATGGACATGGTCCTTGCCCATTTTGGGCTGAACAGGGAAAGCCTACACTCACCGGATTTGAGTGGCATAGCTTGTCACTGAGGTTTTGCAACTTGAGGCATGGCGGGGATGGTGGCCGCAGCCACGCCATAACTCTGGGCACCTCCACCTCTACCTCTCGGGACTCTCCCACACATCCAGCACAGGGGCCTCCACTGTCACATTGAAGGGCAGGAGTGACTCCTTTTGGGCATCATCCAAAATATTGCACATTTCGTATTGAACCTTGGATCTGGATGGAGCAGAAAGCCCCAGAGTATTGGCCACCTTAGCCATCAACCACTGAAAAGCAGCTTGAGGTTTTTTGGGGTGGGCTACGGCAGAATTGTCCATCTCTGGGCAGGTATTAAGGCCCCTGGCTACGGGCAGGTCCTCTTCCAATCCCAGTACATTGTTACCTTCCTCGTAGAACTTCTCAAGGCAATCTCTCACCTCCGTAGAAGCCAGAGGTTCAAACCCAAAGGGAACCTGGTCACCATCCTCGTCATAGATGTCACACATTTTAGTCAAGATGTCTTGGTAGCGGAGTGTAGTCCTGTGCAGCCGCGGTGTCAACAATGCTGATGACAGACTGCGAAGTCGGAACCAATGCAGGGATCCCAACGCCAAAAGACGGGGCCTATTAGCACCAAGGATGGGGATTCTTATTCTCCCCCCTATCTTTGGAAAGGTGGCCTGCACTATGCAACCTCAAATGACACTGTGCAGTCTCACCCTTATCCACCCTTTCCTGGAGGGCCTTCAGTTGCATTGACTGACACACCCAAAATTGCGGGTTGTCATTGTCCTCGCCCAAGCATTAGCGACAAATCAGGTGCAGACCTCGACCGACATCTGCCGGCCACACACATTTTGAGGCCTTAGACAGAGTAGACATGGCACAGAGAAAAAAAGCTCAAAACCTCGGCATGTTCCCGATTATCGAACAATGTGCCTGGAAAAAAGGCACATCATCTCAATATATACCCCCACATGTCTAGGGCAGAGCTTGTATGAGGCAGTGAGCAGAGCCGATGCAGAGCTGCAGTGCACCCCCTGGCGGCAGAAACGTTACTGAAGAACAGCTGCTCTGGGATAGGTATATTGTAGATGAGGAATTTGTGGGAGGAAGAAATCCAGTACAACCATTCGGTGGGCTGCCATGCTGCATTGATCACCGTCCCAAGTTTGGACTTGGGACTTCACAGAGCCCCAACCTGGGAAATTAGAGGCTTCCCCCTGCAGTCACAGCTCTCCAACAGGGAGAGGAGGCTTGCAGGAAAAGCTTCTTTGTTTCCACCAAAAGGGTGTTACCTGACCTACTTCTCCTGTGCCTGACCAGATAATGCCACTTTCACTTCTGCATCCATCCTCAGGCAAATCTTCCCCAATCTCTCCTACCCTCTGAGGGTCTTTGCAATTATGGCCATCATCCTCTCTCACCTACACTACGCCAACTATCTCTACCTAGGAGCCCCTTCCTTTCAGCACAGAAAGCGCCAAAGCATCTAACACTTCGCATCAAGACTCCTCCTTGGCCTCTCCCCAAGATAACACATATCTGCTGCACTCAGGATTCTCCACTGGCTTCAAATCAGCTAACAGGCCACTTTCAAAGCCATGTGCATCACCCATCGTGCGCTTCACAAGAAAGGCCCTGAATTCTTTGTAAGGGTGCAGAAGGAGGAGATTGACACACAGGTGCCATAGTGGTTGCTATAGACTTTTATTCAACAAGAACATAAAAGGGAAAACCTAACTTCCCCTACTTCTATGAGTGGTTTTCCTGCCTAAACTAAAATTCTAATCGGTCTGTGAAAATGTGCTTGAAAAGTAAAAAGGCCACTGTGCTGAGTCAAACATCTAATTCATGACCCTTACACTTATAACTAAGCTAGAAGGTTACCTCAATATTCTTGGTCCAGTAGAATGACGCCCTTCTCCTGTCTGGGCAGCACAGTTCTGGTTGCAAGTTCCTAACCAAGGGGAATGACATCCTTCCCCTGGTCCCAATAATTCCCAGACAAAGGGTTGTCAATCTTCTGACACTCTGCATCAGAGATGTTCTCTGTTTACTTATTTCAGGGGCAATGACACTCTTCCCCTGGATCGCAATATTCTGTAGTTTGATCCTTTTTGCAGATTTAACTACCAGGAGAATGACTCCCTTCTCCTGGTCTCTGGTTTCACTGTTTATCACACACAATCAGGGGGAATAACTCCTGTAGATGTAGCACTATCGGAATGACTCCCTTCTTCTGGGATCTGGAGTTCACAATCACTGCGCACTCAGCGGTGCCCGTGGGAAGTACTCCCTCCTCCTGGTGAACATTGTTTCACTATTTTCATTCTTTCTGAGCAGTGTATGTACAAGTATGATCCCTGGTCCAGGATTCTGCATAATAGCCCACTTGGTCTTCTCGCTTGCCAAGTAAAGCCACAAGGAAGAGGGTCATACTCCTTGCCTTTTCAGATTGTGGCTCCCAGACTCGTATTTCTCTATTCATCTCGTTGGACAGACCTGGCTCACTATTCTGGCAAGTACGGTCATGAAGAAAATGACTTGTAAAAGTCTTCTTTTGTGGGTGCGGGTCCCAGACCCATGTCTCAATCCTGCTCTGGTTTGGCAGACCTGGTTTACTCTCCTGCCAGGCACTGCCACAACGATTATTTGTACTCCTCTCTCATGCGTCCCAGACCCAACTTTCGCTCAGTGTTCACTTCTCTCACACAGGTTCCCTTCTTGCCCCTGCTCAGTGGGGCCTTGTCTGCTCTCTTCTTCTGAGTCTTCCTTAGCTCTCACAGGCCCCACCAACCATCCCAGCAACCCAGATACCTTTTGGGTTCTCACCGGCATCCACCGGTCAGTCTTGGGCATTCTCTTCTTCTGCTTCACTTTTTTCGGCGTACTGCGGCGGCTCCGCAGCTGTGGTTCCTTGCAGGATGCGTATCTTCACTCGACTGCACGGTCCAGCTTCCTCACCCACCTGGACCTCTGCTTCGCCAACTTTCCAGTTGGTCTATCTATGGTGCACCGGATAGGGACTCCTCTACCTTCTCTCCAGCGTTGCAGCCACCAGCCTCTTCTATCTTCTGCACAAATGGCTCACCCACTCGCAGCTCCTGCAGGGATTGCTTGACTCAGACTCTTTGGTTTTTATTTCGTAGTAAGGTCCATTCCCTCACGGAATGGAACACTAGAGCATGGTTCTTGGTTCTGCACTTCTTTGTCCCAGTACTTTGACAGTTAGTGATCTTTATTCTTCCTGTGCTCTTCTCAGTGGATTTCGTGTCACTGGCCCTACACAGGTACATGGGGTGGTTGGGTATAATACCTGGGTGTACCACAGGTGTAGGGTTAGGAGGGGTGATTGGGACGGGGTCATACCGCATTCTCCCTAGATGTCTACCAAAAGGGCAAGTGTCTCTCTCCATAAGATCCTCCCACCGTGTACTACCCCTGGGGGACCATCGGTAGTGGCATCATGGGAAGAGGCTCTCCCTCAAGAAGTGTCGATATCTAGGGATTTATCACACCCTCCAAATCAAACTCACACATTACCAACCCAACAGAAAACTGACATCTGGATCTGCACACCTGGTGATGTCCCCCTTTCAATTTCAAGAGATTAGGGGTATCCTCTTTCTCTGTCCAAGCACCCACAATCTAGAACTCCCTCCCATTCAACCTCTGCCTCCTAGAAAACCACCTCCGCTTCAGGAAAGCTCTCAAAACCTGGCTTTTCCCTCCTACAACCTGACATCCCATGCCCGCCCGCGCCCCCTCCCATGTCCCCGATTGGTTTGAGATCTGTGTCACATGGGCAGTAGACAGTCACTTCAGCCAATCGCCAAGGACAACCTACCCAAGTCAGACAGTCGGGTCTGAGGCAAAAGGCAGCTCCCGGGTCAGCACCCTGGTCCCTGTTTGGTCCCAGAGTCGAGTCACGTGACATGAGAACACTGGCTCCACATGGCTAAAACTGGACCCTCCTGCCAGGGAGGCCGGCTGGGGCAACTCCCATCTGCAGCTCACCCGTGGAGCCCCCAACCAGACCTCGAAACCAGTAAAAGGCAACTGGCAAGTAAGAGATGACGTCCAAAATCCCTTAGCCAGTGGTTTGTATGCAGCCAGGTGACTGTTAAAGTGTAGCTATTATGTTATTTCCATCTGTTTGGTATAGTGGATCCAGTGTATTGATGCTATGTGATTGCAGAATGGCTTGAATCCAGGTGAATGAAGAATATAGCCAGCGTAATTAATCTAGATATTGTACAATGCAGCCATCACTTTAATTCCAGGTGAATGTAGAATGCAGCCACTGTATTAATTCCACGTTAATCTAGCCTGGGCACTGATTCTAGGTGAATGAAGAATTTTAGCCAATGTTTGAATGTAGAAGGTAGCCTTTGCATCGCATCGAGGAGGATGTAGAATTAAGCCTCTGAATTAAAGCTAGGTTACTTAGAGTTTAGCCATCTTCAAGCCTAGGTCACAGTTAGACTGAAGACAATGCATTGAACCTCTCACAACCCATGCATAGAGAAAATAACTGAAGGCAGGGCCACTGACCCGCACACATCTGCCATCATACACCACTCGAAGACACCTCGCACAACACCACTGCCATAAAAATGCACACAATGTCTTTCCTGCTCTCGCATGCCCTCTCTAGACTACTTACCACCACCCATCCACATGCCAGCTCAACATGGGTGCCTAGCAGGGACTTGGCCACCCCTCATATCGTATTGGCCAGCATGCACACATGCATACTAGCACCTCTTCAAATTCTTCCCATACTGGACTCCGGGGTCCCCCCTGCACCCACAAAGGGTGCTCAACCTACAGCGCGTTGCGACCATACTAATTGTGAAAGGCGCTATACAATGTTCAGTGGAGTTCTAGCCCAGGATCATCGCCTGGGCTTCATCTAACATGGTCGAATTGGGAGAGGGGCTCCTTAGAACGTGACTGCTATTGTTCTTCAACTTTGAACCACATTAAGCGCCTGTTGGCTTTGCCAAGACTTATCAGACTAGTTTACAGACTTTAGCCAGCTGCAAAGAGCTCTTCTGGGGCTTGTGACACCAAGGACCTTTAAGTGTAGACCCTTATAACTATAATAGTGTGTACTGTGTTTTAACTCCTTTCTTTCTTACATATTACTTTTCTAAATTGGTTATTACCTTGTTCTTTGTTTCCACTCGCTTTGCTATACTATGTTGTTCCTTGTTGATCTAAATGCGTTTAAGAGAAAAGTGATGGGGCTCTGTAGCCAGAGCACCCCAAAAGTGAATGTGTATATAATAGTAGTGTATGTTTAGTATAACATGTACCTGTGCTTTTTAATTGCTAAGCATTGCCCAAGCCCTAAATTAAGGAGTGTATTTGTATACTTTCTGCCCAACTTGTACTACTTTTTTAAACAATGTATTTATTGGGCTTTTAAAATACATAAACTGAACATTTGTATCATCTAACAATGTTGCATAGGTGATAAAGTTTACAATACAGAACAAAGCAACGAATAAAAGGAGCAGAGCCAGCTTCAATTAATTCGACTCTCGTGAGCACAGTAACCTGAACCTGGTTGTCCATCCTAACAAACCGCAGGGCCCGACCATTCGGGACAAGCGGTTTTCGAGACCAGCTCCCTTGGTCCAATCTATTTGTGGTGCCAGCATAATCCATATCCAGTGGTTGGGAGCGATCCTGTAGGAGGGAACAATTTAAAAGAAGCCCACAGATATGTAGGTCTGCTTGAGGATGGCAGTGTATTACAGAATTCAGTTTACCATTCATGTATCATGGTAATGCCATTCAACCCGCCCCTTTCAAAGGGAACTGGACCACACATCCAGGGTCCAGTCATGCAGTATTTTGCCAGGGCAATTATAATACCCCAATAACTCTGGGCCCTATTAAGAACAGGTCCCTTCAACTAGTGAAATCCGTCTGCAATACCCCCTCCCAAAAGCCTAAAATAGCCTTACATTCCCAACTAAAATGAAAAAACGTAGCCTCAAGGTGCCACATCTGAGACAATAATCGGATTTCTCAGGTTATATCTTTTGTAGGCGTCTAGGAGTAAAGTACCATTTGATGAATGAATTTGAAATGTATCCATCTTAGACCAATTTAACAAGATGCTCCTGGTCAAACCTCTGATATATGTCCACAGTTTTTCAGGGATTGGGCTCCCAACCTAACCTCCCAGTTTTCAGATTTTCTCAAACAATTCTACCCCTCCAGCTACCACATTAAGATACAAGGTGGGAATGAGGTGTCCAGCTCCTCTTCGTTTAATCTTTTCTGTTAACTGTTAAGGGGATCACAGTTCTTGGAACTTGAGGAAACAAGGATAACAATTCTCACATTGTGCACCAGAGTATCCAGTACATAAACAGGTCTACCGAGGGATTAAGGGTCTTCTAGGGTCAAGTCTGTGTAATCTCTCCTCTTAAAATGGATGAGGTGGAGGAGGGTAGAAGGTCGGTAAGACAATTTTTTGTGTCCGATGAAATTCGGACACTGTTTTTGCTAGAAAAGAGGGACGAACCCTCATACTACCTTGTCCTTACGAAAGACTGTAAATGGTGGTTTTGAACACAAGGCCTGAAGCTTGCTCACTATGCGAGCAGAAGTAGCGGCTGTTATGAATACAGTTTTTAAAGACAACATCCTAAATGGGCAAGAATGTAATGGTTCAAATGGACAACCCATCAGGAAGCTTAAAACTAGGTTGAGATTCCAGAACGGAACAATAAAAGGAATCAGTGAGAAGATTTTGGTTAATCCTTTCAGAAATTGGATTACTGGAAACGGAGGATAGCACAGGGGCAACACACTGGTCTTGGAAGCAAGATCATGCAGAGGAACAGGGGTTCGGATCCACACTTAGAAACTGAACTTCAGTATGGTATAAAGCACGTTTTAAAAAAAAACATTAAACAAATAAATAAAACTATGGCAACCTTGAAGAAGGAACTTTGTTCCGGTGAGAGCTTGAAAATGGACAGCGCAGCCAGAAAGCCCTTGGCTGTAGCAACCTGTAGCCCCCGATGGTTAAATGTAGTAGACAAAACAACCCATGGTGTGCCAAAAGTAAATGGGTCAATTCCTTTATCTCTAAACCAGCTGCAAAATGTGTTCCAATGGCAGCGGTATAAAGATTTTGTTGCTGGCCTTCTGGCCGAAAGCAACACCTCGGACATCTTCCGGAAGGTCCCATTATTTGTATCTCAGCCTCTCAAAAACCGTGCATGGAGATTGAGGGTCCTGATCTCTGAAAAAAGAATGCAACCCCCCTCTTGCGAGAGAAGGTCCTCTCTTTGTGGAAGATGAATTCAAGGGCAAATAGACATTTCCGGAAGTTCCGGGTACAACGTTCTACTGGCCCAGTCCGGGGCAATCAGGATCATGGATTTCCGAAATTTCCTTAGCCACCTGAGAACATGAGGAATGATGGGGATCGCTGGAAATGCGTACAGAAATGGAAATTCCCATTCCACTACGAACACGTCCCATAGAGCTCCTCTCTGGGGAAATTCCCTGGAGCAGAACTGTTTGCACTTCCGATCGACACTGGTCTCGAAGAGATCCACTTGTGGGGTTCCCCAAAGGGTAAAGATCTCTTGAAGGACTTCCTGAGCTAACTCCCACTCGTGGGAGACTCTGCTCTGCCTGGTCAGAGCATCTGCCGCTGTATTTTTTCCTCTGGCCAGAAATGCCGACAGATTCCTTCTTGCAGTGCCCAAAACCAGAGCTGCATTGCCTCTCTGCACCGAGGCATTGACCCCACACCTCTCTTGTTGAGGTAATGCATGGCCACTATGTTGTCTGTCATTATCAAGACACTCGTTCCTGAGAGGGCAGGAAGGCCATCAGCGCTAGTCTGATTGCCCCCAGCTCCAAAAGTTTCATATGCAGTTGGGATTCCTTCAGAGACCGGCGTCTGCTGACTGTTAGACCGTCGGTGTGACATCCCCAACACATTAGGGAGGCGTCTGTAACCACAGTAATCTCTGGCCATGGTTGCTAAAAGTGTTCCCTCTTCAACACCTTCTCCTTGACAGACCACCACAGGAGATCCTGCGCAAAACTGTTTGTGATCCATTCCAGATTGTCATCCTGCCTGAGAACTGTGACCACTGAGTCCCGGGGGCTCACTGAAGAGACCTCTTTCTCAGACGGGCCTCCGGTGCCAGAAAAAAGCAGGATGCCATGAGACTAAGCAACCTCAGAAAATAAAAGGCCGGAAGATTGGAGGCACTTTGAAATTGGTTTACCATCTGCTCTATGTGGGTAACCCTCACCTCAGGCGGCGAAGCCTTTCCAGAGGAACTGCTCCAATGAATTGCAGCTTCTGGGAAACGGTCATGTGAGACTTCTTGAAGTTGAGGGAGAAGCCCAGCTTGAGGAGAGAATGACAGGTGCTGTCCAGATGTTCCAAAGCCTGTTCGGTGAACGGGCTCTGATCAGCCAATCGTCCAGGTAGGGGTAGTTGTGAATCCCTCCACCCCTGTAGATTCTCTGCCACCACCACCATCAGCTTCCTGAGAACCCTCGGGCGGAGGTCAACCTGAATGGCAGAACCAGAAACTGATGGTGAAAACTGCCATTAGCGAATCTCAGGTATTTCACCATCCAATCCTGGAGCTGAAGGGCCTGGAGGATCCGCGAGAGAGACCATCTTGAACTTGTCCTTCCTGAGGAACTTGTTCAAGCATCTCAAATCCAAGATGGGTTGCAACCCTCCGTCCTTTTTCAGGATCAGAAAATAAGGCGAGTACCAGCCTTGATTTCTTTCCGCTACAGGTACCTGTTCGATTGCATCCTTCTCCAACATTGTCTGAACTTCCTGTAGGATGAGCAGATCTGGTATTTTCAAGGATTGGCCTCCAGGGGGACAGTCTGGGGGTCTCCTTAGAAAAAAGAGGCAGTAACCGTGGGCGACTGTAGTCCCCAAGCATCTGTTGTAATACTTTGCCATGCTTGAGATGCTCGGATAACCTGCCTCCCACCACTGTCAAATGATTCAAGTTTTCAAAGTGGTTTTGTGGCACCAGTTGGTGCAGAAGGCAAGGCAGCGGATACTGCTGCAGCTCCTCCGACTGTACGTCCTCGACCGCCTCGAGGTTGCCTTCTCTGTCCCCTCTGGTTATATTGACCTCTTCCTCTGCTAATTGAGGAATATTAATGAAATGAACGATTTTTCCATCCCTGAGCAGAAGATGGACCTGTTCGACCTTGGTGTGGCTGCCTAATAGCCTGACTCAAAGATTTTGCCGTTGCCTTAAACGACCACAACTTTTTAAGACGTTTATCTGCTTTAGATACAAACAAGTAAAACCCTTCAAACAGCATATCCAATAATCTGTATTACACGTTGTGATAACCTAGGTTATGTGGAGGGGGTCGATGAAGACCCGGAACCCACGTGGTGGGGCAAGGACCTAAACATCATGAAAACCCCATCCGAAGAACAGATACGGACAAATATCACTAATCCGAACAGCAAAGGTGTGCACGTTCAGGCAGACTGCAGCGGGATACGGCAGCAATGGGGTTACTCGGAAAATGCGGAAACCACATTGCAGACACACCCGAGAAGAAAGTAAAACACACCTCACAGCAAAATGGAGGTATTGCAGAGTTCAAACTGCCAGGACGCCGTAATAATACCGGGTCGCGGGGAAGGGCTAAAACTCCATATGAGTTACCAGCCGAACGCCGTTCATTAAAACGAAAGGAAATACACTCGTTCATCATGAAGAGTTTGATAACGGCTGTTATAACTTACCCAAAACTCCGGGGCCTGAAGGCCCAAAAGGCAGTCTCCTCCTCGAGTCACCAGTGCTGGTTCCATTATGGCAGCCGGCGTTCAAGAACTAAGGGGGCTGGCTCTGGGGGGGGCTTATCAAGCCTACGCTGGGTGGAGGGCCCTGATTGGCCTATGAGACTCCAGCCCCTAAAGGCGAACAGAAAGAAGGGACTGACAGTTACGTCTCCCTTCTGTTGTAGAGTCGAGTTGGAAGTGAAGAAGAAGCTGCACCGTTCCGTTGGGCCTATGAGGACTAGACCCAGATTCCTGTCCTATCCTTTAAGGAACCCAAAAGCTACATTATTCTTGGACTGGAATTAAGGAGAGTTGAGATCCAGTGTTTTTGTGTGTGTTTTAAGTCAATAAAGACTATCTTTGGTTTAGTTTACTCAGAATACCTGCCCTGAGTGTTCCATCACACACGTCATAAGCAAACCCTGATTTACAAAGCCAGGCAAATCGTCTAAGCACAGTACCAGCAGCCATAGCACCAATACCATCTGCAGCCCTGAATGCAATGATTGCCAAATAGCATCTTTACCGTCCAGACTAATGCTCATAAAACCATTGCTTTCTTCCCCCTCTGGGATGTGTTTAGATGCCATGGCTATCACCTCCCACAAAGTGTAGGTGAACCTGGCTAAAGCACAAGTAGCATTTATTGCTTTCAGTGCCATTCTCCCTGCAGAAAAAAAAATTCCCATGGCATCAAGCCTTTTATCCTCCCTTAGATGCAGCAGTAGCTGTTTGCACAACAAGGCTTTGTGGACTCTGATGTTTCAAAAGAAACTCTGGATCCACTGATGAGGGTCTGTATTTTTTAGTGAAATCCTTTTGAACCACAGACATGGCATCTGTATTTTTCCAGTTCTCTAGAACTCTATCATTGTTGTATGGAGGGGAGGGACTGGGTCCTTAGGAGCCCCCCCCCTTTCCAAAGTATCTGTAAGGGCCTCCTGTTCATATTCAACAGATGATCTATAACCATTCAAGGTATTCAATAACCTTTGCCATTACTGATCTATAGATGCATCAGCATGACCCAAACCTTCAGGAGTGCCAAAATTAACCTCTGGAGAGGTATCTAGACGATTGGCCTCCTGCAGGGTGTCCGCAAGGTCTCTCATTTTGGATCCTGTGATATCAGCACTTCTGGAACAACAGGAGTGCCATATTCCATTGGAGAACACAAATCTGTTGTTTAAGGAATAATGCAACAAACAGCGAAACACTTGGATTTAACTGCAGAATTAGTTTCTGTTTTGTTGTAGTTGTATGTCTATCAGTTTAAAAACGATAAAATTTATATTTGTAATTTTAGAGTATTGTCTATTTTTAGACTGTGATGTTAAGAGTTTGTTACAGAATAGTGAAGTGAGAATGTTTAATTGTTTGTGTATGACCTAGGTATGCCTGGGTGTGTGTTTTCAGGGATTGCTATATGGTGATGTGCATGTATTGATGGGATTAGAATCGATCGAAGCACACTATAAGATCTGTGGAATGTACTACAATATAGTGATACATTGATGATTTTTAGAATTGTATTATGAATTTCTGAATTTATATGAATTAATAAAAATGTTATCATGAACTCTTATTAGGACTAATGTGGATTTAATTGTTTCACATTATATGTCATATGTCTTGATATCCTAACTAATGATACCTTATAGTATGTTGTTTTGAGGTATTGGGTACACAGAGGTGTGCGCATATTCAGAGCTTACCAATAGAAACACTAGTGTTGTCACCTTTTTCATTATAGGTGTATATATATCGGCCCGGTCAACGATATATCGCAACACAGAGATAAACCTGGTATCCCTTGTTACTTTTGTTTTTTTTACTAGTGCCATATTCCCTACCAAAACTATAAATAGGGCTTTCTTCCTCAACCTCTTCCTCATAGAGGCCAAGTCCCTTTTTCCCTGACGTTTAAAAACCTTAGACAGACTTTCAAAAGTCCTTGAGGGCTTCGACCCAGACTGTTTCGGCGTCGATAGACTAGACTTCGTCGCCGACGAATGGGTCTGAGAAGGGGGATTCCTTCGAGGCGTCAAGGCCATGAGAGGCGCACAAGATGACTTTGAAGCCTTTGACCCACTGTCCGGGCCCTTGGGCACGCGGTCAGTGGTTTTCACAGATTACAGCCCATCGGCTTTTCGCCCGATGGGGTCGGGGATCTCGAATTACTTCAACCAAGGGGCTAGCCTTGCCGCCTTCTCAAACACCTTTAGCATCTGCCATTGGAACTTTTCTAGTTCCACTTGACTAGCCCCCTTTTTAGGAAATCTTACCCATTTCCCTTCGGGGGAGGAATCTGAAGGGGACGATCTGGAGCGAGGACTCGAAGAGGCCTGCAGAGATCTCAAAGGCTTCCAACCTTTAACGTGCCTCTTGGCCCAGTGCTGGTCTCCCTCTTGAACTATCTTCGGCCAAAACTTTAGTGGGGGTCACCGAAGACGAACTCGGGGATGGTTTGCCCAAAGCAAGTTTCCCCTTTCTCTCCTTTAACACTTTTCCAGTTATAGACTGGCACAAGACACAATCTTCGACGATGTGGCCCATCCGCAGACATCAGAGATATGCTCGATGAGGATCGGTTATGGACATCTTAACCAAACACTCAGCAGATTTCTTGAAGCCCTTTTTTTCCAGAGTATGAGTAGAATTGTTTGTAATAAAACTCATAACTAGGCAGTAAATAACACGCCGAGGCGCAGAACCGATTCGAGCAGCTGTGCGGAAAAAAACTGAGGCAACGGGTGCGTTGCGTGATATATATACCAGTGTCGACATCATACTCTAGGAGAACAGAGGCTATCGAGAGACACAAGGTCACGACAACGCACAGTGTCCTCTTCTGAGAAAAGTTTCCGATCTGCAAGCAGGATATTGGAGTATATCAAAGATGAGGAAAACGTGGGAGGACACAATCCATTCGAAAGGGGGGAGGGAGGGGGGGAGAGAAAGGGTGTAAGGGAGGAAGGGAGAGAGAAAAGGAGGGAGACTGGGAGAGAGGGAAATGGGTGGAGAAAGGGAGGGAGAGAGAAGGGGAGTGAGAGATGAGAAGGGAGGGAGAGAGAGATGAGAAGGGAGGGAGAAGAAAGGGGAGGGAGAGAGAGAAAGGGGAGGGAGGGAGAGAAAGGGGAGGGAGAGAGAGGGGAGGGAGAGAGAGAAAAGGGAGGAAGAAAGGGGCAGGGAGGTAGAATGGGTCAGGGAGAAAGGGGCAGGGAGAAAGGGGCAGGGAGAAAGGGGCAGGGAGAGGGAGAGAGGGAGAGGGAGAGGGAGAAAGGGGGAGGGAGAGGGAGAAAGGGGGAGGGAGAA
The DNA here is from genome assembly GCF_040938575.1 of Ambystoma mexicanum. Taxonomy (NCBI): domain Eukaryota; kingdom Metazoa; phylum Chordata; class Amphibia; order Caudata; family Ambystomatidae; genus Ambystoma; species Ambystoma mexicanum. The sequence continues at coordinate 1,084,200,113 of NC_090921.1, forward strand.
AGGGGGAGGGAGAGGGAGAAAGGGGGAGGGAGAGGGAGAAAGGGGGAGGGAGAGGGAGAAAGGGTGAGAGAGAGGGAGAAAGGGGGAAAGAGAGGGAGAAAGGGGGAGAGAGAGGGAGAAAGGGGGAGAGAGAGGGAGAAAGGGGGAGAGAGAGGGAGAAAGGGGGAGGGAGAGAGAAAGGGGGAGGGAGAGAGAAAGGGGGAGGGAGAGAGAAAGGGGGAGGGAGAGAGAAAGGGGGAGGGAGAGGGAGGGAGAGGGAGAAAGGGGGAGGGAGAGAGAAAGGGGGAGGGAGAGAGAAAGGGGGAGGGAGAGAGAAAGGGGGAGGGAGAGAGAAAGGGGGAGGGAGAGAGAGAGAAAGGGGGAGGGAGAGAGAAAGGGGAGGGAGAGAGAAAGGGGGGGGAGAGAAAGGGAGGGGGAGAGAAAGGGAGGGGAGAGAAAAGGAGGGGGAGAGAAAAGGAGGGGGAGAGAAAAGGAGGGGGAGAGAAAAGGAGGGGGAGAGAAAAGGAGGGGGAGAGAAAAGGAGGGGGAGAGAAAAGGAGGGGGAGAGAAAAGGAGGGGGAGAGAAAGTTGGGCGGGAGAGAAAGGGGGGCGGGAGAGAAAGGTAGGGAGAAAGTGGGAGTGAGAGCAAGAAAGGGGGAGGGAAGGAGGGAGAAAGGGGGAGGGAGGGAGAGGGAAGGAGGGAGAAAGGGGGAGGGAGGGAGAAAGGGGGAAGGAGAAAGGGGGAAGGAGGGAGAAAGGAGGGAGAAAGGGGGAAGGAGGGAGAAAGGAGGCAGGAGGGGGAGAGAAAGGGGGCAGGAGGGGGAGAGAAAGGGGGCAGGAGGGGGAGAGAAAGGGGGCAGGAGGGGGAGAGAAAGGGGGCAGGAGGGGGAGAGAAAGGGGGCAGGAGGAGGAGAGAAAGGGGGAGGGAAAGGGAGGGAGAAAGAAAGGCAGGGAGAAAGGGGGAGAGAGAGAAAAGGGAGGGAGAAAGGGGAGGGAGAGAGAACAGGAGGGAGAAAGGGGCAGTAGGGGGAGAGAAAGGGAGGGAGAAAAGGGGACGGGGAAAAGGGGAGGGGGAGAAAGAGGAAGAGTGTAAAAGGAGGAGAAAGAAAGAAAAGGAGAAAGAAAGAGAATGAGAAAGAAAGAGGAGGAGGAAGGATGGAAGGCAAAGCAGAAAGGATTAAACATGCCGTTTCTGATTTCGCACTGCTAGCAGGTGGTATCCCATCACTGCACCCCCAAACAGAATTACATGTAAGGAACACCCTCATACTCCACTAGTATGAGGGCAGACTACACAATTGCATTTGATAACATTCGTGGTGGGTGTACCTGGTTTGATTCCCCTCCACCTCCGATCTGATGCTGGCCTTACTGTCTAAGCCGTCCGAGGCCGCTAATCCTCCTCTTCTATTCTTAGGGTGTGCTCTCCCCAATCCTCTCAAAAATTCTTCTGCTTGGAAAGGGGAGGGTAAATAAATGTGTCTTGCCTCCCTGGATTACCCTGAGTTTTTCTGGGTACAGCATCTAGTACTGAAGCTGCATTTGCAGCGCTGAGTTTTCACACCAGTGAAGGACCTTCAGGCCGACTGCACAGACCTTTTTAAGTCCAACAAGATTGATATGGTTGCCTACTGGCATCTCAGGCCTCCTTTCTCTTACCATTCTCTGAATCTTTTCTCCATCGCAGTAGTTCAATAATTTGGTGTTGATCTCTCTAGGAGGGGTGTCCGATACTTGTCTGGGCGCCGACGTTCAGTGGGCTCACTCAACTATAAAGACTGCGGAACACCAAAAATGTTGTGCACCGTTTGTTCCAAGAACAAGTCCGCAATTCGGCATCGCAGTGGATTGTGCGATTCCTCAAATTTACATGTCATTCCTTCCAGAGCGTCCCTCTAGCTCTTCAGCTGTCGCTCCAATGACCCTTAGTAGGGACTTCATCTCAACCATTTCTTTGGAAGTACTCCCATTCGCATCCTCCACTGAGGATATACCTTGCTCCACTTCATCGTCCACATGTTGCCCATGTTGATCCAGCTTCCCGGGCATTTTGTATACTTTATAGGATGAGGAGTCAATTTTACTGCCAAGGGCATCAATGCGCGATTTGAGATCAATGATAATGAATCTGATCTCTGTACCTACAACCTCCACCTGAACTGCAGTAATCCTGGGGAGGAGGTTCTGGGGGGATTAACCACCAATGGCGAAGTGCTCCAGGCCTATCTCCTTCTATTTGCACCAAAGGACAACTTCTGTGGACTGATTTACCAGTCTTCCCCGAGACGGGGAGTTTCCAAAATGTGTCCTTTATACCTGCTACATTTAAGGAGCAGCTCCCAGCTGTGGGCCCCTCTTTCCCACCAGCTTCCGAGGGGGCCCTGTCCGCTCCTGGAGCAAGGCGCGTCATAGCCGCCCAATCCGGAGCCGCCCTAGTCCCTCCACTTCTTCACACGGGCTGGCAGTCCCGTGAATCTGCCACTGCTTCCGAGTTCAAAGACACTGACGCCCCACGAGGAAAGTCTGAGAAGCGCTGAGAGGGAGTACTGCCACAGAGACCCAGGACCATTGCAGCGGAGGTCGCCAGTCAACCCACTCAGCATTCGTCACACCCGTAACCAGTGAACATTGATGAGACAGGCACAGCCTGCCCCTCCCAGAGGATCAGCAGGCTGCGGGTCACTGTGCTCTGTTCGGGACCCCAACTCTCCTTCCAGTTCTGCCGAGTCACTACTCCCACTCACTTCGCCGTCGTCACGGTAAAGATCCTTCCTGAACCTGCTTGCATGCAGGCTCACAACCAGCCACGGACACCAGTGGACCTCTCTGAGCAGCGAGCATGGTGCCGGCACAGTCACTGTCCCCTGCATCATGGGACCCAGCCCCTCTGGCTCACCCGATATTCGGGGCAAGCTATGCACACATAATAGAAAGAAATTAGGATGAGGCATCTGCCGGAGGGTTCAAGATATTTTGGTGCTCCTGCAGAGCTCATGTCACTACAGCCATCTTGTTGCAGGTCCTCCAGCACCCCCTAATTTGTATTATTAATATTGCTCTGTGTGTGCTTAACCAAACCCGTCACCAATCTCTTAAGTCTAAGACTTGCTACTCAGTCACACTACCTTGAAAGAGTTTGGCTAGTGTGATGAATCCCAGGATGTCGTCACTGCTTCCATAGGGGGAGCCCCTTCCAATGACGCCAGGGAGGTGAGGCCGCTATCCGATAGTCCCCCTGGGGGTGATACTCAGCAGGAGGATCTAATGGGAGGGGAATCCCCTTGCTGGACCAGTGACGACCATTGTGGGAGAACGCAGTCTTCCCCAACCCCTACACATTTCCTTCACCCCCACTCTCTCCAACTCTATCCTCCGATCCCATATACTTCTGTAACAAGGACTGAGAAAGGGAAGAATAGAAGTAACGATCATGAAGATCCAAAACAGAAATGGACTGAGACGAGAAGGAGACACAGATCCGCAGGTATCACTATGAGGAACTTACCTGAACGGTCTTACTTTTAACTCCAGACCTTGATGGGAATGGACATAAAAACTGACAAGGGACTTAACTGAATGTCAGATGCTCCGGAGAGCAACTGTAAGAGGGACCGAGGCTCGCAGACAGGGACAGCAAGTGCAGACCAAGGAGTGGAGACGCTGAAGGGCCAGTCTCCACTGGACCGGCTCAGAAAACCGAGAGGCTGGCTGAGGGAAGCGCCCGCAGCACAGCAATGCAGGAACATGTGGTCCGGTGAGAAGTGAGAAGCTGAAGTGGGTCTGAAGCTGCGGAGCCCTGCGGCAAGCCAAGAAGAGTCCCAGAACACCAGGGAAGCAAAGAAGGCCAAGGGAAGCGACCAACCGACCGGAGTGCTGCAGCCAAGACCCTAAAGGTATTTGGGTGGAGGGCATATGGTTGGGGTCCCCAGAGGGTGCAGGAAACCATGAGAAGCATGGTGGATAAACAGGGAGAGAGAAGATAACCCCTATGTGATACTAACAGAGACGTTACCAAGATACAGTAAAAAGGGGAATATGGTCTGGTACCCTTATGAGAAAAGGAAATATCAAGTACCAAGAAGGTATAATCTTCCTTGTGGCAGTACTTGGATGGAAGACTAACCAGGGCTGTCACAAAAGAGAAACCATAAAGAGAACTGTGAGGACAGTCTTTGGTAGGGGAGTAAACCAAGTATGTATGTGAGACCAAGAAACCATGAAGAGAACCAGGGTCAGAGACCCACCACGGTTTGGAAGAGCATCCAAGTCACTCTTCTTCGTCGCAGTACTTGGTAGGAGGACCCCAGGTCTGCCAACCCGGGTCATGGATCCACTACAGTTTAGAGTAGTAGCCAAATTTCTCTTTGTCACAGTGCCTGGTGGAAAGAAACCAGGTCTGCCAACCAGGGTCAGGGTCCCCAAAGACAGAGAAGAAGCCTGAGAAGGGCCATTTGGGGAATGGAGACATTTCCCCACCAACTGGCGAACTGTGTTTCAAGCCTGAACGAGACTGGGGAAGGGAGACATCCCCAAGCAATTGATGGACTGTACCAGAAGCCTGAGGAAGAGAGATATTCCCCTAACACTTGAGCAACTGATAAACTGATAAACTCTGAACTGTCTTTTTGTCCAGGGGAAGGGAGTCAATCCTCTGGGCTATGAGGACCTCCTTTTTATTTTGTTTAACTTGCATTGTGTGGGACAGAGCTAGGATTCTGATATTGGGCGTTTTACTTTGGACAGTTATTTTGGTTGGTACAGGGAAACCCCTCTTAGAGTTAGGGCTTTCTTTTAATTTTCTCACTTGAATAAAGGTTTATGCCAACCGCCATGCCCACTCCCATGTCTTACTTCTGCACTCTACCCATTCACCAGAATAGGGTGGCATCTCAGGATCTGTCCACAGAGCTGGTTCTGAACATCCAGCTTAACACAGCGTAAGGATGCTTTCTTACCTACATGATTACATCTTTTTCACATATTCATAATTCATAAGAGAGTATCACAAAGTGAAGCTGGATGTATATCACATAAAACAGACATGTTGAAGTCAGTAAATAGTTCTGTATATACGTCGAAGCACATTCTGAACACAAACACACTTGATGTACTTTTTCAGAATGCTTTTACATATACAAATTCCGCCTTCTTATTTACTCTAACAATCCATCGATGTCTACACAAGAGAAAACCTTAGCACTCAACTTCTCACAGTGTTTCACCGTGAAAAGGATAGCTTCTAATAGCCACTGGAAAGAATGCCTTAATGATTACAAGACAACAAACAATATTTTGCTGAACCTACCCATTATAGAGAACAGCTGACTGTAATGACTGATGCACTTAAAAAATATAATTTAATTGCAGGAAACAACCGTGAACAGTCTCGATGTTTAGAACCTTTAGCATTATCTAAATGAGGACATACAAAGTATTTTATTTAGTAAATTTATTCATAAAAGTTACCGTATCTTTATTTACAAAAATCTTTAAACCATCTTTCTATAATATTTACAAATATTTCACTGTTCAAATAATTATGTCATTGTTCATGAATTACTTAAAAAATGTCTTGAGTGCAATTTGTTTAAAAGTTGTTTTTCACAGCTGGGGTTGAATCAAGACAAGCTCTCTGTTATTTAGGAAAATAGTAACTTACAAAAATGCCTGTGCTGGTCATTGCTATTGCCAGTTTGTGTAAAAGTCAAATGACCAGCAATAAAATGAAATCTTGAAAAAGAGTCAAAAATAGAAGTCTGTGAGGTAAGAGTTTAGGACGAGGTCATGATGTAATACTTTGTTTTATTATTAGTTAAGTGTTTCGTAGCATTATTTCTTCCACTGAGAGCCTTCCAACTCATAAAACAGGACATAGCCTTCACTGGACGGGATGTGGTTTTCACCGATAGAAGACACTCTGACAAAACAAAGAGAAGAGAAGCGTAAGCGATAAAGAGATGTTTATGTAGCTTATCATTTTTACAAACAAATATTTGAATATTAAAAACAGCATTATTGGTGTGCATAGTTCAGTGTATGAATGACAAAATACACTTGGAAACTCAATCTACATTCACTTTGAAGGAAAGAAATGTCAAGAGACCATACCTGCCAGTGGAATGCTGTGCCTTTGATCTTCTGGTTTTAAGTACTGGCATTTTGAATGTGTTTTTTGTGTGTTTCTTATCCACTTAGAGTGCTTGACAAAAATGATTTGCCATAACCGATGAGATCACTAACCCAAACAGAGGTGTAGACTATGGATGCAAGGTCCATGCTTGAAAGAATGGAGAATGCCCTTCAAGTACATATTGGAGTACAAGAATATTTTGTTAACAAGCAAGCACTCCAAGAAAGCAGTTTAAAATCCTCTCCCTGCACCCACTATTAGCCCACACTGAAGCAAGAGGCTCAGCTGTGAAAACGGTGGGTACTGCAAGGCAAAGGAGATGGGTCGGGGAGGGGTGGGAAGGAAGACAGTGGTAGGTGATCAGAGTAAGCAGGCACTTAAGTCAACTCAAAGGCACTAAGTATAGTGTTCTCAGAAATGCCATATGGAGCATCTTGCAGTCAATTTAGGCAGGATGGTCCAAAAAGAGGACCGATATAAAGGCCTTCAAAGCTTGCCTTGACTCTCAGGCCACCGACACTATACTTTCCTGTTATTTCTGGTTGGGATGGTGCGGTAGGGGAACTTTATTGAAAATAAATTGACTGATGTTAATTTTCAGATAAGGCACCTTTATTTTACATATCAAGCCCCACATAGGAACACGATCAGGGAAACACATAAATCAGCAAATATCTAAAGGACACGTCTCTCTAAAATGAAGACACCAGAAGTACCATTAACCATTATTTATGTGGAAGTCAACAGTGGTCATGGACTCCAGAGAGGGTGTGCGGGGGACCCCATCTCCAGCAAGTGTGCAGCCGCGTATGTACATTGTTTTTTTTTCTTCAGATGGATCCAACAAAACTAAGCTACCAGTAGCCTCAGAAACGTGGGATGGTGATGGATCATGACCTCCAGGAAACAGTATAACAGAACAAGTACTACAATGCACCTGGTCCAAACCAACAAGACAGAGCGCGAAAAGGTGGAATGGACTGCTTTCCAAAATGGGAATGGGCTAGATGGAGTAATTACTCACCATAATGATCTTTCTATAGATTCTTCTCCTGCAGATTCCTCAACTATATATATATATATAGATATCCATCATCCAGCTCTGCTGCTCGAAAACTTTTCGCCAGAGGGCGCAGTGGACCTCGACTCGGCCATGGATCGTCGATCCATCTTGCCTGGCTCTCGACTGTCGGCTACGGATGTGAAGTCAGGCACTGTATATATAGCACATCACTATGCCCCATGGTTAAGTGCCTCCATTTATTTCCCCCTGCGCATGAAAGCTGCATAAGGAACAACCACAGGAGGAAGCTAATCAGCCGGTAAAAAACTCAACAAGGACACATCCCAAACAGGGTGATCCCACACAACAGTGATTGAACATCTTTTCTTTTTTGTATTGAATGAGACAGAACCAGTCATCTAAGAGCCATCAGCAGATGTCTTCTCGTTTGGACAGAAGCGACAAGCCACAGAACATTCTGAGCGGGGATGGATGGGAGGGTCGATGACGAATCTGCGGGAGAAGAATCCACAGAAAAATCATTACAGTGAGTAATTTCTCCTTCAATGGATTGCCTTTCTCCTGCAGATTCCTCATCTTGATAGACTCCCCAAGCAGTTAGAATAACGGAGGAGGGCAGAAGCTTTTAACAAATAGATTCTGTAGAACCGCCCTACCAAACCGTGCATCAGCTCCCCGTGTAACATCCAAGGCATGGTGCTTGGTGAATGTATGCAAGAATTACCAAGTGGCCACCCGACATATGTCCCTAACAGGAACATGTGTCCCTAACAGGCAGCCTCTACTGTCGTCTTTGGAGGGCGGTAGAGGCCGAATCCCCATTGGTTGAGTGAGCCCCGATGCCTGCTGGAAGCTCCCTGCCTGCCAATTGTTAACACTCGGATGGATATGCATAAAATAATCCAACGTGACAGGGTTTGTTTTGTTATGGCAAGACTTTTTCGAGGCAAAGTATGGGCCATGAACAATTGGTCTGACTTTCGAAACTCGAATGTGCGAGCAACATAGAAGCTTAATGCTCTCTTGGGGTCAAGGCGGTGGTACCGCTCTTCCCCTTTCAGGGATGTGGAGGAGGGTAAAAGACAGGCAAATCGATAGACTGGAACAGGTGAAACTCTGAAACCAAGTTAGGAAGGAACTCAGGCCTGATTTCGAGAGAGACTTTCTCACAAAAGAACCTTAGAAAAGGAGTTTTGCAGTACAAAGCTTGCAGCTCGCTAACCCTCCTGGCAGAAGGGATTGCAACCAAGAAGTCAGTCTTAAGGGATAACAGCCGTAAAGAACATGAGTGCACAGGCACAAATGGAGCTGCCATCAAGTATGTTAAAACCAGATGAAGATCCCAATCTGGGACGACCAAAGGGGTTGGCAGACATTAATTGAGAAGGCCCTTCAGGAATTGGGCCGTGACCGGAATAGCAAAGAAGAAACCTTGGTCTGGGGACCTCTTGAACACAGAGCGTCGCCAAATACCCTTTCACTGTGGTAACCTGAAGGCCTGACAAGGCCAGTGAGAGAAGAAACTTCATCACTGTGGTGGTGGGGCAAGAGATAGGGTCATTCTCGCAATCCCTGCACCACACCTCAAATCTTCTCCACCTACACGCGTAGAGATCTTGTACCCCAGAGAGCGAAGACCTCCTCTAGGACTTCCTGGCACATTTCCCCACTCGTGGGAGACCATTGCTCTGACTGCTCAGAGAATCCGGCAAGGTGTTCTCTGTCCCACCAGATGAACTGCTGAGACCGAGATTTGGTTCTCCTGTAACCAGAACCATAGCTGTATAGCCTCTGTGCAGAGGGGGTGGGAGTGCACATCAACCTGATTGGTGAGGTAGTGCATGGCAACCATGTTGTCCATCAGCCGAGGACATGCTTCCCTCTGAGAGACAGGGCAAAAGCCCTAAGAGCTAACCTAATGGCCCGCAACTCCAGCTGTTGATGTGCCACCTGGCTTCTGATGGAGACCAGAGGCCGCTCCACCTGCAAATCCTCACAGTGGGTGCCCCAACCCTTCAGAGACGCATCCGTGACCACTCGGGCCTGAGTCCAAGGAGGCCAGAAGAGTTCCCCCGCCATAAGATTACTGTGCGTGTTCCACCATCCGAGTTCGTGGACTACCTGGCTGGACACTAAGAGGTGATCCGTGAGTGCTCCCAGATACTGAGACGGGACTGGTCCCTCAGCAGCCACTGAAGGCATCTCATGCACAGCATGACCTCTGGTACTAGAAAAGTACAGGAGGCCATGAGACCCAAAAGGCGGAGGAAGGAAGCCGCTGGTAGGGTGTCATGGCTTTGTAACAAATGCACCATCTGGGCCATGTTGCCGACTCTTTCTTCGGGAGGAAAAGTCTTTGCTACCTGAGTGTTTAGGACTGCTCCCATGAACTGGAGACACTGAACTGGTGTCAAATGGGACTTAAGGGAGAAGCCCAGCCTGTGTAGAACTAGGCAGGTGTCTTCCAGATGAGACAAGACTTGCCCTGCCGACTTCCCCCGGATCAGCCAGTCATCCACAGAAATACATGGACCCCGGATCTCCTGAGGTGAGCTGCAACTACCGCCATGAGCTTGGTGAAGACCCTTGGAGCGGAGGTCAATTCAAAGAGCAGCACCTTGAACTGATAGTGCTTGTCCCCTATGAGGAACCTTAGGAACTTCCTGTGCTTTTGGTGTATTGGCACATGGAAATAAGTATCCTCCAGGTCTACTGACACCAGCCAGTCCGGAAATTCGAGGGCGTGGAGAATTTCTCTCAACGTCACCATCCTGAATTTGTCTTTCCCTGGGAACTTGTTTAGAGCCCTGAAGTTCAGAATGGGACGGAGACCTCCTTCCTTCTTGGGTACCAGGAAATACAAGGAATCCCAGCCCGATCACCTCTGTTCAGAAGGTACCTCTTCCACAGCACCCTTTGACAACAGGGCTCTCCGTTCTTCCTGGAGCTCCTGTCCTGGTTGGATTGGGGGTGGTGGGGGTCTGTCCGGTGGTCTTTTTAGATAGGGCAAACAAACACACTGAATCAACTGCAGGGCCCAGGTATCGGAAGTTATCTCCTGCCACTGTGGCCAATGCCCGGCCAATCGTCCACCAACCGCTGCATTGTGGGAGGAGAAATCAAAGCGGTTTAGAGGGTGCGGGCGCCCCTACCACTGTTGCTGCTTGTTGGCCTCTAGAAGCCCCTTTGCCCCTTCTGGGACACAAGAAGCGCCTCTTCCCCTGCCTGGCTTGCGGGAGCTGTGCCTTCCTGCCATAGGGTACATAACGCCTATAGCCCCTGCCTCTGGAGGCAAAGCTGAAGGCAGGTTTGGTCGGCTGTGCTGCTAGGCCCAGTGATTTAGCAGCCAACTTGGATTCTTTAAACTTCTCCAAGGATACGTCAGCTTTCTGACCGAAAAGCTTGTCTTCCTCAAAGGGCAAGTCCAGCAGTCTGTTCTGAACATTCAGGGAGAAGCCGGAAGTTTTCAGATAGGCCTGCCGCGTCCGCCTCATTAACACTGCTGACCAGCCAGCGCAGTCTGCAACGTCCAGGCCAGTTTGCAATGCAGCTTGGTTATCTCCTGCCCATCCTCCACCAGCTGTAAAAATCTGTCGCACATGGCACACTGAGAGACATATTTAGCAGCATGTTCCACAGCTTTCCACAAGCCGAAGGAGTATTTTGCCAATCCGCAGGCTGTGTGTGTGGCTTTGAGTGCCATGCTGCCAGAGGTGAACACCTTTCTGCCCAATGCATCCTATTTCTTTCCCTCTCGGTCCGAAGGCAGTTTGGAGCTGGTAGAAATGGTGGCAGCCTGCATAACCAGCCCTTCCGGGTAAGGGTGTGTGGCGAAGAAATAAGTGTCTCCTCTTGCCGGCCTATACTTCCCTGTAAAATTGGCGTTTACAGGGGTAATAGTGCAAGGGCAATGGCATTTTATGCTATACTGTGGGACCCTCGTCTAAGATATCAGTGAGCTCATAGTCTTGAAGAGGTGTAGTAGATGACTTCAACCCAAGGGTGTCAACAACCCCGTCACCCAGAGCCCTGATCTTGAAATTAGCATGAGTATACAGCTGGTTTTGCTGCAACTCAAGATCTGGGAAAGTATCTAGACCACTGGCATCCTGTAGAACTTGAGCCATGGGCAATAAAATCGGCCCGGTTGTCGAAATAATCGCTGCCGCCGTCTCCCGTTCAAACAGGGTCGACTTGATCATCTGGGCCATCAATGCCAAAAATAGACTTCATCGAGTCAAAAAACCCTGCTCTTGACAATGGTACAAACTAACCATCGCCGACTGAGGGCTTGACCGCTGATGGAATAGGTTTCAAAGCCAAGGTGGCTTTCGATGCCGATGGTTCTTTCGGTGCCGAGGGACGCCGCGGGCCTCAGCCTTGCAATGATTTATGCCTAGTAGGCATCGCACCCAAAGGCTTTTTTGACGTAGACGATAGAGTGGCTGGCTTGGGAGCACTGAGCGCCGCTTTCACTGCCAAAGCTTGCTAGTCGGGGCCGGGGCCACACCTACAGCAGCTTACCGCCTAAACATTTCAAGCATATAAGTTTTAAAACTGTCCCACTCTTCCCGCGTGGTTGGCCCCGCCGAGGGCTTACCTCATTCCGACAAGCTGGACTTGCGCTGATGACGGTGGTGCTGCAAGGAAGACGAGAAATGGCTCCTGCAATGGGACGTTTCTTGGTCTTTTTGCGATGTTTTTCTTTCCCATTCTTGGGGGTGGGATCCTCAGTCTCGGCATCGGAAGACCCGATGAGAGACCACGCCAGATATTTTGCGGACCGTGGACCCAAGGCCAGTTTCTTGGCCCTATCACCTAGGGATTTCGGCTACATTTGCAAGCATGATGTGCAGGCCTCCATGTCGTGAGCAACAACGTCGCAGGGGACAGTTACGTACATTTTGGCCTTGCAATTGCAGCAACGCTTGAAGCCGAAATCTGGTGAGATGACACTGCGTCAAACTTTTCTGAGGAATTTAAAAAAGACATCCAGAAAACTCAAGTCATGTTCCCGATGCAGCATGCAGAAAAAAGAAGACCGATTGATGACCAAGTCGAGGTCCACTACGCCCCCTGGCGAAATGTTTCTGAGCAACAGAGTTGTATGATGGATAGCTATCAAGATGAGGAATCTGCAGGAGAAAGGCAATCCATTCGATAACACTTCATAATCCAAATCGGGGACCAAACACTTACGTCACAAACCCCAGACAGGCTATAGGTGAGCAGCAGATGTGCTGGAACCAACAGGGCGTGGCGTTGTACAGCATTAGGAACCCAGGGAACCCTGCCCAAAACCTTTGTAGGTAAAGTCCAACTGAATACTTGAGGGAACAGCCAACAAACGATCCCGGTCGCCACGTGGACCTCATGCCAAAGATGGATGCTGGAAAGGGGGAAAGGGGCTAGAGGTAATTTTGAAAACTTCCAGGGGAGGTTTTCGGCCCTTAAGGGGATAGCCCAGAGAGTGACTGGCCCAGGGGATCAGCTGACAGAAGGAGCCAATGGGGGCAAAGGGAGGCTTCTAGGCATGAAGGGCAGGGCTATAAAATAGCCATCAGAGTCAAGTGAGAGCAGGTGGCCCAACAGACCAGAGGAGGGTGTAGCAGCTAGGAGGAGGATTTGGAGGAGACTTGGTTACAGGAGGAGTAGGTAAGGTGCTGAGGGTGAGAAAGGGGTACCATTTGGTTGTGAGTGATAGGGTGCTTGGAGGTCATTCTGGAGGGAGAGTAAGAGGTGGGTTGAGAGTAGGAGGGAAAATGAGAGGCAGAAGGAGATGTGGTAGATCAGAACTAGGACACAGACAAGGTGGCATTATCATCAAAATGTCTCTTTTTAGCAAACACATTAGCTGTCTCTAAAGCTCAGGTGCTTGGAACGTAATCTATAAAGAAAACGGGTGCTTGTCAGGATGCTGATCAGAAACCATAAAGTCCACTGTCCAGAATCCTATACTTCCTAAATTCTGTCCCTACCACGGAGTAAAGAAATACCTAAACTCAAGAGAAATACAGTTCTGCTCAGTCCCTGAGCAGATGACTGGTGGTTAGATTCTGTCCCTCCCCCCACAACATGCAGTGTTCTAGGTCTTTTCCAATAGAGGCTCTTCGCCCAAGACAGTCCAATAAGTGTCTCTTTTGCCCTAAGCTAGGCCTGGTTTCTCTCGCCCCACCTTGGGGTTGCCAATCTGTCACTCTGCCTTGGGGTCTCAGGTTCATCACCCCACCTTTGTATTTAGATACTTCTACACCTGCCTTGGAGTCTCAGGTTTCTAAGCCCAACTTGGGGTTTTGTCTCTTCTCCACCCTGTGATCTCGGGTTGTTCATCCCACCTTAGGGTGGTGTTTCTTCTACTCCAGCTTGGTTGGGACCCTACACATAGGTCACCTCCTCTGTAGGGGATGCCAGGGCATTGGTCCCAGCCCCATCCGTCCACCTTCCTCCACATGGGCGATGTTGCCGTCGTCATTGGTCAGCCGACAGTGAAATAATTATATTACTAAGAAAAAATACATCGATCTCTATATAACAGTGCACCTGGTACGAACAGATAGAGGTGCAGGGGGAAAGCCAAGGTCACACTAACTCGCACACTTCACTCACTCCCAGAGAGGCCAGCATTCCTCCAAGCTCTCCCACCCTCATTCTGGGCTATAATGTCATCCCTCCCTGCACCTCGTAGCACAAATCACGTGGCCTAGGAATGAAGGCAGGAAGACCCTGCCTTCTGATCTTTTCATCAATTGGGTGGGTCCAGCATGTTTATGGTCAATGGTCTGTGGTCATCTGGTAGACTGGAATTCAGGGGTCCTAAAGTCGAGGCATTTGGGTGATATAATTTAGGATTAGGGCTGGTGGGGGGTTGGAGCCCCGTGCCCTGCTCTTCATGGGATAGTGCTGATCACAGGCACTCTCCCTCCTCCCGTGGCCTTGCAGGGCACATTCTTCCCAGGGCGCAAAGGTTGGCAACATTTAGGACAATTAAGGTTTTTATGGATCTGTGTAAGCTCTGGACTTTCTCATCAGTATTTGGGATACAATCTATTCCTTTGCCAATGTTCGTGGTCTAAGGATGGGGTGCCGACTGCCTAACCATGTTTAAGCTTTGTTGCACAGTATGGCTGCTAGTATTACTATTTCTGCATGTACCCTACACCTACATACTATGCAATAATATGATCATGTAGCTGTAAGGGAACCCCCTGGTTTCATTACCAATGACAGCTTTTGCCTTATTCTAAATCACCTCGGGGTGTGGGAAGATTGTGTTCCCTTCCCAACATTCCACCCTTTTGTGACTTCTATGCAAATGAACTCCCCCATAAGCCCACCCTCCCCGGTAGCGTTCCTCTTCCAATGTTTCAGCTTCCAAATAAGGTGGTGATCCCCGATTTGGAACCCATTCTCTGCATACATGTCGTAAACTTTGGCCATAATGGGCATACTCTTCAGGGTTGCAAGTCATGTATATATAATCCCCATCCCCAGCTCGATTAACCCAATTCTCTGAATAATGTTTAAGGTCAGGTACGGTGTAGTAATAGTACCTGGGTGCACACGCTGCTCTACCACCACCATGTGTGGTCTGTTTGGGTTGTCCGTTTGGACAGCACTGTCTTTTGTACCTCAAAGTGAATTTGATACCCCAATTGAAACCATCATCATGGCACTGCTAGGTACTGCTTTGACACAACATCGAAGTCCCAATTCGGAGGTCCAAAAAAAGACCAATATGAACACAATGACGGGCACCAGCATCTTCACAATCTCCCCCATCCAAGACGGTGCCCAAGCGAAAAGTCCATCAAACCAGTAATTTTCTTGTATGCCAGCTTCAGTTTTCATGTGTGATCCGAGGGAGTACAGTGCTCCAATTATTTGCATCAGGGAGCTGTTCTCTGTGTCGTTTGGAGGCACGAATGTTAAGTAGGAATCGCCAATTTTCTGGCAACCCCCTCCTTCCATGGCCGTGAGCAGATTAATCACATACCGGTTTTGAAGGGTCATCAGCCATATGGCACACATCTCGACCTTAATTGCGCTGTTCTGTATCATTTGCTAGCTGCACGACCTCCCATCTCACTTTTTGCAGCCACGTGGCATTCGCGGCCGTTTGGACCCCAGGCAGCAGTAGAGACAAAAAGAATGTTTCTTCTTTGCTAAACAGTCTATATTCATTAGGTATTTCCTTGAGCAATTTGGAGGAGTCTTCAGACAGATAATTGGATCTTCTTTTTCTGTGCAACTGACTGTTCTTTTCTTTCTCAGGCAAAACACAGCAGATGGGGCTTGGTAACATGTTTCTGGTGTGCCCCATTGCTGCTGGAGCTGAGGCAGACAAAATCTTCAATCCCACTGCAAGGCGTTCTTCAGGGATCACAAGGATTGCTGAGTGGAACATGGCCAGTGAGCACCATGATGGTGGGAGGTGCAAGAATGCCTGCTGTCCACACACACCCAGTAGTAGTCCATTACTGCAGCAGTGCCTTTTTTTTAGGTTTGAGATAAACAGTATCTTATTGCATTTAAGATCAGCCCCCACAAAAACAGTTCCTTCGTTATAAAAGGATGGTTCATGAGTTTCTTGCTGCTGCACTGTTACTGGCTTTTCCATTGCTTCGGCCCACCTTAGTTTTGCAACATGTTCATTCCAGAATTGTGCACATACTTTATTCACATAAGCCAATACGTCATCTCTGAATTCCGGTAAACCTCTTGCTGCGCAACTCATTGATGTTTCTTGTCACCTGCTGTCTATGTATTTCACTCCTCGTAAGTTATTGTATGGCCTCCGCAGACTCTGGGTGCTTTTGGGGTTTTGTTTGCATTGCAGCTGATCATGATCCATAGTTTATAATTGCACATTCTGTGCCTAGCATGTGCCTTGCAGCCTACACATCTATATTTTCTAAGTTACATTGTCTTACATGTTAAAACTAGGTTATATACACTTTCAAGAGACCTGGTGAAATCAAAAGGTGTCATGAAGAGGCACTAACATCAGTAGTATCACAAGTGGGGCTGTCACTTGTCATTCGATCATCTACATTGGTGTCCGTGGCCACAGTGTCATGTGTGTAACATTTTTTGGTCATATTTACATCCTGAATTCCCCTCTCGGCCAAGTCAGCATTATGAATAGACCCATTGATGGTAGCATTTGCTTGTATATACCCCCTCTTTTATGTGCCCTCCCCATATAAAAGTACACTCTAAATATACTCCTAAACAAACATAAATATTGCAAATAGTCCAGCAATGTAATGCATTGCGCATAGATATGAATAAAAAACCATGACATAGTGCTATACACATTACTTTTCCTAATATACATGGAACTGTTGGAGCTCGCTGCATCCATTGCGATGACCACCTAAAAGGAAATCTTTAATTAGGTGAGGTAGATGAGAGGAGGGGGGATATGGAGTAAGATAGAGGGATAGATGTATAGAGATAGTAATAGAGAAAGGTGGGGCGAGAGAGACACAGTATGGGGAACTGCGAGAATGCAATTCCTGTGCAAATGTAATGCGTAGCAGCGTTATGTGAGGGTATTGGGTGATGCTTCTTTGTTCTTTAAGGAAGTGTGCTTGGGCTGTCATTAAGGGCAGAGTTTTGATATTATAGGATATGGGACAGTTCAATCCGTGGTGTAGGTTGAAGCAGAGGTGCCTTTCGGACATCAGAGAGGTGCACCTAGTAACACAGCTCTTTCACCTTGACAGTGAGGGGTGTGGCAAAGATGCAAATAAAATTCCTAACATAAATTGGATCACCACAGCAGAGTTGCAGAGGAGGTGACATTGCAGGCGTGTCTGCTGCCGCTCAAGTTGCTTCGTCTGTCCGGGGAGGCACAATCTGTTGAGACATTTTATTGCCTTCGTTAGGGAGGACAGGTAGCTGCTAAATTCCTCCCCCAAAAGTGATGCTGCTCTATGAGCGTCTGACACTCCCCTTACAGGAGAGTGCGGTGTGGGCATGCAGCGTCCTGTGACCACTTCGTGGGGCTATAAATGGTGGCCTTTACAGGACTGTGTACGCAAACTGAATAATGTGAGTTGTAGACAGTGCACCCAGTTCTTTTTTAAGGTGTTGCATAGTTTTCGCAGCTTGCTTTTAAGCAGGCCATTTATCCTCTCTACAATCTCGTTGGCCTGGGGGTGGTAAATGGTGCACATCCGATGCCTGATGCCCAGTAATGTTGAAATCTCTGATGAGGTCATTGAAAAATGTGGGCCTTTGTCTGACCTTAATGCATAGCACACACCCCATTGAGGGAAGACTTCCTGCACTAAAAATGTGGCAGTGCACTTAGCATCTGGGTGTGCACAGAGTCCCGCCTCCACCCACTGCGAGAAGGGAGAAACGACTACAATGAAGTAACAAGATCCATTGCACCTTTCGCCCATGTCCGCATAATCAATGTGGAGTTTGCGGAACGGCCCAGTAGGGTGGGGCAGGGTGCCTCTGACAGCCCTCGTGTGAGGCCTGTGTTGTAACTGACATCATACAATGTGTGGCCAGGTTTGTCCAATTTTCTTGTAGGTTGGGGACGAACCAGGCTTCCTGAATGTCTGCTGCAATGTGTTGTTTGGAAACGTGTGATGGGTGATGTAACTGGTCAAATACTACTAGTAATAACTCATGGGGCATTACAGCTTTCCCTGAGATCGCCTGTCTCCACAAGAGGCACCTGATTAGAGGGCCAGACCTTTTTCCTCATCTAGCGTCCATCTCAGACTTTCTCATTTGTACCATCATCCCATGGCAGTTGCATACTGCTAATTGAAGTAACCTTTTCCTTCCCCTTCCAACCGTTTTTTTGTGTACCAATATATACCCCTACGTTAGGGATGACATTTGTCCTTTTGGCTGAAGCAAGCCACAACTCGCCCTGTTGTTATTACCTCCACAAGAGATCTGTCAGACTGTTTACACCCCCTCCTCAACCAAAGTTATTTTTGCACTTGCAGTGTCGGTTAAGCATTGTATGGTATAGGTAACTGTTCTGTGTTAGGTGTCAACAATGGGATACTCTGCCACTTGTGGCACCAGGAAGTATGTCGCTATTTTGGCTGCCGCATTTGTGGCAGCGTTACAGAGCAAGACCTCGTCTGTGCTATTGTTAGGGAGAATTCACTCTCTAGGCTGAATTTTCTAACCTAATGAGTCCCCCAGCAGCTTTGCTGGATTTCTAAGGTTTGTTTTTCCTCCTGCCAAGAGTGAGACTCTTTTTCTCCCACTCTTGGCCATGATCTATGGTGTTCTTTTGACTGTTAATGTGTTTTATTGGCTATAGGGTCCTTTACTCCATAGGGTCTCATGTGTTTTTATCATGCATTTTACACAGCACCCTCCGTGCAGTAACACAGGGGTGTCATAGTGACCCCCCCACCATAGACTCCATACCCTGGGACTGACTACTGTCTCCCAGGGCATGTAAAGTCACCATTGGCTTTACTAGCCCCAAATTATTAACAGAAACTAGTACAAACCATCATATTGTGGACATACTGGTTGGGGCAATTCGATTGCCCTGGGGTCTGTTAGTCGAGGGGGCACGTCTCCATCCCCCCTGATCGAGATTTGGCTGGTGGCAGTGGAAACTACTTTTTATATTCGACCGCGAATATTTTCCTATGGGATTTTCCCATTGTTCGAGGCTACAAACTTTAATTATTTAATTCTCATAGCCTCGAACATAGCGCCGGTTTAATTATTAATTTGTCGGTTGGTATTTTTTGCCAGTACTCGATTCTAAAATGGCATTTGTGTTCTCTTCTGTGACTCCAACCCAAGTCGAGCCCTTTGTTCCACTTTTTTGGTGGACTTCTCCACAGAAGCCTCCAAAAGTGGTGCCACTCTGTCTGGGTACCACAGGAGGTGTCGGAGGCGGTTTAGGCACCCTGGACTGAGTTACCTGGTAACTCAAGTCGCACTCTTGTGTGATTGGCCCAAGTGGTGAGCCGGCCGGCTCACCACTTAGCATGTTTGATTGACAGCTAGGCTGAGTGAATGGGGGGTTGCTGCATAAAAGCAGGGCTTTGGGGACTGGAACTTCAGAAGTCGCCACAGGACCTGAGAATCCGATGAGGGAGAAGCTGAGCCGACCTACCACGACGACACCACGGGTGGAGCCCTGCGGAACAGACTCACCACTTCCCGACGACAGAGAAGATCTCCCGGCTGGAGAGGCTTCTTCCCCCGACTGGTGGGCACAACCAGTTTTACCTTCCTTCTTCGCACCCCAGACCAGTTCGTGGTCGAACTGCCCGTGCCAAGCACCCCGGCGGCCGGATAGCCACTCACCACTGAACTGCGAATCAACGGACCGCTCCTTGTACCTGAGAAACTCTGCGGCTGGTTTCTTCCCTGGCAGTGCAACGGACTCCTGTCTTCCTCCACAACGAGATCCTCTTTTCCCCCGGACGAAGCACCGACTTGCATCCGCTGCCAGGAACAACTGCCCCCGCTGGAGTCTTCTCACCACTTTAAGGTACCGTGTCCGCCAGGCCTCCCTTTCTAAAGATTGCTACAAGGTAATAATAACTTCTTAACCTTCTGGACTGGGCTGGCCGCCTTGACCCTCTAACTGGTCCCTTTCTTTGGTCCAACTCCTTTTTGAACCATTACAAGACTTTTGTGCACTGCAACCGTGTGACCTTGGACACATTTCGTTTTGATCCTCTGAAATTGGATCCGGCCTATTGAACTCTAACTTCACGGTTTTACTTTGCCTTCCTCTCTTGTTATGTTCTTGTAAAAGTGTTGGGATCTGTTTCAACTTGTTCTCTGCTTTTCTCTCGCTTTTAAAAACGAACTATTAGAGTGCCATGTACGTTAAGCGCTCACCGCTGTCTGAAAATAAGTGGGGATTTACTTAAGACTTGTCTAATATTCTTTTAAGGGAGTGTATATCTTTTAGTGACCGTGTTTTTGAATTGCTTACTATTGGTGCCTGTATGTTTTTCTAGATGTGGTTTTTAAATAAATAATTATATCTCTTTTACACCAAGCCCTGGTCAGTGTTTACTTGTTCTATTGTGTTCTCTTGACCTATTGAGAATACTCTGTATACTGCCTAACTCTTCTTGAGGGAAGTCTGACTGCTCAGCCACAGCTACCAAGTGAATCTGTGTGGTACAGACTGCTACCAAGTGGGTTTACTGCCAAACACCTGTAGTCTTAAATCTTTTGCAGTGGTCGCAGAGGGAACTGCACAGGTTTCTGCCTAACAGCTATTAGTATGGGCGGTGCATTTTATGACCACCACTACAGATGGCTGGGAAAGTGCATGGATGAGCTTGTCCAATCATGCAGCGTGTTGCACGGGAGATCCGGCCGCACTCCCGAATCGCCTTCTCTTCCACCGTGCAAGACCTGCATATACTGTGGTGATAACGTATGCTGAGTCGGAGTAGATGGTCACGTGACACCCTTGGGACACTTGAGCTGAGAAATGCATTGGTAACCTGTTCATGCACTAGGGTTTCATATTCCACATTCACTTGGCGGACCACTGTCTCTACGATGGAAAACACTGCATGCTCAAAGTACATTGTTACGGAGCCCCATAACAATAGTCAAGTTTTTTCAGTGGTGAAAGTAAATGCAATAAGTGCTTGTTCACAGGCAATTTGTCCCTGCATCACTGAATCTAGGATACCAACGCCTTGTGGCCCATGGAACTTTTCTGCATCAGTACTGCAGTCATCAATTGACCGTTAGAATGGGAGAATAGGTACAACTCCTGCGTGCAGTCTGGTGTTGATAACCCTGGTGCAGGTGAAATTACCTGCTTGAGGTTATTGAAGTTGGTGCACATCTCTTCTGTCCATATTATTTGTCTGTCGCCCTTCTGAGCTTCCTTAAGGTACTGCAACAGTGGTCTTGTGTAAGCTGTGTAATCAAGTATCAATGCCCTACAATAACTGCAGAGTCCTAAGAATGCTTGCATTCTGACACTGGTTTGGACCGTGAGGTGGCACGCACAGAGGTGGCGCGATCAGGATTTATTTTTCTGCCATTGACAGAAATTAATTGACCGAAGTAGAGCACCTCCTCAAGGCAATACTGTAATTTTGCCCTATCCGCCTTGTATCCATTGTGGGCCAGAAGTTGTTAGAGTGTTATGGAGTCCTGTCTACACTGGTGCTCGCCGATACTACACACTAGCAAATCGTCACCATATTGAATGATAGTACTAGGCACATGAATATTACCTAAATCAGTTTGTAATATTCTGTCGAAAATGCTGGGGGACACTCAGTACCCTTGAGGCAATCTTGTGTGTTCAAAGTGCGCCCCCCCCATGTGTAAACACAGTGAGGAACTGTGAATCTGGGTGCAGGAGAACAGAGAAGGTGGTTTTAGGAGCCACCACAGTAAAGTGGGTCATCTCTTTGGGTATGTTGCAAAGTATTGTCGCAGGGTTCGGGTCCACTGGAAATTCTGCCTGCCCAATGTATTTAAGAGGGCGCAAATCCTGAATCATCCCCCAACTTCCTCCTTTTGCCTTTTTATCAGGTAGATCACTGTCTTGCATGGGGAAGTAGAAGGTACAATTAGCCCCTGATTTAGTAAGGCCCCAATAGTGTCTCTTATCCCATACTCTCTTAGCCTTGGTAAGGGGTACTGTCTTACCCGAGGCAGCACCACTCCTGGCTTGAGCGTTATTCGAACTGGGGTCATCCCTTGCAAGAGTCCAACATCGTGAGGGTTTGTCGTCCACAGTCTCTGAGGGACCTGTTCTAAAATCAGTGTCAGTGAAGGGGGGCAGAGCTACAAGGGCCATCAATGGACACTGCACTTTCTGATACTGCACCATAATGTCGCAGGGAATAGAGACCGCCAGCACAATCTCACCATTGTCTGGTCTATCTTCAAACAGCTCTGCCACTGTCAGTTCTTTGAGGGGCAGTGTAGGGTTGATACACAGCACTGTGCGCCACTCGCATCCATTTGAGTCAGTACCAATTACAATGATCCATTTAGCGGACACCACCAGACCCTGCAAATCTAGGGACAATATTGTTCCTGCCACCTGTTCAGGGGACACTACAGGTTAAAAGATGAAATCAGAAGGCACCCGCCAACAGGCCGTGACAATTTGGGGCACTACTTCAAGAAGCACTGTTATGCCGTACACAAACAAATCAGAGTCCACGGGGATACCGCAAACCACAGCCTCTCCTGCCCTTGTATGTATTATGACCATTGCTTTTTATAACGCACATGCCCGAGTGGCGCACACTACCCACCCATCTGTGAAAGAAACGGTCATGTTTAATTAGCTCTACAGGTCTTGCAACAATAAAATGATCTGGGAGCTCTCAGAATATAACAAAGGTGCACGCACCACTTTTCCTCCTATTTTGAAGTGAAGTTCTTTTGTATAGGGAACCGTGGTGACAGCCCCAGAGAAGCACTGCGTGTCAAGACTTTCACCCGATAGTGGAAGTTTCGCACACTCATGCATGATTTAGTGGAACTGTGTCAACCATGAAGATGAATTGCTTAGTACCTATCTCAGCGGCCACCAAGGGTTCATCAGGGTGGACTGTCATGGACAGGAGTGGGCACGCAAGAGTTCTCTGTGGGCTGTCCTAGTCAGGTTATGTATTGGTACCGGGGAACATGAAGGGGTTGTTTCCCACTACGCTCACCCCTCGGTAGGGTATGACAGTGCCGTGGACACCAAGGCAGTCGTTGGCATGCTACTCCCATACATGGCATTCTGTTGGGGCATTGATGACTGTCATTTGTGGGTGTTGCACGTGCACACCTGGGGGTCTTGGTGGTAGTTGGCTGTAAGCCTGGTGTATCTTGTAGGGTATGAAGGTTGGCCTGGGGGTCGGTAGCTGTGGTTGGGGTGGTGGACAGTAGTTGCTATACGGATTGTATCCCACCCCCTGCCTGCTCCTACACTCCCTTGCAAAATGTCCCCACTTCCCACAGCTCCAGCATTGCGTAGAACCCGTACCTGCTCCCCTATGTCCAATCCCTCCAAATTCTCTTCTTCCCCCTCTGAACCCGCCCCTCCCGGGCTGCTGACCTCCTTGCTGCCAGTCTGGATAGGGGGCTGAGGTCCACCTCCCCACTGTTCTCGTGCTCCTCCTGGCCACAATGCTGCTATTCTGACATCTGGAGGGGCCAGGGTTTGCTTCGTCACCTACGTTCGGGCACTCAATAGTACTGCCCCTCAACTATCTTCGCCAATTTGTTTTGCACTATTTTCACTTCCTGCGCCTGCAGCTGTTGAGCTGTTTCCTTATCTCACTCTTTTATTCTTTTACAGTGATGTTTAATGATAGTTTGCATCTCAGCCCATCCCTTTGCTGCCCACAATTATTTCTAGTGCCTCCCGCACTTCCTTAGGTAAACCCCTTTTCTTTTAATAACGAAGTAAAAAAGAGGAACTGAGCGGTCCCACTGGTCTCCCCCACCCCCATCTCTGCATGCCACATCCCCTGAATCTTAATAATGTACTGCACAGGGTCTTCGTCGTCACCCATGGTATACTGCATGATAAAGACCCCCAGATAACCCCGCCTTGACATATACATCTCCAGCTTGACTTCCCACTATTGCGTCAAGCAAACTTTTCATATCCCCCACAGCTAAGGCAATACCTGCTGTCTGTTTTTCGAAAACATAGATCCACTTCCCGGCCCCGGAAGTAAGGGGCGGGAGCAGCTTGATCAAATGTTTCTTATCCATTTGCGCCCAAGGGACATAGTGCGTCCTACTGAGGCCTTTGTGAAACAACAGCATCTGAGTACCTGGGTTCCTTCCTTGGTTAAGTCCTGCACTTTCCTTATTAATGCCACTTGGCTAAACCTGTTCCTTAAACGTGGTCCCCACAAACTTTCCACCCGCAGGGTTATCTCTGGCATCTGATCATTCCCTTCTTCATCCTCCAACTCATCTATGGTATTCCACTCCTCTTCCCTTAAGTCCCTGTCCGTACCCCTGTCTGACCTTACAGTCCCATACCCCATGCTTCCTGCCATCGCGCCTCCCTCCTTCTCGATGTGCACACCCTTGATTGCTGAACTGTCTAACCTGAACAAAACATTTCCTGCTCTCCATTCATCTACCCCATTCCTTCTCCATTTGCTGCCCTCAATCGATAATTCCACCCGCGTAGCCTCCAAGGCTTCTTCTAGCTCCTTCTATACCATGCTGTCTTGGGGCGGCATAATGCTCGTTGTTGGTTTGTAAGGAGGTGGGGCAGTCACCGGGGTGGGTACATACATCGGGTTTGTATACTCTGTGGCTGAGTGAGTGGTAAGTGGGTAAAGCCCTGTGTGCAGAGACACAGTTTCATTCCCCTTTCTACGGCGGCCCCTTCAGTATTCTTGGTCCCACTGCCATCAGGGTCCTCCACATCTTCCACAGTTCCAATATCTCTTTTCTCTTTTGAAGTGGTTTTACCTTTATATTTAGCAGCTAAAAATGTGCTCATATGATCTAATATTCCTTCATTATGGGTGCCCTTCTCTGGCCAGGAGCAGAGCATCCCCCTCTGCCCCCCTTGTGTCTTTACCACACATTTTTCATGATATTTCTCAATCTTTTACCTATACAATGGTAAGGCACTATACATGCGTTCTAATGGTGTCCCCCTCTCGCATTTTCGCAATGTGCTCGCCCCAAAAAGCAGAACCTTATCAAATATGCGCTGCACACACTTTAATTCCACAAAGTTGCTACCAGTCCAAGGACCCTGCCTCCCCGTCAGCCCCTGTAAACACCTCCCCTTGCCCCTATCCACAACACAAACACACAATATATATATATATATATATACACACACATACCATCCATCAAACACTGGCCCACCTCTGGTCTCTGCCTTGTACATAAAAAAAATCGTAATACACTAAAACTACACGCTAAACAAGCTAAACAACAATGGCTACTTCCACCGAGCCCACCAAGTATTCAGAGCTCCTACTTTTTTCCTTTTATCTCCTTGTTACAAAACACATGGCACCATCATCTTCCCTCACTTGAAAAGGATCCCTACACTCCTTTTTTTCCTCTGTAAAAATGCTCTTCAATTATGCAAAAAATAATAATAAAAACAATAAATCTTGCCACGTGGCCTTACCACACCTCACTTTCACCCATTCATGCCACACTCCCCCCACGTTCGCTACACCTCGTTGTTATCCCTCGCAAGGGGTGTACTCGCGTCTGGTATGTTCCACCAAGCTCCTCCATCAGCGGGTCCCAATAACGACCTGCACTCTCTCCAGAGCCGAGCCCCACTTCAAAAAGCAGGTGGCTCCTGCACACCACTGCAGTTTGCAGGCTTGGGACTGGTCACTGTAGGTAGGCGTGGCCCCTGAGAGAAGCGGCCTAGAAGCCTCTGTCATCGCAGGGTCGCTGGGATCACGTCAGGGTCGGGGTCCCCATGCAAGGCTCAACCATAGCAATTAACTCTTACCTCCGAAACAGACTCACCTTAAGCAAACAGGTGTAGCATTGCTTGGCCGACTTTGGACTCCTCCCTGGAATCCCTGTCGACGCAGTAGAACCTTGTGAAGGTGTGCGGGGACCTCTACATAGCAGCCCTGCAGATGTCCAGCAGGGGCACACCAGACAGGAACACTGTTGTCGCAGTTATCATTCTGTTGGAGTGGGCTTTCGGACAGCTGGGCAGCGGTCTGTTCGCCAACCGATGACAAAGCGTGATGCAACCAGAGAGACACTTTGAAATGGAAGCCTTGGACAAGGCCTTCCCATGGTTCACAGGACCAAAGCTCACCAACAGTTTTGAAGTCTTCCGAAAACATTTCGTGCACATCACGTAGAACTTCAAGGTACGAGCAACGTCCAGCGAGTGCAAGGCCCTTTCAGCCGGTGACAAAGGATTCAGGAAAAAAACAGTTAACACCAAAGGCTCGTCGAGGTGGAATTCCAACTGAACCTTCAGCATGAAAGAGGGGTACGTCCGCTGCACCACCCTCGATTCGTGGAAGTTCAGGTATGGTTGCTTGCAGGATAGGGCCTGGATCTCACCCACCCTGGCTGGCCGGACTTTTATTTATTGTCTTATTTATTATACGGTTATCTAAGTACTGCACTGCCCCTTCCGCTTCACCAAACACTTTTCCCCTTCTCCCCTGCACTTGTGCGATCTCAATGTCATCTGGCCTAGTAGGATCGCTGTCTCTATTTTCTCTCCATTTCCCCTCCCTTGCCTCATCGCGCCTTTAAACATGTGTATAGGCACGTTATAAATGACATATCATATCACCATCCTGGCAGAGGTAATGGCCACAAGGAAAGCCATTTTCCACTAGAGGAACTTGAGAGGGGCCTGATGCATCAGCTCGAAGGGGGCTCACATGACCCTCATCAGAACCACATTGAGTTCCCACGCTGTGGCAGGAGCCTTCACCTTGAGTTGGTGAGACCACAGTGAAGATGTTCTCAGAGACCTGGTGTAACGGCGGATAGCCGCCAGATGAACCTTGATAGAAGCGTGCGCCAGGCCGGCCTTGGCCAAAGAGAGCAAGTATGGAAGAATATGCGGGGCTGTGACCCTTAGCAGGGTAATCTTCGGCAACCGGCACCACATAGTGAAACGGTTCCACTTGTAATCATAGCACTTCAAAGTCAACAACGCTGGGGCCTTGGTGAGGATCTCTCTGCAGTCCGCAGGCAACTCGTATACACCAAACTCTAGGGCTGCAGGAGCCAAGCCTTCCGGTTCAGCGTTCCTGGGTTGTGATGCAGGATTGCGCCTCCTTCTCTGGTGAGAAGATCCGGAACTACCGGCAGCTTGACCGGAGGCGACGCTGACAGGATGAGAGTGTGGGTACCAAATCTGCCTCGGCCACGCTGGGGCAATATGTATCATCTTGCATTGGCACTGTCCGAGTAGGTTGATGACTTGTAGCAGGAGAGGCAACAGAGGAAACGCGTACAGGTACAGGCCTTCCCACTGGAAGAAGAACATGTCCCCCATGCTCCTTGGTTGGTGGAACTTGCTGGCAAACTAGTGGCATTTGGAGTTCGACACCGTCACAAACAGATTGATCTGGGGCCTGCCCCACTTGACGAAGATGCGGTCGACCTGGTCCTGCCCAAGTTCACACTCGTGGCAGCAGCCAACTCCCTGCTGAGAGAGTCTGTGATGGTGTTCGTGACTCCGCTTGGTAAAGAGGGACATCTCTTGACAGCCCAGCGCCACAAGTCCTGTGCTTCCTTGGAGAGTGATGGGGATTGAGTGCCCCCATTTACTGATGTAGAACATTGTGGTGGTGTTGTTCGTGAAGATCCTCACCACCTTGCCCTTCAGAAATGGAAAGGAACGACTTGAGGGCCCAGAATACAGCCCGTAGCTCCAGGATGTTAATTTGGAGATCCTTCTCCTCCGGCAGCCACAGGCCTCTGGTGTGCAGATGTCCGGTTTGGCTCCCCAGCCTTCCAGGGAAGCATCTGTGGCGACAGTCTCCTGGTATGGAGGGTTTTGAACCCCGGGCGATGTTGGAGCGGACGTCCCACCACACTATCGCCCAACTGAAGTCCTCATCGAGCGGGATCTTGCCCGCAAAGCTTCCAGACACCTGCATCCAGCTAGTGTCCAGGAACTCCGGAAGAGGTTGCATGTGTAACCTGCAGAGCCAGATGAGGTAGATACAGGATATCATGCCGAGCAACAACTTAATGGTTCCCACTGTGGCGGTCTTCATCGACAACAGCTGCTGCACCTTCCCTTGAATGCCGCTACCCTCTCCTCCGAGGGTGACGCCAGGCAAGACACCGTATTGAGTCTGGCTCCTAGGAACAGTGCGTTCTACGATGGCATCAAGCAGGACTTTGAATAGTTCATGGAGAATACAGATCCGTCAGCAGCTGGACGGTCGCCTCCGTGTGTCTGACGGCCAACTCTCGCGAGTGGGCCCAGATGAGCCAGTCGTCGAGGTACGGGTATTCGTGTATACCTGGTAGACGTAGATGAGCCCCCCACCAGTGCCAAGCACTTTGTGAACACTCTGGGGGCTGACTTCAATCTTCAAAGGTAGGGCCTTGAACTGGTAGTGTTGGCCCTGCACTACAAAAAGCAGAAACTTTAGATGTGCCTTGTGAATGCGGACATGGAAATAGGTGTCCTTCAGGTCCAGCGACGTCAAGAAGTCTCCTTCCTCCAGTTGGCCGAGTACGTGCTGCAACAGGACCATCCTGAACTTTTGGGCTAAGTATTTGTTGAGACTTCGCAGGTCTAGGATGGGTCTCCAGTCCCCTTTCTTCTTTCTGACCAGAAAGTATCTGGAATAGACTCCAGAGCCCCAGAGCCGTTGGAGAACTAGCTCTATCACCCTTTTTGCAGCATTGCTCATACCTCTTCCAAGAGCTGAGGAATGTGCTGCTCCAGACGGGCAAGTGAAGGGATACGCCGACACTGCGTGTAAACTTATGGGTGTGTCCCTGGGCCAGAGCGTCCAGCACCCATCGGTCAGTGGTGATGATCTTCCACTCGCTGACAAACTTCGTCAGCCCGCCGCCCACAGGTGTGCACCTATTGAGGCCCGACGTCCTGGTCGGTTCAGGCCTGTTCCTGAGCTGGCATCCTGCCCTGCGGGTGACGCGGTCCTCCGCTACTGTAGGCCTGGGAATGGCCTCTGTAGTCTTTCTGGGTCGTGGATCTGGAAGGCTGATGGTACGAAGGAGAAATCCTTGGAGGACATGCTCGACTTTCCCCTGGAGGAGTGAAAAGAAGAACGCTGCTGCTGGAGACTGCCGAAAGAATGGGCCATCTCCGTATCCGCCTTCATGGCCTGGAGGGAATTGTCGCCGACCTTTTCAAACAAGCTCTCTCCAACGAAGGGCATGTCCAATACCTTTGTCTGGACTTCCTGCTGGAAATTTGTGGCCTTCATCCAGCCTTATCGATGAAGGCAGACACCGTTCCACATCTGCCAGAACCCAGTGTCAGGGACTTCCAACGCCACTGAAATGGCGTGGCCAGATGCAACTCCCCACTCCTGGAAAAGAGCGATTGCCTACATCCTATCAGGGAGGAACTCCAGAATAGGTCCCATTGTGTACCACAGCTTCCTGTCGTACCTTTGTCAGTGGGTTGGCCGCCTTGATCGTGGATGCTGCGGTGCAAATCGCCTTCCTTCCCATCCAGCTTCTTCCCCTCACTGTCCGGAGGGACCGAAGACAACGAGGATGGATTAGCCGACCATTTCCTCGCAGCCGCCAACGCCACTGAATCCGGCGATGGTTGCGACCCCAGGCACTTGGATGGGGAGTCCAGCACCCGGTACTTCTTCTCCAGCCTATCCTGTTTGGCTGGAGCTGTGCAAGGGTTCTTCATGAGGGCTGGGCCCTTACCCCACACGTCGTCCAGAAGGGGCACTGCCATGATTGTCTTCCTCCTGGACTCACGCCTCTGGTACAAGAAACCATCCTTCCTGGTTTTTGGGCACACGCTGAAAAAGTTTGGAGGCTCTGGCGATCATACAATGGAATGACCCCACCTCGTACGGTGGACACCCCCAAGGTGGAGCATCCAAATGCATAGACCAGCAGCTCACTGCGACGATATCATCATCATTGTCTGCGGTGGAGTCCGTCCCTGTGTCAGGGTCTGCTGGTGGAGAAGGGGCCTGAGGCGGATGTGGAGGCTAAAATGGGAGCGTCGGATGACGCTTCCTCTTCTTAGTTGGAAGCTGAATGGGGTCCTCAGGGACTGTGGGAACCAGGCCCGTTGGCATCCTCTTCTGGATCTTCGACACCAAGGTGCTAAGGGTCGACAAAATGTCCAGAGACACATCCCTCGGCTGAGCTGGCGGTATTGAAAAACTAGGCCCTGCGCCACCGTCACTGTCGCCTCCGCCGTCTTCCTCTTCCACTTCCTTGTGGACCATGTGCAAGGACTCCTTGTCGTTGTCTGTGGATGAGACCTCCATGGCTTGTGCCACAGCTTGGGAGGGCTGCTTTGGGGCCTCCTCACCCCCTGCGGGGCTCGAACCAGGGCCTGAGCTGGTTTCCTCCCCCTTCTGGCATGCCAGCAGACTTTGCCAAAGTCACCACGGCAGTGTTGCGCCTAGGGGGCAAGGATACTTTCTGTGCTGCGGGGTCTACCATCACAGGGTCAGCTCCCTTAGCCGTCGTCAGAGCAGCTGCCACCAGCTCCATCGTCGACAACGTTTTAGCCTGCGCAGATTGGGCTTGCTTGGGCAGTTCGGCCTTCTCCTCCGTCCGCTGCGCCTCTGATTTCTCCCGCAATATAGCCGGGGAAGATTTACTTTTTGTGGAGGAGCTCGATTGCCGGCTGGCAATGGAGGCGGAAATTGACATCGATCGTGCACTAACCACCTTGGGACCCGTTCTGCGCCGACCCCTTTGGACTGAGACTTGCAATTCTTGGCCTTGTCTTGGGCCCCCACAGATGAGGCGCCCTCAAAGGACTTAGAAGACCGCTCCTAGGACCGGCTAGTCCTGGGTGAAGCATGACCCTGCTCGTGGCATGGGGCAGAGGTCTTAGCGTTAAGCCACGCCACCAATCTACTGTGCCTGTCCGTCGTCTTCTTGCAGAACCCCAGGCATATCTCGCGCTGCACCTCCTTGTGGTCCGGGTGCAGGCAGTGGAGGCATTGTAGGTGCTTGTCTTCCACAAACACGTTCTGTAGCCCACAGTTGGTGCAGGGCTTGAAGAGGGACCTCCCTTCCTTCTCCTCCGTCACAGTCACGGGGCACGAAGTAGGCGCGATGGCCGTCTGGAAATTTCAACGATCTTTGCCCTTGAGTGGCGCTGAAATTCACAGACAACGGATCCCCGCTGTCAGCAGATGGAGAAAAGAGCACACTGGCTCTTTCGGAACAAAAATAGAACCTTTTTCCGTCAAAAGAATCTCAAGATGTTTGCCAGAGGAGGGGCTTCGGAAGAGGGCTGTCATTGGATGGGGACAGTATGACCCAGAGGACAGTGATTGGTTTAAAGAGAAATTGAAAGTGAAACTATTCTTTTACCGAGGATTCCCAGCCAGACGACGGGGAAAATGTATGAGCATGTGAATCCATGCCAGACCCCATGCTGGAGAACTTAAACTAGCAGTTCCAGAGGAGGCTAAGGCAAGGTGGGGTTTTCTGGGTGGGCTTTTGCAGAAATATCCAGCAGTATCCTTGAGTACACAATATCTAGTACAGATCTATCTGTAGTTATGTTTTGCATGCCAGTCCCAGTCACTTGCCAACAGACACTCATTCTTTGCAGTAATCGGAACACATTAGGAAGGTTTTGTTGTAGACAGATCAGCAGGCACCAAAGCCAAAACTGTCAGCTACCTCTCAGCTCTGCTGCTCCCCATTCCTGCTCTGGTCTCCCCTTGCCAGGGTCTCGTACATCATCACATTTTCTTGAGCTGCCTTGGGCTGACCTGGCCTCCTCGTTCCTTCCTGCTGTTAACTTTCACACCACTTCCTCCATTTGTTGGCACCACTTACGATTCTTCTCCACGTCCTCCATTTCTCACCTTCCATGGGGAGATCTTTAGCATATTTTTCAGCCTTCACCACTACCTCCTACTACTACTACTACCAGTCCCCCTCAGGGTCATAATCACCTCCTCCTACTACCACTTATTCTAGATCTTCACCTTTTGCTCGGTTATCATCCTGCTCCAGCTTCCTAACAGTCTCCACTTCTCCAGTCTCTTCATCGTGCTCCAAATTCCCTACCACCATTTGGAAATGTCTTTCACTTGCTCCAGTGATTGCTGGGACTGGGCAGGAGTCTGGAAGACAATCACTAGCTGAAGCACAGGCCTGCAACCAGCAATAGTTGGAAGTTCTGCTGCGTTAGTAATGTGCCATCATTGGCAGGAGTTTTCAGACTCTGGGAATGGGATATCTGTCCCTGGGGATGCTCTGTCGTGGAATGGGAAAGTGGAATGCCCAGTGTCTGTCTCAATGAGCGCATTGGTCTTCAAATGACTGGGTGCTCACAAATTGAGATAATATCCCAAGATCCTGGCATTCACCATGGTGAAACATTTTTTTTTAATCAAATTGGAAGATGACCGTTAAATCCTCTGGGCAGAGGTTACTGTTACTAAGATTTTGGGTAGTCTTTCCCTTAAAGGGCTCGATTTTATGGGAAAGGCTCTCAATATAGCACTACAGAATACCGTTTTGGGGAGGGTGACACTAAAGTGGGTGCAATTAGTATGACTAACCCCTGCCATGTGGTGTCAAAGGCCAATCTTAAACTACGGTCATTATGTTGGGTCAAGGCAAATTCTTACTTAGAGCCTGGTCCGCAAGGTCTCGTGGGAGATGTGGGAGGAGACGTGGGGCCCAACACCTCCTGTGTAAATTCAGTGGTTTCTCTGGCTGCCGCCTATGGGTTGGGTCGAGCTGGGAATCTATTCCAGCTCAATTTAGTTGGGCAACAGGGCCCCTCTCATTGAAAAGGTCTCCCAGACATGGTTGAAAAGGAGGAACACCCCAAAAGGCCTGGTAAAAAAAACTCTGGCCCTTATGTCTATTCCCTACCGGACAGAAAGGCCGGATTTAAGGTGCCCAGAGTCCATACGTCTCTTCTGGAAGTGCCCTTCCCAGTCCAGTGGAAAGCACGGCCCATCTCTTGGGGTGGGGAGGTCGACCATGTCACCACTGTGCAGATTCCAATCCTGACAAAGCGAGGCTGACACTCGTGGAAACATGGGTCATGGGTAAAATTATCGTTTTTAAATCGGACAAGGCCAACAGTTCTGTATATACTTTTAGTGGGATTGACTGTACCACTACTCCACAACAGTTCTGCTTTATCTGCAGAGCTGCTGTACACTTTTAATGGGACAATGTCAACTATTCACAGCAGGTCTAATGCATATTTTGTGGCATTCATCTCACATTTCTTAGTAGGGCTGCTATATCGTGTGACTGTATCTGATTTTCTCAACATAGCTACTGTAATGGCACAGTACTAACATGTGTTCACTCAAGAACTGAACAAGAACAGTGCTTCTGCTCTTCTCTCCATTCTCCAGACTGTGTGAGATACATACTGGTGGACAGTGTGAGAAGACCCTCAATATTGTGTGTTTCATGCCCTCTCCCGCTCCCATACTGAACTAGTCAGTGACACTGCCAAAAGCCTAGCACATTTCAAAGGCACCATGGTTATTCTAAATCTTCTGATTTATGTGTAGTACAGCCAATTCAAACAGACATTTGAACAAGCCAGTCACATCAGACGAGCCTTACATGAGACTGCCAATGCCCCCCACACCCTATGTGCTTTTCAAAAGTATTTGCATGTGAGGAAATTTATTTCAGAGGGTTCATAATTCTCCAGCATAAATAAATGTTTAACCGGCTGGTTGCAATCCTGTCGATAGCTCAGTGAGTTAATGTGTCTGCAGAACAGATGTGTTTGAGATGTAGAGCAGATAACATGTTTGAGTTGTAGCAGAGCTGAATTAGCGTTCCACTTATCAATAGGACTGCTAAATTTTCAATGGCTCAGAAGACACGTCTCATATCAGGGCGCTATACATGTAGTGTTATTCACTGCAGGTAAAGCATCTGCCTGGAAACAAGTGCAGCATTTGATGAGACAAATCTCTAATTATTTAATGGTTCATCCTTACTCCCAAAGGCAGGTTAGCACACATTTAAAAGGACTCCTCAATTTTCAATCTGAACTAGATTTTGAGGATGGAAAATGCATTTTCATCTTTTTGAATATTTAGCATTGCTCTAGCAATAGAGAGAAAAATGGAAACAAAGGGGCAGAAGTGGGCAAGATCGAACAGATAACGTAATAGATTTACTAAAACAGAACGGTGGGTACCAGGGAGCTGCAGAAAATATAGCAACACAGAAAGTAACAGTAAGGAAACAGGGGTAATTGACATGTGAGAGAGGGACACACACACACACACACACACACACACACACACACACACACACACACACACACACACACACACACACACACACACACGTGTGAGGGATAGAGGCAGAGCAAAAGGAAAATTGAGAAACAGGACACATATGAACCAGATCAACAGCAGGTAATAAGATAGACATGGAAAAAAAGCAGTACAGACGAAATTACGGAAAATAATCTAAGAGACAGTGGAAGAAAGAGATCATCATCAGGAGGAGAGAACGCATCAGAGAAGATGGGAAAGGAGAGTGAGCTAGAGCAATGATTTGATAGAGGCAGAGGAAAAAGGGTTAACCGGAAAGAGGCAGAGGAGTTACAGCAAAGGAGACAGCAAGGCAGAGGAGAGAAACAGCAATATTAGGATGCAGAGACAGTTGAGGAAGAGCACCACAGATCAAAAGACTGCAACATGTGGCATAGCAACACAATAGTGAGAGGCAGAACAAGCGACAGGGAGACAGAGTAACAAACGGAAAGGGTGATAGAATAAAAGTATGACAGAAGCTGTGAAACGTAGGTATTAGCAAGCAGCAATAGTAAGAGTGAGAGGCAGAAATGCAATGCTGGTCGAGATAGGGCCGTGATTTACGAATATGACAATCCACCATTCACTGGGCATAACTGGCTTGTAATGGGTCAGGGGCCCAAATTATAGCTCTGAGCGAAGTGAGGGCCTTAACACTGGGCCCCTGTGCAGTTCCCGGGTCGGTAAAGCCCACTGAATGGGTAGATTGCTGAATTGCTATTAGCACCTGGGGCAAACCCTCAAGGTGAAAATAGCACTTCAAACCTTTAACAACTTGTGCCCGCGTTGTTCCGTCACAGCCAGAGAAAAGGTTAGGCAGTGTGTTGTCATGGAGAAATACTTCCATTTCCATGACTGCACGTGGTAGCTGGAGGGGTGTAGGCCTAGCAGCTGGGGGGAACCGCCAAGTTAAGTTAAGGAGAGGGGGAGCTATGGCAGTGTAGAGGGGCTTGAGTTAAGCGATGGTGGCCAGCATGGGGCACATACCCAGGCTTGGATCAACCAGATTAGCGGTCCCACCCACCAAGAGTGTAAATACCCAATGTAACTAGCTAGTATCAGGTTTTTTTTATCTGTAGCAGTTTCTGTGTCCAAGTGTCACGAAGAGGCAGCTGGACACAACTACAAGATATTCTGTGAGAGAATGTTTTCCACAAGTTTAATACATTATTTGAAGCCAGATAACTGTTATACAACTGCTTTGGCTGCCAATGTTTTCAAAAACATTTTTAACTTTATACATGCTTTGGAAGGATGTTTGATACGTTTTACTCCATTGCGAAGAAGAAAACACATTTTTGCTCACTTAAATTTGGATTTACCCTGTAATTTAAAAGAACAGAATAAAATGCTCTCACCTCAAAATACTAACAGGAGCACTGCAAGTGATCCTACTGGGGCCAGTCTGCTGACATTTCTCCCCGGAGTCCCCATCTACAAACCCTGAGTTGCTCCTTTATTTTAAAGTCTACTTTCTCAGAGTTTTCAGTTACAGTAATGGGCCAGTAGTGTTTTTATTAGTTGTTTGCATTTTGTTTAGTTTAATGAAAGATACTCTTTTTACAGAACCTTAGTTGGACATTCTTTTATTTTGGTACCACCATACTATCATTGTGTTGCATCTGTGCCAGCTCACGCCCCTCCCAAAGGGTATAGCTTCCCATCGGACCATGTTTGGATTTGTATTTATATACTTATTTAATGCTTTACGCCAAAGCGCTGAACAGAAATAAAGAAAAAACAATACATCAAAAATGGTTAATAGATTCCGGGAGACAATGGTGAAGTCATAGCAGTTAATTTGAGAGCTCAGATAGGAGGAACGTCTTCAGATTAGTTAGAAAGATGCAGAGAGAGGTAAAACATTGAATAGATAGAGGAAGGGAGTTCCGATGCTTGGGAGCAAGCAAGGTAAAGGAGCAAAAATGTGAAGAGACGAAGGGGGTTTAGGGCCCGAGAGGAGGGATTGGTGCTCGGAGCATAATGCACGGTTGGGGGAGTAGAGAGATTAACTAAGAGAGATATACAGGGGGCAAGACCATAGATACACTTGAACAAAATAGAAAGAACATGGAAGAGAAGATGGCATTCGAAGGGAAGAACAAGGAGGGTGTAAATAGGACACAATGATGACTTGTACACAGAGCAAAGAGGGGTAAGGTGAGAAGCAGCAAGCCCAAGAAGAAGAGCAGAATAGTCAATGCGAGAAAAGACCAGGCAGGAAAGAAGAAGCTTAGTGGTGTGTAAAGAGGCAAGGACAAGCCCGTTGGATGTTGAAGAGGGTGTAAAAGATCTGTTAAAGGGGATCCGTGCAAGAGAAGCCAAGTCAAGGGAGTAAAGTATTTATTTACCCCATGTTAAGGGAACTGAGTGCCAAAAAGCCCACAACCGCCACCTGGAAACCAAAAGAAGAGGGTGGAGAGACTGGCCCCTGGCAGTAGGGAATTAAAGTCTGTCTGACAAGTACCATTAGTGGGAGAGAAATATAAGTCACACGTGGTACACAGAAGAGGTTGACAGGGGACCCATCCAGTCCAAGTCTAAGGCAGGACCGGCAGAGCAACCTAAAGTCCCACGGTCTGGAGAAACACCTATCCACAACCTGAAAAGCCCAGCTTTGTAGAATATCGACAAAAAAGCCAGGAGGAGGAGAATTGCAGGCAGACCCTGTTGAAAGGGGAGAGGTATAGCCAAAGGGGTACACTGTGGCACATCTTATGGAAAACGGTCCAAGTAAAGAACTGTCCCAGTGCTTAGAAAACCTGCAGAATAAAAGTGTAAGCAGGCTCTGGAGAAGGACTGGCGTTACACCCAAGATCTGTAGGTGAAAGTCCTGTTACGAAGTGAAAGCTTTGAACCCAATTACAGGAGTGACCTGGCTACAACCTTTGAATCCATGGCAGGAAGAGACCTGCTGAAAAGTTTGAACCTAAGGTCAGGAGAAACCTAATGAAAATCCCAAACTCCCGGCGTGAGGGAGAGACCGGAGGAGGACTTTGAACCCAAAATATGAAGAGAACTAGCCAAGTAGCGGAACCCCCGGTCTTAGAGGAAGAGTAGCTGAGAACTTGAGGCCTGAAGAGAAAGACCTACAGGGAAATGTGCACCCCGATTGTGTCACGGGTGCCAGCACACTGCATGGGGTGTCACACCTGAAAACTGCTGTGGCGCCTCGGACAGTACCGAGCATATGCTGGACTAAACTACCCAAGAGGCAGTACGCAGCAGAGACGCTTACGTGATCCTGCACTCCCCATTACGGGTGGTGTGGCAATATGTAAGTTCTCAGGAATGATACGCTGCAGTGAACGGAATCAAAAGCCAGCTAAAACCTACCACCCGCGCCACACAGCTGTGCTTTCTGTCATGCCGTGGCACTTTTTATGGATTCCTGTGTTTTTCTGGGTTTTGAATCTCCTTAGGCTTCATACAGACCTGCTACTCGTATTCTACTCTAGTTTTATGCGAACTGTGACATTGTGGATTATTGGATTCTGGATCTTGGCTGTCCAGACATGCTCTTTGGATTGGCGATCTGGTACTTTTCATTCCTTTAGATTTCTGTGTCTTTTTTCCCCATCTGGATTTATGCTAGGTTTCTACATCTGGGTGGACCTGCACTGAGAACTGGTGACTTTTCCCTTTGAACTACCCCCCCTCTTCCTTTGGCATCCCTCGTTCCGTCCAGTCATTCCATTTTGGTTCTCCATTTTCTCTCAGCCCTTTTTATTATTCTCCTGTTTTTGTTCACACCCAGATCCTGGACCCCTTTGAACCTACTGCTTCGCTCTGTGGCTTTTTTAATCATCCAGTCCTATATTCCACAGGTAAACAAGTTACCAGAGAGTTTGAGGGAAGCCTGAAGTCCACAGGCTGTTAAAAGATCGAGAACACCTGAGCTCTCAGAAAGAGGCCATAACGTCTAGGGCCTGTAGGATTATTTAGCGTGTTTTTGGAGTGCAGCGCCACTACATGGGATCAATATATAGCGTGTTTTTGGAGTGCAGCACCACTGCATGGGATCAATGTATTGCTATAATGTGGTACAGCAAGCCATGTGTTGCCGGTGTAACATATGGATATGTAAATGAAGACAGGCTACTAAGTCAAAAACACATTTTTTTTTCCTCACCTGAAATGCCTCTGTGGCAGGAGACACATTAGAGGATTAATGAACTGATCTAATTAACAGTACTAACATGATTCTAATCAAATAACATCATAATGTGTTCTCCAGTGCAAAATGAGGTAGAAAAGTAAGGCTCTGAAAATCATTTTAAACGTGCACTAGGATTCATTTTTTTCTCTGTTCACTGTGTTAGCTGGATGCGAAATCTGCATGCCAGGAAATGAGTAGATACAGTTTCTAAACCGTATAAGCCAAGCCGTTGTTGAAAGAGGAGGATAGATTATTGTGTATTTTTATTGGTGACATGTGACCTTAGGGGCTGTAACAGAGGTTTCCTGAAGAATCTCGGGGAGGAAGAAAGGCAGTGGACATTTTTACACAGCTTCGTGAGGACTTGGCGGGAGTTGCTGTGGGGCTGCCTGATTGAGGGGTGTCATTCCTGTGTACTGCTGACCTTCACAGGCTGGAGATTCCAGTCAATTGGCACCGGCTTGAGGACCAAAGAGTGCAGATTGAAACTGCATGTCCTCGCCGGGTGAACTAAAAGGAAGCCCCGAGCCATTTAAAGAAAGCGACCTTTCCAGAGAGTTCGCGTGCTGATCTGCTACAGTTTTGCTGGTAATTATCTTCCCCAAATGAGAATGCGGTGTGTGAATGAAAGCTATTTCAGTCAGGCAGCGTAGCGATAGCTGCATTCTAATGTTGCTATTCAGAAATGCAAGTCAACTGATGCACTGTTCTTTTTATTGTTGCAAAGAATCTAATAAAATGCCATGTATTTTGCAATTGCTTCTCTTATGTTTGTTCTAGAAAAGACTGCCTCGCAAAACTGGTAATGTATGATTTTTGAAATGAAACCGATGTAAATCACAATCCGTGTAAAGGCTTCTATTTGCTTCTGTTTTTCTCTGGTACAGTTAGCCCATATCACCTGATAAAAGGGGAGATTATTAGGTAACATATGCCAAGCATCCCATGTGGAAAAAGTTATGTTATGAGTAATTATAAATAGCTGTGTGCGTGGTTCCACTCAGTGTATGTGTGTGACACTTCTGAGTGGAACACAATCTGATAGTCTGTTGGACGTACATGAGTCAGCAGAGAGAGAGGCCTCTGGAAATAGTTTCACTAATGTAAATAAATTAGTGATTATACCACATGTTATTGTGAATACTTTATGGAAGCATAGCTCACTGGTGTAGATAAATCAGTGATAACAGCCATAAGTGGCACTCCATATGAAAATGTGGTGTTCTTGAATAATGTAGAAGCCTGAGGCCTCTAGAGATCACAAGAACAGTCTAAACAAAAGAAAGGGGTTTTGTATGTTGGGGCCACAAATAAAGCAAAGAAATTATGCTCATCACTATACCACAACAAAATGCATACCAACTAAATGTATCTGTGTACTGAAATAATGCATAGCCATGATACCACTATAATACTAAACCCAATCTGAATGCAAGGAGTGATTATTGCTAAATTACTTTTATATTCTAGGTGATAAGAAAATACCGCTAGGCCCCAAAACTACACAAAATACCCTACATATTTATGGTGCGTTGCAGGCCAGGAAGGTGATCATAGAGCACCTACTGGGCGTGGTAAGTGTGTCTCACACCGCCATCTGTACATTAAAGGGAACCCATTTCATAATAGGAGTGTGTCACTAAAAACGAATTTCAGAATGTCTCTTAGGGAAACCCCATTCTCAGACCTAGTGCAATATTTATAGGCAAAGTTATTCGCACATGGGACGTGGTCATCAAACAGTACCTCAAAATGGTATGACCGCATTCAGGGTGAGGTGCAGAAAGAAAAACTAGACAATATTTTTGCAGAAGGCAGCATAATTCAGGTCTGCCTTCTAAGGTTATTAAATGCAGCCGATAAAAATGCAGAGAAAGACGGTTTGATACGGCTATGCGCCAAAATCTGGTTTATTTTGAATAGGTCCCTGCAAATGCAATAAAATGACACCCATCTAATTAACAGGTTAAAGACTGACTTAGATGGGGCAAGTAAAAATCAGGAAATGTTAAGAGCAGAATTGGATGCATGTCAAAAAATCATGCAGTTAAAATGCAGAGATGTTGATGTTCAATTGTCCAAAAGCAAGAAACAATTTAAGGACAGTGAACAAGAATTGGTACACTTAAAAACATTGGCGGAACACATTAGACCAGATAAAGATGAGGTTGTGTCAGAGATGCAGATTTTACAAAAAGAACACTGAGAAAGAAAGTGACCTCCAAAATGCGGAACAAGAAATGGTTAAAATGCTTCAAGAAAGAGACAAGAGGAATAAATAATTTAATGAGTGCCAAATGCAAATGTGCGACATGCAGGAGGTAATTAATAAAATGAGTGATGAAAACAACTATTTGCAAAACGAAGCAAACAGGCTCCTTAATAAGTGTAAGGTCTTAGAACAGAAAATGTGCATTCCCATGTCCCAGGAGAGGCGGCAGGGTACCACATTCAATGGAGTTGAGGTGAATTCTATTTCTACCCAAAGGGCTAGTGCCCCAGTGACTGGGCCGGTGACTGAACCTGGTTGCAGCGCCCTTGGGGGATTTGATACTCCCATTGGGGGCCGCCACCAATCCCATACACCTGGAACCAGGGTTGAGTCACCAAGTAGTGCAATTCCATGCATTGAAACAAGTAGCCCCATAAAGATAATGAAATCCATTAAAGCCCTGATCAAACCATTTAAAAAAGGAGGGGAATGCTGCATTGAGGATCACTTAGAAGCAGTTCATGACAGTTTTTAAAGCATTCCAGATACCTACGGAACAGTACAGGCAATATTTTCATTTAACTTTAGATGCCCCGACGGGCAGTATTATAAGAGGATTGAATGAACAGCAGAATATGACATGGGCGGAGTTCGAAAAAGAGATTAGGCGTCATTTTTCTCCTTTCCAGTCATTGCAGGAGGCAAAGAAAGTCGCTTACACAATCACTGCTGGGCCTAATACATCATCTTGGCAGTTTTTACAAGACTTAAATAGAGCATTTTCTCGCTTTGATGCATCTTTTGACCCCAGTTCCAATGAGTTTAAAACTGCCTACTTCTATCGGCTGCAGAAAGACATCATATCCCAATTGGTCCGTGAATTTGACCGTGACAAGTCCCTGGAATGGATTGTACACCAAAGCACAAAACTATATGAGGTACTCTATTGTCATGGTAGAGAAAGTGATAAAATGAGATACTAGACCTAAATCTGAAGAACCCTCAGCAACAATGATGGAAATCAGGTCAGCCAAAATGTCCCTTGAGTCTGCTCAAAATCCAAGTAAAAATAATTTGGCACCTGAACAGAGGGGTAATCAACAAAGGTCATCACATACTGCACCAATGTTCCAATCACATGATCCTAGTAATAGGGAGAACTAAATCTCCCAGGTACTTAGGAGATAGGCCCCGGGCAGGCTATCGACCTGATATGTCAGGTATGAACAATAACCAGAGACAAAATCAGGATGAAAGAAATGATGGTCCTTATCAAACATTGGGGACACAAAGCAGATTTGATCCCAATACCATGATATGTGGTAATCAGGATAGACCCCGATACGTGGATCGATTTTCTGATAATGGGAATCAACATAGGGGCCAGTACCCATCACATGAACGACAGGACATGAGACAAAATATGAACTACACGTCACGTCAGTACAATGATTCCCCATCAGGGGACTACAACCAAAGGATGGGTGCACCCCCCTCCCCTCTGCAAATGAATAAAGAGTTCAGGAACCACCCCATTAGAAATCATTCTCCTGAGAGGTATCAGAATAGATCCAATCAGGGAGAAAACAACCAATATCGATCTAAGCCACAGAGGGAGGATTCTAGAGAGATGGAAAGATTCCAGTGCCTCGAGGCCCAAGTGAAAATGTTGGTTCAGCAAATAGGAAAGCTCTGTACAACACAAAAACAGTCACCAAAGGAGGGGGCAGAAGGCCATAGCAATGATCGGGGGGCTTCTGAAAAGTGACTAAGTACTTATGATACCTGCAGCGCCGAAAAGACAGTTTGCTCTGATGTCATTTTGCATAATGATTCTGAGATGCCTAATGATTTAAAAGTGAAAATACCAGTACATGAACATGTATCAGAAAATGCAAATACTTCTAAAAGAGAGGTACGGTTTAACCTAGAACTAAATCAAACATTGGCGATATGTACAAATGAAATAGGAAAACCTGAAAACCCAAAAGAACAAAGAGACAGGTTTAAGAAAAATGACTCATACACAGGGAATACCAGTGAAGCGGGAGTAAGTGGCGATTCTATAACTCCTTCCCTGGGCAATCCAAACAATGACCAAACACAGGCAGGAAAAATAAATGCTCAAAGGAGGGTACAGGTCAATCACCTGAAGAATTCTTTGAACCACATATTTTTGAATAGGTTAAAAGGGCTGGTATCATTCTGAATATTCACAAATGCACAGAATTAGACAATGACAAATTGCCAAGTGATGTTACACATGTTCAGTTGGAGGGTTGTAGTGTGACCTCTGATGATACCTGGATGGATGGGCGAACGGTGGCCACACTCCAAAAAACCTCTGAACATGGGGAAATGAATAAAGTCTCTCACACAGGAATGAGCAAAAAGGAGGGAAAAATGTCTTTCCATTCACCGATGTGCTTAGCCAAAAGTGAAAAAGGCCTAAGAAAGGTGAGCCCTGAAATCAGTAAGAATTCGCATTTCATATGTGTGTTAGAGGAAGTTGAAGACCGGTATTATGCTCCCATCATTATGGAAGAAAAATGCCATACATTTGCAATGATTAACACTGGCGCACAGGCCACAATTATGTCTAAAGAATTAGTAAAGAGTATCAATGAAGGGAGATCCCCGCAGAATCAGATCACAGTAAAGGAGAATCAAGGTCCAGTGCATAATTTTAACGGGGAGGAGGTGCCTATTATAGGCGCCACCGAGTTTGACCTAAAGATAGGTAAACATAGAATGAAACAGGAGGTATTGGTCACATCCATTTGTGATATTCCATTTCTGATGGGAACAGATTGCCTGAAAAGATTATCTCCGCTCATAGATGGGGTGAATGGAGTACTGTGGTCCTTAACCAAAAAACCATTGAGACCTAAGAAACTAAAATCACAAAACAGCAATATAAATGAATGTCACACCGTTGCAAAAACAAATGATGCAGTGGAGGTGTATCTCCAGAATAGTTGCATACCTAGCGTTACTATTATATTAATGTGTCAAGACAAGATGCAGAGTGAAAATAAAAAAATTACCTGTACAAATATACTTGGACCCAAGGAAAGAATGCCATAGATGAGCACACCTTACGTTTTTATTTGAAAGAGAAGACATGCAAACAGAATACTGCTCCTAGAGCAGGTTCAGAAAAACACATTACCACTCTTGCTGAAATACACATGGAAGATGAACAACCATGGGTTCATGTTGGGATACATGACTATTCTAAAACAATAAAAGCCACTTTAGCGCTTGAACAGGAAAGGAGCTTCATTAATGAGAAATTGTTGCAAAAAATAATGGAAAGGGAGGAGATCCCGAAATATAGGATTAAAAACCAGTATGTCTCTGGTTTGGACGGTCCAGACTTTGAACACCGAATTGCAGGTAGATGCATGCTGAAAATTAGCATTGGACAAAAAACAATTGACCATAATGTTTGGATAGTATGTGGAACACAAAACGGCTTTTAGATGGGCAATGACATCATGCACAGAATGTGTATGGTGCCAGATTTCCTTAATCAAAAGATATGGTCACGCATAGGTGGGCCGGCACCTGAATTTGAAGACAAAATAAGGGCTTATCATTGCGCACAGCTGGACCCTTATGCAATTGAATTACAAATGAGGAAAGATACTGTTATCCCTGCATTCACAA
This sequence comes from Ambystoma mexicanum, assembly GCF_040938575.1. NCBI lineage: Eukaryota > Metazoa > Chordata > Amphibia > Caudata > Ambystomatidae > Ambystoma > Ambystoma mexicanum. The sequence goes on from NC_090921.1 coordinate 1,084,244,240, forward strand.
CGCAGTTTGCAATAACACTGAAAAGCAAAAATGGACAACAGATGAAAGATTCTGATGCATTTGTGTGTCTGAATGAATCCATAAAACAGTAAGGCCTGGATTAAGAATACGTTCCATTGATAGATGTGGGTGAAGGTTCTGTAAAAATTAAGGTGAATAATAAGGGTTATCAGAATATTAATTTAGAGGAAAACTCCCCAATAGGAATGGCCATACAAAAATCACATTACACATCAGATCTAAATAACATGGTGATTGGAAATATACCTGAAAAGTATGTAGATGCTAAGGGTGAATTGCCAGAATACCTGGACTCTCAACCCAAAGGGATATTTAAAATTAATTCTGTGTACCCTTATGATTCAAGCGAGACAGTGTGCTGTCATCAAGAGGATTACATAACATTTAACTTAAATGAAACAGAAAATCAGCCCACTGAAGTGGAAGCTGATATGCCAAAACATTTAAATTTGGCAGCTTTACAAAGAGACACAGCCACACAATTAGAGGAAAGCGCCGAGATTCCCATGCCAGAACATTTTCCAGAATTCTCCAAAATGGTAGAGGAGCAGATTTTGTTAGCAGATGCATGTGACAACGAGGAGGATAGGAATGAATTGAGGAAGATATTTATGGAGTTTAAAGATGTATTTGCAAAAGATGCTTATGATTGTGGGCTAACTAATTTACATGTGGCCACACTTCCGGAAGGGTGTAGCAGAAGCCCAGTATTTGTACGCCAGTATAGACTACCGCTGGCATGTTTAGAATCATTGGCAGAGATTATTAAAAATGTGGAGTCGCAGGGAATCATCAGGCCCATTCATAGCACATCCAATACACCTATTTTAGGTGTGTTAAAACCAAACGGTCAATGGCGACTGTGTGCAGATTTGAGAGAGTTAAATAAAAGAGTGCCAGTATCCAGATGGCCACTGCCATTCATTGATCAGGGATTAGCTCAGGTACATGGTTCAAAAGTGTTCACCACATTAGATCTCACCTCTTTGGTGTGTGCCATTGGCAGAGGAGATACAGAATTTATTTTCCTTTTCATTTGATAAGACTCAATACGCATGGGTTAGAACTACGTCAATAGTGGGAGTGAATTTGGCATATTTTTGAGGAAGGCTATGCCTGATGCAGCAGAAAGAGGAACCATAATTTATGTGGACAGGGTCGGATTGGGTCGTCGGCCCATCGGCCCGTGGCCGATGCAAAATCATGGCTGGAGACCTGGGGGCCGGTTCCTGAAGACCATGTGGGCCGGTTTCGGCCCAGGCATGGGCTTCATTGTGAAGCCTTCACACTTCGGAACCAGCCCCCAAGGCCTCAGCCTCGCCGGACGGATGGATGCAAGTTGCAAAGGATCTGTAAGTAAGCAACTTACAGATCCTTTGCAATTGCAGCCCTGCGCCCGCCGCCGCCAGCCCGCCGCAGATGCAGAGAAAGGTAACACTGAAGTGTTACCTTTCGTTGATAAATGCGGCGGGCCGGCGGCCAACTGCCGCGGCCCGGCCGCGACACCCTGGCGCCAGCAGCAGTCAGTGTTACAAAACACTGGGAGGGAGCGGCAATGCTGGGCGGAGCTGCCTCAGCCCAAGGGGTTGGGCTTGCTGGGGCCAGGGCAGCATAATCAAAGCAAGGTAACACTTGTTACCTTGTATTGATTTCCATGCATGCAATTATGGTTATGCACACAAAAAAGTAGACGGGTGGTCCGGACCAGATGGTGCTCGAGCCCGGCTCATGCTCCGCTCACACAGAGAGAGCATCACTCAAGAGGAGATAGTGTTTGTTTGCAGCAACTGTCGGTGTGAGAACTCACACCTGGTCTGAGGCGGCAGGGCAGGCTGAGGAGCCTGGAGGCAGGATGCCTGCAGAGTTGGGCTGGGCAAGGGGCGTGCACATTAAAGTTGATTTCAACTTTGCAGGATGCAAGCAACCAATTTGTTGCACGCCACTTTGCAAATTGAAAACAACTATTGTCAATTAAAATGCAGCAAGACTTCGTGTCGCCACCAGCCCTCACTGGCACTGCCTGCCCCCTACTGACTATATTTTGCTTGGGCCCGGCAGCCTCTCTCTGACCCTGCTATCGACTGTGCTGAGCTGAACTTGCCCTGACACAGACTCACAGCGCAGAGAGGTCGGGCTGCAGCTTGCAGAGCTCCTTCAAGGCTTCAGCCACGCACGCACAGACAGAAAGGAGGACCACTGCCAGGGCCCAGGAGTCCAGGACTCAGGAGGACCAGTGCCACAGGCTGTGCGAGTCGAGGTGGAGGAGGAGGCCGGTGTCCGGAGGAGGCCAGGCGGCTGTTGTCCTCACTGAGTCTAGGAGTCTCGGATGGACTCGGAGTCCAGACAAAGCAGCAGTGTGAAGCAACAGCCAGAGAGGGCTGCTGACCCTGCCCCAGCCAGCTCAGGAGGGCACAGAGCGGCACTGACTCAGGCAGCCACCCAGGCCAGCTAGCCAGCCAGCACAGAGGCGACCCTCTGACCCCCTACCCCACAGCCCACTCACCACCACCACCACCACAGGTGGCTGAGACTGCCTGCCTGCTGCTGGTAGCGGAGAGACGGAGAGACGCAAACAACCCTGAGCTGAGGTAAGAGATGCACCGCCCTGATACTAGCCAGCACCGTATGGACACATTACCTTGTCCCCTTGAGGATCATATAGAATTTCTACAGTGTTTGGGCTTGATGATCGACATATGTTTACTTCCTCTCATGCCATATTCCCTGAATGCAACCTTTAGCTTAGCCACGTAGAGCAGAAGTTCATAAACCAGAATCACACCATTCACTGACTTATCGTGAAAGATGTGGCCAGTGACAGCTTCTGGGACCCAAAATATGCAACGAAATTTGCCATGCTGGAAGTATATACCCAGGGTCCTGGGTAGAGCTGCCAATGTAGGTCTCTGGGCTTAGAGCCAAGTGGCAATTAATTCAAATCCTGCGCAGATCCTAAGTGCATGTGTACTCTTGGTGCAAATAATGCTGTGCCTCCGTTACCCAAGCAGAAGCAGATAAGCGTGCGTCATGCGCGGTGCGAGCAGAAGGTAAGCGCAGAACTGATGAAATGCTAACCCTTCCAGCTGGGATGGAGTGGGGAGCTGGGACATGTTGGTATTTGACATAGGTTTAGCACAGGGCGTACCAAACTGAACTTAACTGGTCTGCTGTTAAATCTCAGTTACCAGTTTAATGGTATCCACTACATAATAATTGCTCATTTTACTATAGATGATATGATAGCTCAGTGGGTTCAGCACTCACTGCTGCAATGTGTGTGTGTGATCTGCAGGTTGCACGTTTAAATCCCAACAAGGCCATCTCACCCTTTCAAGCTTCTGAGGTCGATAAATGAGTACCAACACAGGTTAGGCGATATTGTATGCATATGTGTTCTATAAATAAGAATTTAAGCGTAAGTGCAATACAATAAAATATTATCATTTGGCCTTGGACGTCAGCTTGCAATCACAGTATTTTGACAATATGGATCTATAAATACAGATATTAATGATACATATGGTGATCCATTCTTGTATGCAAAGTTGTTATTTTATGAGTTGTGTTGTAATGTAACAGACACATGAACCCTCCATAAGTAGCATTTTCTCTAAAGTCGTGAATTGACGCAATTCACGGATGATGGTTTGAGGGCCACTTTTTTGAGGCGAGGGGTGGGCCACTTTTTTGGGGTGAGGGGTGGGCCACTTTTCTTTGGGTGTCCGGGCCTATTTCTTGTCCCAGTCCGACCCTGTATGTGGATGATGTCCTGATAAAAAATGATAGCTTGAAAAGCCATTTTGATGAAATAAGACATGTTCTTGGCCAAGTGCAGAAAGCAGGCGCCAAAGTATCTTTACAAAAAGCACAATGGTGCAAGAAAAAGGTGAATTTTCTAGGCCATGAAGTGACTGAACATGAACTAAATCCACAAAAGAAGAAAATAGAGGCCGTACAGAACTAAAAGATCCTAAAAATGTGAAAGGGGTAAAATGTTTATTAGGAATGACAGGCTACAACAGAAAGTTAATTGAAAAGTATGCTGAAATCACTCAACCATTGACTAAACTGCTTAAACTGAATAGACCCTGGAAATTGGAAAAAGAGCAGCCGCTAAATTAAAGGAATGTCTTGTAAAGGCACCATGTTTAGCATATCCCATAAAGGACAGATATTTCTTTATAGAAATAGGTTTCTCTGAACATTGTATGTCAGCACTGTTATCACAAAAACATGATTTGAATCACAAAACCATTGCATATGCAAGTAAGGCATTTTCCCAAGTTGAAATTAAATTCAATGAATGTGAAAAGGCCCTATTAACCACTGTGTGGCCGCTACAACATTTCCACCCCATTGTTCAGGGAGAAAAGGTGATTATTGAGACAAATCATCAACCTTTGCAGTTTTTAGAGAGTAAAAGAATTAGGTCAGGCAATCTAGCACAATCCAGAATCACTTCATGGACGTTGGCATTACAAAACTTTCCTGTAGAAGTGAGATATGGCCAAAATAAAAGAAGCCCAATTGCTCAGGGTTTAGCAGATTTACATGACTGTGCAGCTGAACCAGTATCAAATTAAATAGAAATGGAACCTAATTTGCAGGAATTTGAACAATCACCGCACAAAGCTTTTGATGAAAAAACATGCAAGGACTTGCCAACTGTATATGTTGATGGTTGTGCCTTTCACATTGAAAATGACAGTGATAAACAATTAGTGTCAGGAATAGGGAATGTCTGGTTGAAGTGTGAAGGTATAGGGATTAGAATTGGTGCTAGGATCAGTCAGGTAGCGGAATTGGCAGCCATTTATAAAGCAATTGCTACTGCAGTTGATAATAGATTGAGTGAAATTGTCCTGGTGACTGATTCTGATTACGCACCGAATAGCTTTGTGGAATATTTACTTGGCTGGAAAGTGGGAGGCATGATTACATAAAAAAAGCCACTTAAACATGATACAAGCCATAGACGAATTGGTGTCAGAAAATGATTTAACAATATACTGGAGGAAAATTCGTGAGCATTTAAAAACTTCAGGAGAGGATAAGGAGGGAAATGATAAGGTAGATCACCTGGCTAAAATTGGGGAGGTGATGGGAGAATTGCTACCTATTGAACATTTACTGGGTGAAATACAAATTGATGCAGTAACACGTTCTAAAGCACCAAAGGAGACAGATCAACCAGTGGTACAGTGGAGTTATGATACACCAGACCAAGATCTGATTGAGGCACAAAAGAATGATCAAATTTTGGGAATCTATTATAATCATTTGATAGATCCTGAACAAAACCCTTTAACAGAAAATGATTGTATGGGAAAAGAAGAGTTGAGGGTGCTATTAAAGAATAAAAAATGAATAAGACTACAAGATGGACTCATGATTAGAGAGTCCATAACAGGACAAATACAGTGGGTGGTACCCCTTTCATTCAGAGGGTTAATGCTACACCATGCGCATGATGCTATAACTGCAGGCCACAGAGGCTCACAAAAAACAATGGAAATACTAAAAGATTATGCTTATTGGCCACATATGTCCCAGGATGAATTATATACTAGAGGATGTCTAGTATGTGCCCAATTTAAACCTGCTTCACCAATGCATAGAGTTCCATTAATGAAAAGAGGCCTAACTCTTCCATGGTCAGATTTGCAAATAGACTATGTAGGGCCTGTAAAGAGGTCGAGCAGGGGGAACCGTTATATATTAAGTGTGGTGTGTTTGATGTCGAAGTGGATTGAGTGTATTCCTGCACCAGATTGTAGTGCGCAAACAGCAGCCACATTGCTGGTGAATCATGTGTTTTCAAGGTTTGGGTTGCCACAAAGAATAGAATCAGACAGAGGAAGTCATTTTACAAGTGCTCTAATGAGTAAGGCATGGCAAATACTGGCTGTGAAGAGAAAGCTACATATCGCATATCGGGCGGCTTCTTCAGGTGGAATTGAAAGCAGCAATAGGTCTGTTGTGGACATTTTAAAGAAATTTGTGGCAGAAGCAGGTTCCAGCTGGGATTTACGCTTACCTTTGGTTCTGATGGCAATCGGATCAACTCCTGCCAAAGCAACAGGTATTAGCCTTCATGAAGTTTTAACAGGTAGGAAAATGGTATTACCACAACACCTGCTATGCAGGACACATGAGCAAACACTTGTGAGCGCATCCACAGTTCATGAATACATTGATGAACTAAGGAAGCATTTACAACTTGGATTTGCTTTTGTACAGAAAAATTTAGAAAGAGCAGCTGACAGTGCAAAGTCATATTATGATAAAAAGACGTCAGTAAAGAAATATTGTGTGGGCGATCAGGTGTATAAATTTCATTTTGGAAAAGGTAAACAGAAAAATTTCAAATTTCTAGCAGCCTGGCAGGGACCATTTCGAATTATAGATAAGGTCTCTCCTGTGGTCTATAAAATTTTGAAGACTGAAGGTGAAACAGCAACAGAACAGCTTGTTCACGTGAATCAAATTAAACCATGTCACCCCAAACATGAGATTAAACAACTTGAGCGTGTAGAAACAGATAAAGTCCCTTGAACATAAAAAGGTAAAGTAAATGGGTCTAGTCAATAGTAGTGGCAGAGAAGTTAAATAAAGATGGTTGATTATGATAATGGCACATAAACACTGTAATATATGTAAATATATATATATATATATATATATATATATATATAAAATGGAAGCCAAAATGTATGGAGTTGGTGTGCAAAATGAAAATGTATTAAATATTGAATGCTGTTTTATGTATGTTTGTTTTCTCTTTAACCTAGGTTTAATTTCAGAAAGCAAGAGGAAAAAGGGCGAAATATTTTACAAAGCATGTTTTATTTTTGGCAAAAGGGTGAAGTTAGTATTGTGCTATATACTTAATTTGTTTCTTTTCTATTTGATTTAGAATATTAACATATTTGTACTTGGAGGACACAGGACCAGAGGACACGGGAGGCGTTGGACTCTTGGAGTCCCCTGGAAGCAGATCAAACGATGCCTGCCTCCGGGTGGAGGTAAAGACAAAATAACCGGAATGCCAAAGAAAAGATGCCTTCTATGGAAAAAGGATCAAGAGTGCCAAGATGGAAGAGCACCCGAATGAACCAAATGATGTGACATCGCCGGTCGGGACATATCAGAGGAAGACAAGTGTCCCGGAGTATGGAGTTCCACGTATTTATTATTTTAAATAATTATTTTAATCTGTTATGTTAATTATTTATTTTACCTATTTGTTTTATTTTATTGTTTTGTGATTAACATGTGACATCCACATGTTATTGTGAATACTTTATGGAAGCATAGCTCACTGGTGTAGATAGATCAGTGATAACAGCCATAAATGGCACTCCATATGAAAATGTGGTGTTCTTGAATAATGTAGAAGCCTGAGGCCTCCAGAGATCACAAGAACAGTCTAAACAAAAGAAATGGGTTTTGTATGTTGGGGCCACAAATAAAGCAAAGAAATTATGCTCATCACTATACCACAACAAAATGCATACCAACTAAATGTATCTGTGTACTGAAATAATGCATAGCCACGATACCACTATAATACTAAACCCAATCTGAATGCAAGGAGTGATTGTTGCTAAATTACTTTGGTAAGGAAATACAGCTAGGAAACCCAGGGAGACACCCAGACAAAAGCTGTCAGACACCCAGAGGATTTGGGCCATGCAAACAGAATCAAGAAACAGGGATCAAAGCAGAGGGGTCTTCAGGAGTGACCAGATGAGTAAAGGTTATAAAATGTTTACAAAATGAGGGGGTCAAAATGTCCCCAACGTCGTACGTGGCGTCTAAATCAAAATAATCGAAACCTATTCTTAATCAGTCCTCCCTTTCACCAACATTTTTCCACTTCTTTCCAGCAGATTCACCCCAGACTCAATGTTCTAAATGCACCTCTCATAGCCTTCCTTCCCAGACCTCAGGTGCAAAAGTACATAGTGGAGGCAGCTTCTGGTGACAGGGGGTGGGATAATAGGGTGCCAGCTGGAGGTGCACTGAGCACCAGGAGGAAACCGGGGGTGCCTCTGCCCCTCTCCTGGCTCTGCCACTGGCAAAGTGTCTGCTTCAACAGCTCCAGAAATATGTCCACCTTCTGCCCGGTGGGGTCTTCCCCTTCTCTCTGGGGTGCAGAGGAAGATAAATTACCATCCTCTGGGTCAGCAACCCTCCACGTCTCCCTTAGATCAGGCAGCAGTCTCCCTTCTATCAGGCAGCAGTCTCCCTTCCAGACAGGGAGCAGCGGAAAGCAAGTCTACCTCCACCTAGATCTGCAGCCTCTTTCATACCCATGAGGTTGTGGGATTTCTTGCAATTGGACTCCAGATTGTCTATTTCCGGTTGTACTCCATTTTTCTGATTGGCCTGTGGATAGGGGACCAATCATTTCTCCATTTAAGAAATTATTAAATGGGGTCTACCGGCCCTTGGATTGCCCGATAAATTGTAAGGTTTTAAAGGTGTGCATGCTCCTCAACGCCATCTTGGAAACTCTCAGGTATTTACTTGTGGCTCCTTGATGTGCTACAGTTGCTGGCTGCTTTTTAGCATAAGTGGGTTGGCTGCTGGATTTGAAAGTAGATATCCGTGCGCTAGTGTTAACCATCGACTCCTAATGTTAGTGAAGTCAATCAATTAAATGTGTGCTGGCAGCAAATCACTCTAATCCCACCAACCCATCCACCCAGGTTGGTACAAATTAAGAATAGATTTGACGGTAAGGGATGATGATGCGCCAAGTGTACAAACAAATAATAAGTTTCATGCAATATTCATGTATATGAGGTATGATACCTTAGGTGTAAACTGCCAAATTTCTGGTTTCACCACACCATTTTGACTGTTCACTATCGCTCATTCAGATAATTGATTTTTGGACTATGAATCTTTTGGGGGTTATTACTCCCCCCTCTTGAATGTTGAATGAGATTAACCATTTTAGTCAATTAATTTCAATCTTATTTGGTCTTTTTTCTGATATTGGTGATCATCACTGAACACAATTCCTGCCCTCATTCCTTACCTGAACTGTGGTATGACATTTATGTATAATTAACTCCTGATTTGTTGATTTTCCTTTGTTTGAATACCTCGTATACATGAATATTGCATAAACTTATTATTTGTTTGTACACTTGGTTTCGGTTAATGCTACTCACATCCTGTGATGTTATTTCTATTTTACTAATGTTTTTGTTGTTACATCTCATTATGCTAAATATTTTTATGATTTGTGTAACTATTCAGCCTAGAAAACGACAAGCGTGTCGAAACACGTGTCGGCTGCTTGCTACTGAATTAAAGTCACCATTTCATTTACTAAATTCAAGTGACCACCAGTTTCTTTTCTGGTGCTGAGCGTATCATCATCCCTTACCGTCAAATCTGCTTTTTATCATATGTTAGCAGGGATTTCTGAGGTTGGTGGTATACGAACAAGTGATTTCATCCTGCCTGGTAAAATTGAGCAGGGGTTTTTCTGTCACGTCTGTTCCTGCTTGATATTCTTCCCTGTGGGCTATTATATTCATACTACAGGAATGCTTCGATATTTAGACCCTTTTAGAGGTCTCTAGCCAGAGTCTCACCCCAGAGTTTCTGGCTATATTGCGCCTCTGGTGGGAACCGGAGCCAAGAGAATCCCACTCATTTTACCCTCCAGCAGGTACCTTGGGCAGTGGACGGGCCACCTTAGTCCCCTGTTACTCTGTTTTGACCGATATAGAGGATAGCGAGGGTCTCCGGCTCCCCACAAGGTACAAACCGAATGTAAAAACCTACGTTTTGCTGCACTTCTACTGGGAAGGAAGCACACACCTAATGTATGCTGCAATCCTGCATGCAAGAGGGAGCACAGACAAAGATGTCTGCGCTCACAAAGAAGGGTGAGGGCGCACACAACCTTTATGCCTCTCTCATGAGTCATAAGGCCGAATGGAGGGAGGAGTTTTTTGTAAACCCACTCTGTAGTCCAAGATGAGTAACTACAAATCGTGTTACTCATTGCAAAACATTGTTACCTAATCTCAGCAAGACATGTTGCACTGTTGCCTGAGGAGTGGATCATTTCTGCCCTCCTTCGTAGCTTGGTAATAATAGCGCTGTCAAACTATTATCACAGAAATCAGTGTTAAATTGCATGGAATGAGCCAGCTAGGCAAAGAGCACAGGCTCATGGTGTGGTGCAGAGCGGCAAAAAATTCACTGCCCACCTATTAAGAACAGGTGTAGAGCACTCTGCTATCCGGAGTACTATACATGCACTTAGTGGCAATTCTGGCATCTTAGCATCAGACACGGCCTGCTAGGGGCAAGCTCTGGGATGCAGCAGGCTTGGACAGTGTGTCAGTGACGAACCCTGGCACATAAGTGTGCCTAGTCCTCCTGGGATGCTGGGTCCTTTCCTTTTCATCACAAATGTGATGACATCATACCCGGAAGGGGCTCAGAGATAAAAAAGGGAACAAGATGCCCTACTGTGTTCTCACAACGGTCTTACTGTTTGGAACCATGCTGCCCTGAAGTACCTTGATTCATGGGTTGTTCTTTGATTACTTAGGTATTTGGGAATTCATTTCAGGGACTCTGGCATTGGTGTTCCACGTTAAGAAGGATTTACTCCTTGTTATTATTTCTATGGGTGCCCTTCCTGAGAGGGAGCCACTTTACTGCTGGGACACTGCAAAGGCAGGAAAGGAAAGTAACTACCTACATCTTTGCTTGTTACTGTCTTCTTATAAATATCTCAGTCCTTTCTCACAGTCCTTTCCTTCTCCCCTCTACAGCTCCAGTAACCGGTACCTTTGACGTAACCTGGGGAGGTGCGTATAGTAGCACTTCTGCCTGAGGGAAAGGGCCCCACTGTTGATGGGGGCCTTTTCTCCATGTGTGAATAGTGTGAAGCCATCATGAAGCATGACACAGACAACAGAGTTAAAGTTCAAACAAAAGATATTTATTAACTTAAATATCAGGATGGTTGAAGGTCTAACTTACCAATGCTAAGGTGGGATTTCCCTACCTGAACAAAACTAATGAAAGTCTGAATCAAAGAGTTCAACTTAATAGTCTTTCTATGACCAAAATCTATTCTTGCCATCGCAACTAGAACACACACATGTGCAGGGATGTCAAAGTCAAAAGAAACCATGTTTAACTCAAAGTTATGAGCTTCATCCAGCTCACAGCTTTCTCTCAGCTCCCCTTTCCCAAGGATAAGAAAGTTCCATGAAAAAGAATTGTGAGGTTTACCTTTCTCCAGTTCAAAGCAATATAGTTCAAAATCACTCCCTTCCCTAAGTTTCAAATAACACAGTCCAAACAAAGGGTGCTTGAGACTCCAATCCCAAGACAACACATATAAACCTGCCACGTCTCAGGGTTCCCTTCCCCGAGACTTCAATGTCTCGCACAAGTTCCTTGGTGCTTGTTCCTGTGCACCAAGTTATCTTTATTTGATTCCCTGTATTGGTTTCTGGACTTCGGGTATTCTCTTGGGCTCCTTTGGTTTCTCCTTAGCCGCCTCGTAGCTCTACCACCATGTGTGTCACACCCCTTTTCCAATGGTAGCCATGTCACAATGTATGCACTCATTGAGGTTCGCTGTTTGGGCTTTCTTCATTGTGCAACAATCATTCAACATTATTCAAATGCAATTCTGGGTTTAATGCAGTCTTATATTCAGCTTCAAGATTTGAGTTCATTCGTTGTGCAACGCACATTCAGCTTTCAACGTTTTACTGGTTTGCTGCAATGTTAAATTTCCCTTTTAGCTCGGTATTCAATATGTATTGGTTCACAGTGCTTTCATTCCTTGGTTGAAGACTTTTGAAAAAACTATTCTTTTTAAGGTCCACGACCACTTCAACAACACGTTAATTAGTTCATTCCTACTGGTCAGAGACTTTAAAAAATGCTCTTGTTCCTTTAAAAAGCCACACGACGACTCTGCTAGATTGCATACGCCTCTGGCCTCTTTAACAATAGCGGTTCACTTCATGAGGCTATCGGTTATAGTAACACTGGGTTTCTCAAGCTGGAAAACTCATTGGCTCACTTTGAAGTCCTTTTCCATATCGTGCTGGCCACAGACCTGGCGGCTTCCTTCCAGGGGGTCTTTCTACGCCCCTCAGACACTCTCGTGCTCTTGCAGCACCACAGGAGCTCGAGCAGTTCCTTAGATGGAATGAAGGACGACCGCTCATCTGGTCTCCTTCCTTCACCTCGTCTCTGCACCACGGAGCTCATGCTCCCACTTCACACTCACCAGGACCCTCAGCTGCATCGGTCCTCAATGTGCTTCTATGGCTGAAGAACAGCTCACCACGGCTCCCATCAGCGTCTCGCCTCTCTTCCCTCACCTTATAGACCAGAGTTGTGTAAAGGGTCTGCAGGTGAGAGTCATTTCTCTTGATTATCTGCACTGGTACTCCTGAGGCCCTCATCCCCATCTAAGTGCCAAAGTGGTGTAATTGCATGCTAGTGTGCATAACTCCTAGTCGCCTCTTCTTCGTCCCAGTACTGTCAAATGTCATGTGTGGAAAAATGAAGGGAGCTGGCTTATAATAGCCCACAAAGGTTGGGGGAGGGTTAGATTGTCATCAATGGGAAACAAGGGGGTACCATGTCTCGCCCAAGGGTTCCCGATTCCCAATTGTCAAGGACCCTTCACCCATGTGATCCTCCCTCGCCTCTTGACCACCCAGGGTCAGGATCCAAGAGCGATGTCCTTTCCCTGGCTACCTGCGCAGAAGATCTAAGGGGAGTAGGAATGAGAATACCCTTTGGTTTCTTACAAGAGAAATCCGTTCATTGCTCCTAAGAGACCTTCACACCTTCTGTGAAATGGCTGGGACAGGGGAGCAGAGAGCTGTGTGTGTGTATATATATATATATATATATATATATATATATATATACACATATATACACACACACATATATATATATACACACACACATATATATATATATATATATATATATATATCACACATTTTAAGGGAATGGTTACGCAGACTCTCTTGCCCTAGGATGTCCAAATCACTATCTTTTACAAGGGATTAAAAGAAGACATCAAGGATGCTCTCAGTCATGTGGTAGGTTCCCCTAACCACAGAGCCGACTATATATTCTTAGTTAACAGAGTAGACCCAAGACATCAAGACCGGAGGAGAAAAAAGGCGGGGAAACTTTCAGAAACCTATCCCTAGATGGGACAAGAATAATCCTACTCCTCTTCTTTTTTTTTTATTTTTTTTTTTTACATTTTTATTTTCAAAAATGTAAACGATAACAAGATACATAGACAATTGCAAAACAATATCCATCAAACACAGTAAGGAACAACAAACTATGTACAATGAAAGATACCCTCCCTTACCCCCACAGAGTCACAGCATATCCAAAAGATTAAGTTCAGTACAATAAAAGAAATGTACTCCAAATCTTGTTGAATAAAGCACTTTTCTTCTCCCTATGATACAACACTCTCTCTATTTCTGCCAGATCATGCATTTCGGCCACCCACATCTCAATTGTAACTGGAGCAGACGTTTTCCAGTTTCTCAAAATCCGTTTTTTCCCCACCAACGCTCCCCGGAAAACCCATTTTCTCTGGGAAGTACTCAAGTCATCCAGTTCCTCATCACTACCCAGCACAACAGTCTTAAAATCCAAATTTATCCTCACATCAAGAACTTTCTCACAAATCCGGTCAAATTCAAACCACATACCCCTCACCCTTGAACATTCCCACAACATATGTTCCATGGTCCTAATTTCATGTACGCATGCCCAGCATTCAGAGTTGTCACTCATCCCCCTCTTCATCATTCTCTCAGGTGTCCAGGAGGTTCTATGTAGAATGTTGATTTGAATTGATCTTTCACCCAGATTCAAAGAGCACAACTTCACATTCTCACAGATCCGTGACCAATGGTCCTCCGTAATATTCTCATCAATCCTCCTATTCCGAACGAGCGACCGATGTAGACGCGTGCTCGCTGAGCTCCCGGTGCCGCCAACACATCCTGCCAAATCCTGGGGGAATTTGACTTGCGACACTCCTGCAAAATTACGAAAAGTTGGCCGACAGACGACACGACACATTGCAGTTGCTCCCGTAACAAAACGGAGGCCGGAGGCGAAGATAACTGCGGTGGAAAGTGATAGAGCGTGGCACCCGCCGAACTCGATCCAAGATGGCCGACAGTGACTTGGGATAGTGCGCCACTGACATCCGGCACGAAGAACAGCGCCATACAGGAGGAGCGAACGGTTGATGGGAAGGCAGTGACCAACCGTACGCGCTCCGCTCCGCTCCGCGTTGAGCGCCCGCCAACTCAGAACAAGGGGCGACAGACAGCGACGGAGAGGCACGTGATTGGGCACGCGAAACGGTGAGGAGCAGGGTGGGCGGGAGGCAGTGGTTGCGAGCAGCTTTCCCGCTTGCCCGCTCCCAGAAAATCGCTTGTGATTAGATCGAGAGTTAAATCCGTGCCCCGGCCCACGCACAACGCTACTAGAATCATCAAGGCGGATCCTCATCGAAGTTGTGACTGCAACGGTCATGGGCAAGGACAAGAGCAGGAGAGGCACGACGCAAAGCAAAATGGAACAATACGCGGTGCCCACACTGGCCACGGAGCCGACACAGGAAAGATCGGCAATTACTGAAGATGAGGAACCCGAACCCTCTCTCAAAGACATTATGAACGCCATAGCCAACTCCAGAACCGCTATGGAGATTAAAATGGACGGCATCAGCACAGAAGTGTCCCTCCTACGCCATGACTTGCAGAAACTCACGTCCCGCACGGGAGAGGCGGAAACCCGCATATCCAACACGGAAGATGGCCTCCGAAACATCCATCAACAGATGACCAGAGTACTGCAACGTGTTAAGACTCTAGAGGAACGGGTGGAGGAAGGAGAGGGGCGCTCTAGACGGAACAATATACGAATCCTGGGATTACCTGAGAAAAGTGAAGGCCCCTCCATGGAACTATTCCTTGAACAACTACTCATGGACCTATACGCCCCAAAGAATTTTTCGAAACTTTTCTCCATTGAACGTGCACATCGAGTCCCAACAGGCAGACCAACGCCTGGGGCCCCACCCCGCACTGTGATTGCCAAAATCCTAAATTACAGAGATCGCGACGCGATACTGCAAATGGCCAGATCCAAGGGAGCCACGACCTACAACGGCGCGAAAATCGCTTTCTTCCCGGATTTCACACGGGAAGTACAAAGAGCACGCCAATCATTTGACCAGCTTAAGAAGAAGCTACAGACCCAAAACATCAAATATGGTCTCCTGTTCCCGGCACAGCTGAAAATTTACCATAATGGCACAACCGTGCACTTTAATGACCCAAAGGATGCATGGAATTGGGCAGAAAATAACCTGGAGGGAGATTGGGGCCCCACAAATAGAAGGGAACGTGAACGAAATAGACCGCGCCCGGACAGATCCCCGAATGCACAACCACTACAAGGCCAGGATGGACTACCACCAAGAGAAGCCGACTGAAGTGTGCGGACACATGCTGATAGCAATGCACTGTCAGAGCTTTTCCCCCCCCCCCACATTGAAGAAATGGCGGCTCGAGCGGGGGCCCCCCCCCCTCAACAAAGGTAATAGGACCAGCGCCGAGCAACGGCGACAGAATCGCAAAGAAGTTATATCGAATGTATTGATTGTTTGTTCGGTCCGAGCAGACCCTTGTCAGGCTCGGCCTAATGTTGGGGCGACAGGTACTTCCAGTTGGGGTGGAGTATGGGGAGGGTACGAGGGAGTTTGTGTTTAGGACAGAGTTTATTTGTTTGGTTTGCTGCTCTAAGATCAATGCGCGCAATAGGCTGGGGTCGGGTTCCAGGGGGGCGGATAAGGGGCAATGCCCGGAGATACACACAACATTACCCGGCATGTCCGATTCCCG
The DNA here is from genome assembly GCF_040938575.1 of Ambystoma mexicanum. Classification (NCBI taxonomy): domain Eukaryota; kingdom Metazoa; phylum Chordata; class Amphibia; order Caudata; family Ambystomatidae; genus Ambystoma; species Ambystoma mexicanum. The sequence continues at coordinate 1,084,260,232 of NC_090921.1, forward strand.
ACCACCATGACTGACCACACCGCTGAAAGCAAGAACAGGTCTATTAAGATAATGACCTGGAATGTGAATGGGCTAGGCAGCAGTATCAAGAGACGCCTTGTACTCCAATATTTGAACCGTTATACGCCCGATGTAGCCTTCCTAACCGAAACGCACCTGGCGGGCACAAACTGCAACCTCTTCAAGCGAACTAATTACCGCATCGCGATACACTCAGGTTTCTCCATGGGAGCTAGGGGGGTGCTGATCCTCGTGCACAAACGACTTCCACTGACCCTCTCATCCGTCACACAGGACCCAGGAGGTAGATTCGTTCACATAACCGCGACCCTTTGGGAGCGGCCTATATCCATGCTAGCCGTATATGCACCACCTACCTTACTCACTGCACTACTTGAAGATATAACGCCAATGTTGGCGGCGGACTCCTCGAGCTTGATGGTGGTGGGGGGAGATTTCAACGAGGTCATGCACCCAGAACTTGACCGAACACACATCCGCTCGAGAAATCCAGCTACGCATACCAAACTAGCCACGTTCGCCGACGCAATAGGCCTGAAAGATGTGTGGAGACATTTGCATCCTGGCACGAGAGAATACTCTTTCCTCTCCGGAGCACACGCCTCATTATCTAGACTTGATTACTTTTTTCTCCCGATCTCCGAATTACATCTAGCAACCGATGCACACCTCCTACCCAGAGGTATATCGGACCACTCCCCGCTCGTAATGGTGCTCAATACACACAGGCCGATTCCCCCACCCACGTGGAGGCTAAACAATTATTATCTGGGCTTCCCCGACCTAGTCGAACATATCAAAAAAGGAACAGAATCATACTTTGAACTGAACACAACCTCAGTGGATAGCCCTGTAACATTGTGGGAGGCATACAAACCCGTACTGAGAGGGGAACTCATATCCCAGATCGCAGCCCATAGGAAAAAACACGCCGCGGCGATCCGGGCGGCCGAAAAGCGAGTACAAGAGGCAGAGGTAGCTCATCTATCCCAAGACCTCCCAGAATCCCATCGCGAATTACAGCTAGCACAAAAACAGTTTCAAAACGTCGCCCTGGACAATGCCAAACAGGCACACGCAGCGATGCGGACCAGAGTGTACGAAACCGGGGATAAGGCAGGCAAAATGTTGGCGTGGCTGGAGAGGCGTGACGAGGGGCTCCGACATGTTAGAGCGATCAGAACACAGGGGAATACACTAGTGACAGCGGACCGTGACATAGCGGAAGAGTTCGCAAGCTACTACAAGGAACTCTATGGACCGCCAATCTCCCCCATTGACACTACACCCATCTCGGGAATCACCCTTCCCTCCCTGACACCTGAACAAAGAGCCCTGCTAGAAACCGACATATCGGAGAATGAATTGTCTGCAGCCATAGCCGACCTTCAACCCGGGAAAGCCCCGGGACCCAACGGCCTTCCGGTCGAGGTATGGAAGAAAATAGGCACGAGCGTAATTACACCACACTTGCTGAAAATGTATGAAACCTCCCGAAACAAAGGGTCCCTCCCACAAGACCTGAGACAGGCCACCATAGTGGTCATACCCAAAGCGGACAAACCCCCAGAGTGCTGCAGTTCGTATAGGCCCATTTCCCTTATCAATACAGAAACCAAAATTTTAGCGAAAACCTTAGCCAATAGATTGCAGCAAGTTATACCCTCCTTGATCCACCCGGATCAGTGTGGTTTTATGCCGCAGAGATCCACGCGGATGAATATACATCGATTATTCATGGCGATGGAGAATGCGACCACCATCCGAGACCCGTTGGCCCTGTTGGCCGTAGACTTTGAGAAGGCCTTTGACTCTATCAGGTGGGATGCGATCTGGGAGATAATGCAAAGGATGGGATTCGGGCCCCAGTTTATGAGCTGGGTTAAATTATTGTACAAATCCCCGCTAGCAGTCACGAAAGTGAATGGTCACGTGTCAGGCCCCTTTGAAATCGGCACAGGAACCAGACAAGGATGCCCACTGTCGGCCATGATATTCGCAATAGCGATTGAACCACTCGCTATACTGTTAAGAACAAACGAAACATGGAAGGGATTTAGATGGTCTGAAGCCTGGGAAGATAAGGTGTCCCTATACGCGGACGACTTATTGGTTTACTTACAAGACCCGGTCAGATCCTGCCCCATAGTGACTGATTTACTGCAGAAATACGGCTCCTTCAGTGGCCTGAAAGTAAACTGGGACAAATCCACCTTATTCCCACTTAAACAAGAGGGAGACTCGATCCCGCCCCAATGTCCCTACCGGGTAGAAAGGGAACAATTCAAATACCTAGGTATTCTAATAACAAATAAGCTGACTGATTATGTGCCCAGAAACCTGTACCCAGTCATGACAAGATTTGCAGAGGATGCCCGTCACTGGTCATCCCTCCCGCTGACACTACTGGGTAGAGCTGCACTCTTCAAAATGATGACCCTACCCCGCCTACTCTACATATTACAAAATGCCCCATTACACATCCCTTCAAACATATTTAGGAAAATAGACCAGACACTCCGCAGACTGCTGTGGAATAACGGTCATCCACGCATAGCCCTAGCTACACTCCAAAGATCCATATGGGAGGGCGGAATAGGACTACCCCGAATGCAAACATACTATTGGGCCAGTCAATTGATGAAAGTGAATGACCAACTACACGGCGACACCGATGCACCACACAACAAATCTCTAGAGTCGGACACTCCTGGAAAACCCATCATGCTGTACCTTTATAAGAAAAGAGACCGCGCGGCTACTCCCAACATGCGCGCACAGCTAACACAAATCTGGACAGACGCACACAAGTTCGTGGGATGGGGCGACAAACTATCGCAGGCCCAACCTCTGTGGAACAACAAGAACCTTCCAGGTGTATACACGCTCCCCAGGTGGCCGAACTGGTCCCGGCAAGGTCCGCCCATCTTGGGAGACGTTGTGAAAGATAACACCATGGTCCCTTTTGCAGAGCTGGCTCTCCGACTTGGACTTCCCCAAACCGAACATTACCACTATGCTCAACTACAACACGCACTACGAAACATCCTCCCCGAAGTGAGCCCCCTACCGGACTTCACCCCCATTGAGAGAAATCTACTCCCGGAACCAATTACCCGGAGAGTGACATCGGTTCTATATAGTGCCATAAGTTCCTTTGGCACACCAGATCTACTGTCACTGCGGACCAAGTGGGAATCGGACGTGGGGGCCATACTGCCGGAGGAATGGGTCATGACATTGATGTTCCCTAGGGAGATAGCGATTTCATCAAGGCTTAGATTGGTTCAATTAAAGATATTACACAGAGTATACTATCCCAGGGTGGCCCTACACAGATGGGGAAGAATAGATGATCCGAACTGCCTGCGATGCAAAACGGAAGAGGGTACCTTTTTCCACATCATATGGGATTGCACACATATACAACCACTTTGGGAGGCATGCTGTGCGGAACTCTCTAGAGTTATGGGGAAAACAGTTCCCAGAAACCCTAAGCTACTACTATTGGGGATAGATGATGAAATTGACCTATCTAGATATGAAAAACTGCTCTTGTTCACCACCACCGCACTTTTGAAAAGGAACATTGCTCAAAAATGGGGCTCGGACCAAATACCGAGCTATGAACAATGGAGAACGGATGTGGATATCTGTGTCGCAACGGAATACAGAGTATACGCGGCCAGAGGATGCCCGGCAAAAGCCCTGAAAGTGTGGAGGAAATGGGAAGATGCCCAATGAGGATTATAAAACAACTGGACGCTGCCTGCGGGCTCAACTAAAGCTGTCCCCCCCCCCTTTTTTCCTTTGCAAACATATGTGTACAACATCTGAAACAGCCAGTAACCCTCTCCGGCAATGCGCATGTATTGATTGTTTACGTTGTTTATTTGTTTAACCTTGTTTTTTCCTAAAAACACCAATAAAATGTGTTATTAAATTAAAAAAAAAAAAAAAAAAATCCTCCTATTCCAATCCAATCTTAGAGCATCATTTGTCCTATACTTTGGCACAATCTGTCTATACACATAACTGACCAAGCCACAGCCACTCACCCCTGGCTTCCAGCCAAGCATATCCATATTGATCCCTACGTCCATATTCACCGCACCCACCGCTCTCTTGATTTTCCGATAATCCGCCAGACAAAAACTCGGAATATCAAACTTTACCTGCATTTCCCTGGCCGTCATCCAATCCGCACCACTGAAAAGATGCCCTATCCACTGCACCCCAGCCAAAAACCAATCATGCCAGAACAACTTTTCCCTTCATAAGTAACACTAGGATTCAGCCAAACTGAAACATTCTGATCTTCCAGTGCATTGAAACCCAACCAATCATTCAAGACCAGCCATGAATTCCGCAAACTCTTAGTCAATGGATTCTCAAATTTCGTTTTGCATTGTTTACTCGTCAGCAGAGCCCTTGGAGACAACGGGCCTACGTGACTAGATTCCGCACAAACCCAATCATCATTTTGGGATGTGAGAAAGGTAAACAAAGTACGTGACATAAAAGCCAGGTGGTATGCTTTGAAGTTCGGGACTCCCAGTCCACCTCTAGATAAGGGCAACTGCAACTTACTAATCCTCAGACGCTGAGGATTATGATCCCACAAGAAATCTTGCATGAGTCTATTCAATTCACTCCAATACCTACTTCCAATTTCTAACGGGATCATACTCAACACAAAGTTAACTCTAGGAGTCGAAACCATTTTCTAAGCATTCACCTTCCCCCAAAGGGAAAGGTGTAGCAGATCCCATCTCTCCAAATCCGATTTAAAAGCAGAGCACGCCATTTCCATATTCACTCTCACAAAATCAACAGTAGGCAGAATCCAAACCCCCAAGTACAACAGTTTCTCGGCACACCATTTAAAGCCCAAGCTTGTGATTAACTGTTTGTCACATAATGGTATCAAGGGCAAAAACTCTGATTTTGCCCAATTAATCTTGTAACCAGAGCACTGATGAGACATCCAAAATATTCATAAGCACTGGCACTGATGCGCCTAGATTTCGGAGGACCAATAACAAGTCATCAGCGTATAACCACACTTTCTGTAGCATTCCCCAGCAGTTAATACCATGCAGGCCATTCTCAGTTCTAAGCGTTATGGCCAAAGGTTCAATACTAAGTACAAATAACAAAGGAGACAGCGGGCAACCTTGTTGCGTTGCCTCGTTCCAGGTCAAAAGGTCTCGATCTCAGACCATTAGTTCTAACATCTGCCGTGGGCTTGGTATATAGCAGTCTAATCCAGGAACAGAATTGATTTCCAAAACCCATCTTTCCCAGTACCTTAAACATAAATTGCCAGTTGACTATCAAACGCCTTTTCGGCATCCAATGAAAGGACCGCCGAGTCATCCGCCAATTCAGAAGCCTTAGAGATGGTGCATAGCAATTTCCTCATGTTGCTGGACGTGGTTCTACCCTTAACAAAGCCAGACTGATTCTGATTTATCAGTTTTGGAAGAAGAACTTCTAGCCTTAACGTCAGAATCTTGGCCAGGATTTTATTGTCTACATTGATTAAACTACTCCTCTTCCAATGAACCCAAACCGATGCAGCTGGGAAGTACCCATGGGCCAGTACTCCCTGAACAGCAGAAAAGGTAGAGATGACAACTTATGTTTTTATTGTGGCGAACAAGGCCATCATGTGAGGAGTTGTCCCCGTCGAAAGACATCTGCCTCGGGAAACTCGCAGACTCGCCCTCAATGGGGAATGAGAAAGCAAGACCACCCCATGAAAAATTCCTGCACTATTGTTGGTCTTCTTTTGCCTACGCAATTTTGCCATTGGTTAATTAAGGTAGAATTACTGGATGAGTGTAATAGTTAGAAGGAGGATATCGCGTTAGTAGACAATGGGCCTACAGGCAATTTCATAGATATCACTTTTGCCCATCTTAAAAACATTCCACTGATAAAAAAAAGCAGAACCTAGTCTTTCAGCAGATGCTTCCCCCTCGATCTCAGACACTATTTCATCACATACCAAACCATTATACAGGATATGTGCTTCACTGTATCATGAAATCATCACTTTTGATTCCATTGCTGCACCCCACTTTGATTGTACTAAGAACACCATGGCTACAGTTCCATAATACGGCCATCGATTGGAGGTTGAATAAGCTTATGTTTCAGGGATCACAATACCTCCATCCTGTTCTCAATGAAATTGGGTGCATCCAACAAGGGTAGAGACAGTAAAGAGCCTTCCTCGTCTGCCCAACAACGGATTCTGGTCCCACAGGACATTCTCCCTAAAGAATAGCAAGAATATCTTGAGGTCTTTGACCCAAAGGAGTTAGAAAAGTTACCTCCACACAGAAACTACGATTGCCAAATCTAACTCATTCCAGCAGCTAAGATACCTTATGGTCGCTCTCACACTTTGTCAGAAAAAGAAAATGAAATCCTGAAACCATACATTGAGGACAATCTCCAGAAAGGGTTCATCAGACATTCCACAGCTTAACTGATCACTGTCAAGAATCGGCATCTGTTGCCCCTTTATGTAGGTTTTGATCGACCAAGCTTGAGACAGCAAACTGTATACCAAGCTCAATCTTAAGGGTGCCTATAATTTGATCCCTAGGGATTAATGGAAAATGGCATTCTGAACACGGTATGGGCACTACAAACATCTGGTTATGCCCTTTGGTTTGTGTTATGTGTTATGCCGTGTTCCAATACTGTTTGAACAATGTGTTTCGTGACATCTTGGAAGCATTTCTTTTTTCCTGGTTTTATGAAGAACACGTGTCTCATGTAAAGGAAGTATCAAGTCGTCTTCAAAACCATCAACTTTTTGGCAAGCCTTCAAAGTGCTACATCCATTAAGTTCGAATTCTGTAACTTGTTTACATTTTAGTCCCCAAGACATCAAAATGGATCTGAAAAACATGTTGGCTGTAGTGGATTGGCCTTCTCCACGTACCGTCCAAAGGTACTTGGGCTTTGCCAATTTTTATTGGCGGTTTATCCCAGACTATTCCAGACTTCTACTGCCTTTAACGTGACTCCCTAAAAAAGGAGTGGCCTACATATGGAACACTGATACCACGGGGGCCTTTTCAGAATTAAAGACCCACTTCACGACAGCTATCCTTCTCAGCCTTCCTGACCAGCCCTTCCTTACATTGTAGAGACAGAGGCCTCTAACCACGCCCTGGAAGCCCTGTTGATACAATGAAATGCAATATCCAAGCAATGCATCCTACTGTGTATTTTTCCCGAACCTTCACCTCGGCCGAAAGGAATTACAGTATTTTCAAAAAGGAATTACTAGCCATTAAGGAAGCCTTTTTTAATTGGTGGCATTTACTGGAAGGAGCCCAAAATCCTATCAATGTTCTCGCTGACCATAAGAATCTGGGATTTATAAAGAGCGCCAATAGAAGTTCTTCAGCGCCAGAAAAGATGAATTAATTTTTTCTTCTGTTACGATTTTGTAGTAACAATAAACCTTGCACCATAAACACCAAAGCAGACGCCTTGTCCCATGCTTACCAAGATGATCACGGGACTGAAAGGAATCCCCTCTGTGCCCTCGAAGAGAATAATCATAGCCCTCTACCTTCCCTAGCTTCCTTATGAACACACAAAACAAAAGATACCCTCTCAAGACACTAGAAAACAATGGATTGCTATTCCATAAAAAGAAATTCTGGTTACCTTCTTGAGTCGGCCAACACACATTGTTGCATTGATGCCACAACGGCCCTAGCGCAGGACTCTTTGGAGTACAAAAAACATTGCAGAAAATATGCAATGCCTAGTGAGAAACCATGCAAAAATAGACAGTTGACTACATAGAGGGGAGTGGAATCTGTGCCAGCGAAAAGTCACGTCGACAGAGATTTATGGGTCTCTTACATCCTTTACCTGTACCGGAACACCCATTGAATACCTGCTCTATGGATTTTATAACAGACCTCCCGGTGACAAAAGCAACACTGTGATATTAACAGTCATAGATTCCTTCTCCAAAATGGGCCATTTTATAGCTATGAAAATAGTACCTTCTGCACCCGTCTTAGCTCAATGCTTTATCCAGCATATCTTCAGGCTACATGGCTTACCACAGAACGTTGTCTCTGATAGAGGTTCTCAATTCTTATCTTCCTTTTGGAGGGAAATGAGGAGGATTCTAGGCGTACATCTTAATTTCTCCACAGCTTACCACCCCCAGGGCAATGGGCAGAGTGAAAGGGCTAACCAAACGATTGGTCAGTATCTAAGATGTTACCAAACTGAGCAAGAACAGGGTTGAGTTAATCTTTTACCATTGGCTGATTTCGCTCAGAACGATTCCTTTCATGCTTCCATTCAAACCAACCAGTTTCATCTTTCCAATGGACAACACCTTTCCTCTATTTCTCTAACCGATACTTTAAAAAGCAATGTTCCTGCAGCACAAGAATATCTGAGACAGAAGGTTGTTTGCCTGATATCTGCGCACAAAGACACAATTCAACTATAATTAGCATAAAGTTTAATTGGAGAATTCTTGAACAGCCTTTGGGGAATTCTTAAAACAGCCTGACACGTGTTTCGAGTTGAGGTGCTCGTCATCAGAGACTGGTGATTCTATACATGATTATACAAAGATCCAAAACATCAAAACAAAGCAAGGATCAACAAAAATAAAACATAAAGGGTTGGCATTGTTATACCAACAGCCACAGTTCCAAGCAAAGGGTACATGTGTGGCAGCACCCGCAAAATGTTAAATCACAAAAATCAACAAAGGCTGTTGGTATAACAATGGGGAGGGAGGTAACACTGAGAATGCCTGAAGCTCACTCACCCATATCGCGAAAGTGATGACAAGCAGGAAAATCACCTTAAGGTTGAGCCATCCAACAGAACAGAAATTAAGGGGTTCAAATGGAGCACCCAGGGTCCGGTGGAGGACCAGCCCCTCCAACTGGGAGAGCAAGTCGACTCTCCTCGGAATGTGCCAGAGAGGGCATCCTCCTGAGAACCAACGGAATGACATGGATCGGCAGGAACGCATAAAGTAGGTCAAAAGTCCACTACACCATTAGCATGACCCCAGAGCTACCCAACAAGGAAATTCCCTGGCGCAGAACAACTTGCACTTTCTGTTGATACTGGAAGCAAAGAGGTCCACTTGAGGAGTCCCCCCAAAGGCAAGGATCTCCTCCAGAACTTCCAGGATGAGCTACCACTCGGGACCGAAGTCTGTCCACTGTGACATTTTCTCTTCCAGCCAGATGAGCCGCCATTGGAGAGGCACTCCAGGTCAGAGCCCAGAACTACAGTTACATTGCTTCTCTGCACAGAGGCAAGGACCCCACACCACCACTGAGTTGTCCTGCAGGATTCGTACAGTCTTGCGTTTCACAGAGGGGCAGGAAAATTACCAGGGCCAGCCTGATCGCCCTGAGCTCCAGCAAGTTGATGTGTTCCAGAGATTCACCCAAACCAGTCAAAGATGCGTCCATGACCACTGTTACCTGGGGCCAAGATTAACAATACAATGCGTCTCTTAGCAAGTTATCCAGTACAGCCAACCAATCAAGATCCCGAGCCACCTGGTCCAAGATCCGCAAAGGGTCTGACATGTGGCCCTGAAACTGCAACGATTGGCAACAGAGAAGCACCTGAAGTGACCTCATGCGCAGCCTCGCCTCTGGCACGACTAAGTTTCAGGAGGCCCATAAGGTGCAGGAAAGCTGAGGCTAGCACTTGTTCCTGGGATTGGGGGACATGGACCACCCAAAAGATGTTCGCCACACAATCCTCAGGAGGGAAAGCCCTGCCCTAGGCAAGTGTCCAAGACTGCGCTGATAAATCAGAGGAACGGGGACGGCGAAACCTGAGACTTTTTGAAGTTCATGGAAAAGCCCAGGCTGTGCAATAGAATGCATGTGCGGAGTAGATACTCCGACCCTAGAGCTGGGGAGCAACCTCAGATGAGCCAGTCGCCCAAGGAGGCAAAGACATGAATGCCATCACTCCTGAGGCGAGACCACCACTAGCAGCTTGGACACCCAATAAAGATCAAACGGCAGTTCAATCACGTTTTTCAAAAGAAGCTGACGAACCTTCTCCAAGAGGGTGTTCTGGGGGCCATGGTACAGAGGACGCTGGAGCAATTGAAGGCAATACCCCTGCTGTATGACCTGTAAGGTCCAAGGGTCAGACGTGGTCCTTGACCATTACAGGCTGTACAGGGAATGGCCCCACTCCCCACCCCCCCGCTCCCCACCGGCATTGAGCGGCACAGTTAGTCACTGAGGTTTTGCACCATGGGGCGTGGCGAGGACGTCTTCTGGCTCAACCTCATGGGAAGCGTCTGCCCTGAATCCTTCCTGGGGCAGACAGACCCCAGCCCCTTGGGGCACAGGCAGTGCTGGGATGAAAACGCCTGCCTCCAGATGCCAAGTGTGCGGAGGGCTATTGCCCCGATGGAGCCTCTCGAAGTAGATGCCTCGAGGGCAATCGACGCAGTGGTCGGCTTAGTAAGTGTTGAGGTCGATTTCAAGGGTGGGGGACCTGATGAGGCTACCTTGGCAGCGGAACCTCCGGGCGCAACTGGTGCCTGAGCCATACCCGCCGCAGCTCTTTTGACTAGCAGAAGCTTTTGGGCCTTAAATGCCTCCCACTCCTCTCCCAGGGCACCATTAGCCTGGAAGGACTTACTTAGCTCCTACAACAAACCAGAGTCATGCCTGCCATCTTCATTTTGTGGGAAGACAACTAATAGTGCGACTCACCAAGAGTGGGAGAGCCTCTTTGCATTTTGCAGTGACTGTCCTTTTTCGGTATTCGGGCCAGACGACTTGGTGGTTGGTCATGCCGGTGACTTCGAAGGAGGCCGCTATGAGCCAATTTTGCAGATCGTTCCCTGATCGCCTTTGGGTTCATATGCTGACAGAAGCTGCACGGCTCAACAATGTGCTCCACCCTGAGGCACCACACGCAAATACCATGCAGGGCCGGAACCAAAGTCATTGCAGCATTTGAAACCAGAGGATTTAGGGCCCGACATATTGGCGTCTAATGAAAAAGACTTTTCAGTCACAAAGAATTGCCATCCGCACAATGTGCCGAGTGCACTCAAAAAAGGAACTGAGGTATGGGGGCGCAGTGACTTGATATATGCACTATGGACATCATGTCCATAGTCGAGTAGTGGCACTTTCGAGACATGGAGTTGATGGATGATGCTGAGCCACACTATGCCCCCTGTCAAAATGTTTCCAAGTAGCTGACGCTGGAAGGATATCTATCAAAAGAGGAATCTGCAGGAAAATGCAATCCATTGAATATAATTTTATGAAAGTGGAATTCCTGAATGGGGCCTGCTAAATTAGGAATCTTACATTGGAACTAGAATACCGCCAAATAAATTAAAGGTAAATTCATTATATGCAAACAGGCAAATTACAAATCTATTTGAGTGTATACCAGAACTCATCTTTATTTTTTCTTGATCATATTTGGGGGCACTTATTACTTCAGAAACCCCAATCTAACACAGATCATTATGGACGTTAATAGATTAATGAGATTTGACCCTTTGGAACAAACAAGTAGTTAATGATGAATATCCGTACAAGTTCAAAATCAATAATACGTAACTTTACATATTTAAACATATGATATTCTATCTAACTATTGTGTTCCATTGTTTGTCCTGGCACCCCCCTTTTTTTAGCTTTGGTTGGACGTCTTGCACACATATAGACTTTTGCTTTTAATATTATTTTTCCATGAGTAATTTTGCATTAATGCAGGTAATGTGATCATATCATGTAGATTGAACATTGAAAAAGCTTGGCTTCGTTCCATACTTCTGACCCTCGCGTGAAACTTGTATAGGTCTGTGATTTTCTGTAATCCGTTTAATTTGGTCTGTAAAATGTGGCGTCTTTGATTTAATCAAAATTGTCCCGTTTTGGTGTATGGACTTGTTTAAATGGATTTTTCACATGAGACGTGAATTTACTAGGTTCATGGTCAGGATAGCTTTGATATTTACATGTATTAAGTTATTGAAATTTGGCTTCCTGCCTTGTCAGTAGTGAGCTTTTCAGACTAATCCAAATAGTTTTTACTTTCTTTCATGAAGTGCATCTCTTCCACATTAATGCCCTGATTCATGGATTATTTGCGCCAAAAAAAACGGGATTTGTGCGCCATTCTGCCCACAAATCCCTGTTTAACAAATGGGGATTTGCGGGCAGAAAGGCGCACACATCCTGTTTCTTTTGGCGCAAATAATCCATAAATTACCATGCAAGATTTAAGAATTATTTTAAAATGGCAGCTAGAGGTACCGAGCCAAATATCAAGCCACACGTTAAAATAGGTGAAATTGTCAGAGGAGTTAAGGTGTCCGCCACACTTCCCACCATACTTCCCCCACGTCCACACCCATCAATTGAGGAGGCATAACTGAGGATGCTTCCTGCCTGGCATGCCATTTGATTCAAGAGCATCCAGGTAGAACCCAGGTGGTTTCCCATTACCCTTACATGTCCGTGCAACAACAGCCTCGTTATCCACCTTGGCACTGGTGGTGGGCGGCAAAGGCCATGGCCCTATGAGTGGAAAGCAACATGGGTCTGAACTAAATGACAAGGGTGCACCACCCAGTGAAAGGGTGACTGATAACGTACGTTATCACAGAATTCTGCCACAATGTATATGCCACTCCCAGAGAAATCGGATAATTTACTTATAAGTGTTAATTGTGTATAGAAAAATAACTCTCCCGATATAAAGGGTCTTTCTTTATACATGCAAATACTGTTCAGCCTATCTAAGAGGATAGACAGAATATAAACAGCCACTTTGAGTGATTAATTGTAATACAAAACACAAAGCTTCCCGATTCCTGAAGTAGGATACATGCTCATATAATTTCTACCCTCCGTTGAATCTTTATTCTACACCATCCAAAACATTACACAAAACCAAACTACACTCAAAAAAGTTTTCATTTTTTTGGGGGTTGTTTCTGTTTTTATAATGTGTTTTGAGCATTTCATTTTTGTAATTTTTTTTGTTTTAAGAAGGATGGAAAAGAAGAAATTAATACACATAGCCGCGACACCAAGCCAAATTCAATGTAATCTAAGTTTGTATCACTGTCAGTGCCACCAGCACAACACCTTCACAATATTCAAATATGGTCAGGGGGGTGCTTTGCAAAATGCTGAAGCCCACTAGAAAATATCCCCTTCTACAATAATTATCACCAGCTAAATACCAACACACTAAGCAGCCTATCCTGAGCTTTCTGGCAACGTTGTCAGACGCCCTGCTCTCTGGGGCAAGGATTGTGGAATCCACACACCCGTGATGCTGCCAGGAATAGGGTTGGGGCCTTTTGTGTGGATACTAAACCATCGCTGCAGGAAGTGGACTCACTCACTAGAGACACATGCTTGTGCTAGTGGGGGGGGGGGACACATTTTCCCACTGTCCTATGACCAGTTAGCCTGGTCTTCCTTACTTGTTTCGGATTGGGGTGTGGACAGTGTCATACACTTTCATGTGCCAGTAACGCACATGATCATGGAGGGCTGTTGTATGCAGTGAATGGCTGGATGTGATCAAAACCCTCCCACAAGACACGCAGTACAGGGTGCACATGACTTTCAGCCTCATCGGGCAAAATGTGCTCAGGCACCCTAAAATAATCCCAGGCCCTAGAAATCGATGTCAAAGGGGTCGGGAATTCTTCCTGCCATCCATGTACCTCCAGAGAGACTCCAGCCTACCATGAACTCTTAGTAGGTTTTGTGCCTCCTCCTGACCTCTGTGCGTCTGGCTCCACCACCCTTCTCCAACACCCTCTCACATGCATGCTCTTTCTTCCTTTCCTGCTCTAGCATTCATGCATGATCATCCTCTACCACCCTCCAACCTGCATGCTCCTCTTCCTCGACCCATCCTACTTTTAACGTCAGCCTCACCATCATTCCCACCACTAGTCCTAGCCCCATCAGCAACACCAGTACTATCACCAGTCCCATCATCATCCTCAACTGCCACTAGCAGCACCATCCGATGCGGAAGGCAGGCTGTCCCCTCACCATACCAAATATGCTATATAACGGTACCTCACCCTCTTCAGGTAGGATGGCAATAGTTCCACATCCACCAGTACCCACGCATCAGGAACATTATATTCGCTGTTGAACAGCACAGCATTTTTAGTCTCCTACCCTGCCATTTTCTTTAAATAAAACAGAACCACACACCACAAAAAGGTTCACCCAGAAAATTGTAAAAAGAAAAATGGCTTCCCATAGCAAATTGATGTCCCAAACCAAGCTGGTTTCAAAAACAAAAACAGCATATGGATTCCATACAAAAATAACCAAGGTTTCACACACACAAAACACAATCCTACCCCTTACCAAGAAAACAAATTGCTGCCTAACCTCCCTCCAAAACATTTTCTCCCCTTACTGCAGTTGAGATCCAACCACAGAACAAAACAGCTAGTTGCTTTTTCCTTTATAGGTGCCCGAACTCCCTTTCTAGCTAAAACCCCCTCCCTGAATCCTCACCTGAATGTAGCAGATGAGCTTACATGATTTGTGGGTGGGTTCTGGTGAGGTTCACCCCTGCCAACCTATAAACTTCAAAAACACCACATTGAACTCTGAAAGGGCATTGGTTACGAACAGAAACAAAATACGCCAACATTTTTCACCGCTTGGGGGCACAATACGGCTCCACCTAATGCTTCTATGCACCTCTCACCAGGTTTGACATAGGGGTCCAGTGTGTGCATGTTTTCACTGAAAAAAAAGTAGTTTAGTTAAGATGCCCACATATATTGCAACAAAACTCCTGAAATTCCGCGCATTTGGGAAGTCATGTCCGGCCTAACTCGGTGCGTTCCCGTTGCAAAGCCCATGAACATATATAAGAGAAGGGATTAACAATCACATACAAAATGGCCTTATGGGAGACATACTATTATGTGGGTTTAAACAATGTTTTTGGGTTGGGTGAACAAGACTAAACTGTGCGCTCTACCCCCTGTTTTTTTGTTTCTGTCCTTTGCAGTTTATCATTTGCTTTCTGACTTATCCATGCTATGTGGTGGTCAGTGGCTGCATGTCTACATAGAGACCAACATCCACCTGTTGGTCGGTTAGTGAAGATAGAGATCATGTTTTTCTATGTAGAACTTTGCATGTTCATCTATACGTTAATCGTATAATTCGATTTTCGCAATAACCTGATACTGCACACTGTTTAGTGAACAGGTAACTGTTTTTACATGAATTATTAACAGTGTTTACATGTTTTTATATTTAATTGAACTTGTGCCAACATAACTTCCCTGTTATTCACTAAAGAGTGTGCAGTAGCAAGTTATTGCAAAAATCGAATTATACGATTAACGCGCAAAGGTCTACATAGGAAAACATTATCTATAGTATTATGTGGGACATCAACAGGAATGCGAAGAGTTAAACCGGTCATGACTTTTACCAATGTGCTTAATTTCAGGGGTTTTGTTGCGATACATTTGGGCACCTTAACTAAACTTTAACTAAAGTTTTTTCAGTGGATTTCAAGGGTTGTACCATATCTTTTTTCCACATCACTGACCATGGCCACTGTATATTTTACAACATTACCAAGCCGCTAACCATGGCCTTTGGCCGTGCCCACTGTATATTTTACATTACCAGGCCACTAGCCATGGCCTTCTACCATAGTTTATTCCATGCCTCTAGCCATGGCCCACCGTATATTTTACATCACCAGTCCATTAGCCATGACCATCAACACTACCAGCCTTTGTCCATGCCCCCACCATTATTTTTCACCCCCTACCTCACTGTAAAAATATTTTTCATTTTTTAAACTTTTTTTCCCCCATAACCGCAGGTATAATCACAATGTACTACAGATTGCCACGGCTATTTGTAGTTGTTTGATACCCATGGTTCTCGTGAAAAACGAAAAATGCTTCTGTGCACTTCCAGGCACACAGAGTGCCCTTCCCCCACACCCATCTGTGCCTGCTCGTCACACTACCCTCAAGGCCCCCTGCCCTCCCCAGCCCTCTCCCATTCCCTCCAACACTTGTTTCTGTGCGACGCACTTTCATCATCCCTGCTTGCATTTTCTTATGCAGCTGCAGTTATCCTTCCATCTAAACGCAGAAGGAGAAATCAGTCGTGCTCTTAACTTCCACATTTCATATGGTGACCCCTTGCATCTTCCCCCACCACCACCTCTAGCCTGATATCATTTCACTGTTTTTCCTCCTCGAAATGGCATTTATCTGCCTTTCATTATTCACCGCTGTAGCCGCGGCTATCACTCGCATAAAAAAAGGCAGTTTATTTCATTTCTGAAAACACTGTGCTGCAATGCACCATAGGCGATATATCAATAATTTTTTTGGGAGAAGGGGGCTTCCCCCTTCCCTGTCATTTGGTTGCTTAGCTTACCATAACTGGCGAATTTCAGGGGGTTTTCGATTTTACTTGTAACCATAACGTCCCTTTAACCCCTTAAGTGCCATGGGTATTTCTCCCCAGTGCCAGGGCCTTTTTTAGTGATTTCGGTATGTGGGCATTCAATGGCTTGTAACTTTTTTGTTACATCAGATATCTTGGCCAAATTTGGCTCCATTTCTTACCCACATGTAGGCGGTCATAACGCCACCCAGGAATCCTAGGTTGCTGTAGGGGGGTGAGAGAAAATAACCAAAAAGGGGGAAAATGTGTTTTTTTTTCAAAAGATGCCAATAAACTGATGTACAAAGTAGCCTGTGGTTTTTTCCTTGTAAGAGCTAGGAACGAATGGTTTGCTGTGCTGAATTCCCCAATTTCCTGGCTTTCAAGAACAGGTTCGGTGGAAACAGAAAGAAAATATTTTTATGTGGTTATCAACAGTTTTGTGAGAGGTAGGCGATTTTGGCCATTTTTGCCAATTGGACATGCATGGATGGAATGGAAGAAAAGGGTAGGAAAGCCGATTTGGAGGACGGAAAGGCATATATTTCTGAAAAGTAGACAAAATTCCAAGTTTAGGAAGGGGTGATTTGCGTAGGTCAGGCAACAACTAGGTTGGGGAAACTGCCATAGATTGGGGGAAAAGACGGAAAATGATCGAAAAAAAAGGTATGTGTTGGACATGGTTGGCTTGGTACGGCAATGGCTTCTATGAATTTTGAGAAAAGCAATGCTCCGCTACATTCCCCCGACTTGCTGTGAGCAGAGCACACATTTTTTGTAGTGTTTTACAAAACAAGCAATACCACAAGCCAAACACTGAGCCATGGTACACAGGAGTTTTACGCTCACGGCATGAACAGATGCACTTAGCATGTGTAAATCGGGAAAACCAATGTGGTGAGGAACGGCAAGCATACATTTTTTTAAAAGAGCACAGACAGACCACTTCAAGGGTAGGTGACTTGTGCAGGTTACAAAAGAGCATGGTGCCTAAAGCAGCGACTAAATGTAGGTCACATTTGGGAAATGAAAGGGTTGTGTGACACAGGTGTCCCGATGAAAACGGTACCTCACATGTGTGTGTGCACCTACCTGGGCGCAAAGGAATAAGGCTAAACCACTGCTATCCCCCCACAAAGGGTTTGGGAGCCAACCTACAGATTTAGGCCTGGGGTGTTGCAGCCACCAAGAAAAACAGGGACCCCCATGCATTTCCGAAAAGAAGACACCCGTGGGAATCCGCAGAGGTATGATTTGCACAAATCGCACCAGAATTTATTACCCAGACACCCCTCCAAAGTCCGAAATGTTGGAAAATAAATGCATTTTCCGCACATTTCGCTCGGCTCCCCCATCGAAACACGCCCCCAACAAAACATGGCCTACCGTCCCGCGTTCCCACAGGTGTTCCGATGAAAACGATACCTCACATGTGTGGGTGCACCTACAGGGGGCGCAAAAGGAAAAGAGTAACCCACTGGTAATCCCAAGCCTTTCGCCACTGCCCATTTTGTTCATGTGGGCAACCTCCAGATCTGGGCCTCGGGTGTCCAAGCCAGCAAGGAAAACAGGGAACCCCACGCATTTTCCAAAAGAGACACCTGTGGGAACCCACACATGGCCAAATTGGAGGGGCGGCCCATCTCATGTAGCCCTCCCCAGGGGCAGATAATGGGGGAGGGGGGCTGTCCTGCACTCCTCCCTGGGCTCAGGCGTCCGTTCCTAGGAGCAGATATCTGGTCCCAGGGAGGGCTGCATGACATGGCACCCACTTCATTGTGGCTGGGGGGGGGGTCAATGCCTCATCCCATTAGAAACTTCCCAGACCCTTTGGGGCGCCCCACAGCCCCCTCCTAAAAAGCGTTCCACCATTTTCCATTGTTTTCTTTGTTTACGAAACTTGCCTTGGTGCAGAGGGGCACATTGGCGTGCCAATCTGGCCCCGGGGTGCCCAAACCATACTGCCCCACCCATTGGGGGGCCTGTCCCACCCAATAGATGGGGCAGTAGGGTTTGGGCACCCTGGGGGCAGATTGGCACACCAACAAAATCGTAGGCTGCTTTTTAGGGCGGGGTCTAAGGGGCACCCTACATTGCCGGCAAATGTTCTACTGGAACGGGGGTGGCCCTCTCCCCCCGACCCCAAATGGAGGGCCCCACCTCATGCATCCCCTTCTGGCGTCAGATAGGGGGGGGCCCACCTCATGCATCCCTCCCTGGGGTCAGACGCCCCTAGCTAGGAGCAGATATCTGCCTCCCCTTTCCAAGGACACCACTTTTTGCCATATACCTGGTGGTCTAGTGGGCCCAAGGGCCCCAAACCCCCGCCCCTCGAATTTTTGTTATTTTTTTTTCACCCCTGCGGGCAGTGATCATCTGCCCCCAGGGGACTCTGGTGCTGTGGCCCCATGCTTTGGGGCCACGGGGGGAAGGGGGCCGCTTACCTAGTAAGCAGCCCCCCTCCCCCCGCGTCACAAACGGATCTGTATTGATCCGGTGGCATTGCTGCCCGCGGATCGCACGCCCTGCGCCCGATCTGCGGGCAGCAATGCCACACAATGGGTATCGTTGTAAAGGGGAGAATCTCCCCCTTTCCAACGATACCGCCTCGATCTCCGGCTTGAAATACAGCCAGAGATCGAGGCGGAGCAAGAAGGTCTCTTACCTTCTCTCTTCACCGCAGCAGCCGAAAATGGCTGCTGCAGTGATTTTACTTTGTTTCACGCCGACGTGAAACTGAAGGTAATCCAGCCCCCTGGCAGTGAAGGGGGACCTCCCCCTCACATAGCCCGGGGGTTGCAGAGTGCCAAAACCGACGAGCCGGCTCATTGGTGGCAACCTGGAGAGCTTTCCACTGACGAGCCGGCTCGTTGGTGGCACTTAAAGGGTTAACAAAGGTTTTTCCATTGAATTTCATAGGTTTTTATTAGTGCAACTCAACCATGACGTCCCTTTAACAAGGTTTTTTCATTGAATTCCATGGATTTTTACCAGTGCCTGCTACTTTCCTACAACTTACTAATATCATACTTACCCAATATAGCAATATTTGTGTCCAATTTACAAAGTGTCACCTTAAAACTCTGCCATTTCCCACCTTCTAGAATCATTTTTAACACTTCTATACACTTTTTGCAACTATTTCAACTAGTTTTGCATCCGTGGACGTCTACAAACATCTGACTTCATTACGGACTTTGCGGACAGGACCAGATGACCACACGCTGGCATACGGCATGATGACGTGTCCGAGAACCCGTCCGCACTTCACAATAAGATCCGTGCTTCGCGGACAGTTCGGAACTGCATTTTCTACTGATTTAGGAACTTTCAACTTCAAAATTTCCCTTACATAGCTCCAACACCTATTCCTACTCATTATCATTAACAATCTAGTACACAGTACATACTTTTAGCAAAACTGATATTTATCTTAGAAGGACATCAGCTAATGCTATCCCTCTTCCCCAAGAGTCACCACCACTGCTGTAATCAAGGAGCATGAGGAACACTGCCCCTACCTTAGAATTAACACACGCGCACCATTTTCCTCTGTCCACCTACCCCTCCATATTAGTGTTTGGTGCCTCTTCCCTCATTTCCTCCCCACATTTCGTTCTTAGCTCTCCTGCCAAAAAAATAATACATCCAAAAACAACAAAAGAAATGTTCCATTAGGAACCACCTTTCACAGTTAAAAAATAGAACTAAAAAAAAAAACCTATAGACTCCATCTACTTTATATTTCTCAGTAAAGTATATAGACTCAATAAGATTTTCCAACATTTCCATTTGCATTTTGTGTTATGCTAATGGAAATATTGTGGCGTTCATCCTACGTTCCAGGGACTGAAAAGGTGGATACCGGCCCGGCAGCCCAAGTTATCAGCCCAAGCGAAGCAAGGGTGGATAACGAGGTCTCTGGACCAGTATCCCCCCATTCAGGCCCCTGTAATGGGGGATGAAGGCCATTAGCACCCTAGGTTTCCAAACCGGGAACCCGGGGTGCTGAAAAGAAAAGGATTTTTCTTCCTACACTGGGACACCAGGTAGGAAGGAAAATCCTTTTCCAAGATGGCCACCATTGAAAGGGAAGGCAGGGTTCGATACAGGACCAGTTTTCGCTTTCCATGGAAGCCCGTTTCCAATATGCTACCATGGAAAGGAAAGGCAGGGTTCCATACAGGGCCCCTCTTCGCTTTCCATGGAAGCCTGTAGAAGGCGAAAAGAGAACCCTATGACCTTATTACCACAAGCACATTTTTCTTCCCTTTCAAATCTATCCCAATTTTGAATAACTTCACCACAAAGCCAGTCCCAGGTGTAGATGGCCACTTTAACCATATGTGTTGTCCCTCGTGGTCATGGCCAGTAGCCAGATTGTCTGGATCATGACCTTATTCCATGACCTGGACGATCTGGCCACTGCCCATGGCTACAGGCTACACCTCAGTCACCAAAGATATATCACTTTTCTTTGTACCTACATTATGACACTTGTCAAAAAATAAAACACGGGCACATTTGCAAAACCATGCTTTCAGGTCCTTGCCAATGCTCCTTACAAAAGTTTGCTGGAAAAACACCCATGTTTTATTTTTTCCAAAGTGTCAAATGTATTCACATCCAATCGTCATATAACCTAGCCTCCCCTTGACAAAACCCCATTCAAACTTTATGAAAACATGTATATCTAGATCTATAATCTTTTTGCAAACCTTTGTGTAGATTTGTGAAATTGCACCACATTAAAAGCCTTTACAATATTTTGGGACCCCCCCTCTAATTCTTCTCCCTCTTGACAAAATCCTACCAAACTTCACAAAAACATTTATATCTAGATCAGTTTGCCAAATTAAGTGTAGATTCATCAAATGGCACCTCATTTATAAGCCTTTAGATAATTTTGGGACCCCCCTCTAGTTTTGCCCCCTCTTGACAGAATCCCACCAAACTTAGCAAACTCATTCGGGATCAGGTCAGGAATATATATATTTCAAGCATTTTCATTAAGTAGCGCCAAAGTTATAAGGCATCTAAAAACTGCCCCCACACATCTGAAGTGTCCCCGAACTTCACAGGACTGCTCGCGAACATCCGTACTGTTCGTGGACTTGCGCGCCAAAAACACACTTTTTTTGCTTCTTGCAGCATTATCCCATCCCATCCCATCCTCATCACTCCTCACCTCCCCAGAGATTATTTGCTAAGTGCAAGTTGCGTTTTTTTTATATGTTTTTACTGCGATGTCTGTGGACAACAGCCGCTGTCTGCGAATCCAAGATGGCGGGCGCACCGAGATAATGTGATGCACCTCACGCCTCACTCCAACCAATCAGCAAGCACGTTGTCTGTCCGCGGACATGACATAAGCCAATTGGCCAATCGGTGTCCTGTCCGCGGAGCGAACAGGGAAGTGTGTCCGCAGAGCTGACACAGATATCACTAATCTTTTTGACTTACATTTTGGTCGTTTTAAAAAAAATGACTGGTTGAATTCACACCAAATTAACGAGAGCACGCATTTGGGACCAAGCCGCCACTCCTGCCGCAAATTTGGTGAAAATCCGTTCAGCGGTTTGGGCTGTAGGCGTGAGCAAAGTTCTTTCCCATTATGTCTATGGAAAAAAAATACATTTTGGGACCCTCCCCTATAACTTTGCCCCCCCCCCCCCCTTGACCAATCCTAAAAACTAAAAGTTCTCAGTGGGCCATATACTTTTTTTGCAAAGTTTGGTGAGGATTCGTCCAGAGGAGCAAAGTTATAAGCCGCCCAAAAAAGTGCTCTTCCTATGGGTTTAGCAATTTAGCCATAACTACATGGCCGCTACCGCAGGCCATGTCATATATATATATATATATATATATATATATATATATATATATATATATATATATATATATATATTAGTAAAGCAAACATTTTTAGACGAGATGCAACTGTTATGCAAGGACAAACAAAACTACAAGAGGAAAGGGCCAGTCACAAGGTGGAGAGAGAAAAAACAAGGCTATAGAGGGCAGAAGAGAGACCAGCAACTATCGGGAGCGAGCATCACTTTATGGCAAATGGACGAACAAAAAATAAGGGACAATACTCAAATGAAAATGATTAACCTGTCTGAGCATATTTTAACGATAGATCAGACTAAAGTACTAAATCTAGGTCTCAATTTTATTTTTGCCCCACCTCAACATTTGACTATGTCCAGGCTTGTATATATGTTTTTCACTTGATGCGAAAAATACGCCCAAAATGCTTCTTCCTGACAAACTCATTCTAAAAAGAAGACACCTGCACAAATAGGCCAAACTAATGTAGCTACTAGCTATTGAGGACGCTGACACCTTAACCAGTTTGATACACTTAGAACATCAGTTGGACCCAGAGGGCTCTGTAAATCCAATTGATTGGGAAGAATTGGGGATTAACACCGATTGGTGGAAAACATCAAAATTGAAATGCAAGTCGAAATTCAATCCATCGGCACCCTCAGGAGGACTCATTGAAGCCTTTCAAACTCTGGTGATGAAAGATTTCAAGAAACTGAGAAAATCAGTGAAACCTAGAAACCTTGATAATTTAAGTGCCAAAGCAAGAAAGGCTGCCCAAGAATTGCAGAATCTGACGTTGTGTATAATCAAACCTTTGGATAAGGGCAGAAATGTGATACTAATGAATAGATCAGATTACATCAATGAGGACAACAGGCCTGAAAGACCTTGCATGCTATGCCGTAGCACAAAACAACCCTGTTGTTGAAATGGAAACTACTTTAGATTTGTTCCTGAAGCATTGGAAAATGGAGGGGGTGAGGGGAAGTGTAGATTTGTTTTCACAAAAAAAATTGGTTAAACCGAATATATATTTTCTCCACAAAGTTTTAAAAAGTCTCATACTTAACAAGGGTGTGATAAATGCCCAAATCTACAGATGGGAGCAAGCTACGACCATCAAATAATAATAATGCCATCCTAGTGGAGTCTCATGAAAATAAAAGGGCCTATACTAAATTTTTAAAAAACATTACCAATCCTCACCGCTAAACATACATAGTGAGGGGTAGTGTAAATGAAAAATAAAGAAGTGTTCAAAAAATGATATGTCAGGATCTTTGGGCCGTTGGCCTCTGTGAGAAACTCATGGTGACAAGTAAGACGGACACAAGTGATCACAGTTCAAGGGTGTTTATTGCACAATGAATTCTGTAGGCAGGGTGGAAAAACACCTATTCTAAACTTAAATCTAAGATGGGCGCAAAGCATCGACCATCAAATGAAAATAAGACAGTCCTAGTGGCGGTGTGTCAAAATAAGAAGGGCCTATAATAAGAAACCTATTGCCAACCTCACAACTAGTACAAAAAAGGGTGTGTGATAGTTCTCAAGAAAAGAAAGAAGTGTTATCAAATAACTTGTCAGGATACGGTAGCTTGGGTCTCCCTTGCCCACGTTTTAACCACAGGGTAAGATGGGGGCTTGGAGCACAGCACAGACTCCGACTTTGCAGCACAAGACAACAGTTCCAATGGCAGTTCTCAGGACAGTCGATGGCCAAGTCTCGTTTCCTGTGAAAATCTCTTGCCTTCGAGGCCTGATGTGGTCAAATAACAAAAACAAAAGTTCCTTTAACAAATTAAATTTTGTTTCCAATATTGGCTGGGTGACGAGTTCACCC
Organism: Ambystoma mexicanum; assembly: GCF_040938575.1. NCBI lineage: Eukaryota > Metazoa > Chordata > Amphibia > Caudata > Ambystomatidae > Ambystoma > Ambystoma mexicanum. The sequence goes on from NC_090921.1 coordinate 1,084,284,427, forward strand.
CTTGGTCCCCCTCTTCTGTGAGTAGACCCTTCTCGATTGCTTATCACAGTTTCACGTAGGGCGGCAATCTCACCCAAATGTTCCCCTCTTCTGGGTGCTGACCCTTCTTGTATCATATTCCAAAAATATATTAAAGTTCCTTTATCAAACGACTTTGGGTGCTAGCTTCACCCTCTGGATCGGGCTTGGACCCCTCTTCTCTACCTTCTCGGGTGATCTTCTCTTGCAGGATTTCTCCTCCCTCTATTTCTCATTATCTTTTGCTTGGGTGATGGCTTCACCCATGGATCTCCCTCGGTGGGCTCGGACCCCTCTTTACTTCCTTTTCACTTTACTCTCAAGTCTTACGTCATTCACTTCCCTTGCTTTCTCTTAATGCTGGATTCACATCCCTTGCTTTCAAAGTGCTTGTAGATCAAAGTCTTTCAATTGTACAGGGATTTTGCTTGACCCTCTGTATGACCACTTTGACTTATTTCACTGGCCCTCCTATAGCCTTCTAGTAATTTTTGTGTCTCTTACATGGTGCTCGACCAGAGTCTCCTGAATTGGCACCCATTTGGTGCCAGTTTCCCTTTGCAGCTGGTCTCCCTTTCCACCTTTTACAGTTCATTCAAAGTAAAACCAGTTCATTAAATTTGGTTGAAACTTGCCACTTCTCATTCAGCACAGCCCGGTTCTCCCCTCGACTCAACGGCTGCGATGAACCGCTTGGCTGTTATGATATGGCATTTATAACGCACCTATACACAAGTGTTTCAAGTTGCCTCTTTGGAGTCAAGGCCGGGACCACAGGGGCGGGATCTTCCCTTACTCCTGCTCATCGGTTTGCCCCATGTACCGGTGACACCTCCTGCAGGACACTTGTGCTATTGTTCGCGGTCTTAGGCTCTCCTCCACGAAGGCTCGGCAGGTCTGGGACGAAAAGGGCAAGGTCATTGCTCTCCTCGCCACTCTCTCGATTCCTGCCGCCTTTCTCCTACTCTTGAACTGCTGTATCTTAGCCGTTCGTAGGCTCGGCAGGTCTGGGACGAAAAGGGCAAGGTCATTGCTCTACTCGCCACTCTCTCGATTCCTGCCGCCTTTCTCCTACTCTTGAACTGCTGTGCTATTTGCCGTTCGGCTTGCTCGTACTGCGCTCTCTTGCTCCACCTTTTATCCCTGTAGGGAAAAGGAAGGGCCGTCACGTGTGTAGGTTTTCAGTGATTTACCCGACTTTGCTTGACCCTCGGGTTGGGACATGCGAGGTACACAATGTTATTACAAGTCCGTTGTCTTGGATGTATGAAGGTGTTTGTGTCGGAAAAGAGGGAAGTTTGAATGTCAGAGCATCCTACAGAGTCGGAAGGGAAAGAGGTGTTGTATGGGATCCTATTCTTTGTATTTGGTTTCACATGCTCTCGTAAGGGTAGGTTTTGGAGGGTTTGTTAAATGGACGAGAATGACCAGAATTGTGAACAGAACATAGGGGATGGTGGGAATTGTAATTGTGGGTCACTTTGGACTGGGAGTTCAGAAATTGATTATCAGAGGGATGGGATTGGTAGGGTTTTCAGGATAAACGGGAATAGCTAGGATCGTGAAATATACAAGGGGTATTGTGGGAACAGTAGTATTTTACCTGAGCAGGTTGGTGTTATGCTTGAACTAAAATGGCGCTGGTGCGCAGTGCATTCTGGGAGCGCTCAGAGCCATGATGGATATTTACTTCATGCCGCAGTGAAAAGCTGCACACATTTTGCTCAGTGTTAGATTCACGGTGCTGAGGAAAACATGATTTCCAAACCTGGTATGCAGTCAAGGACATTTCTGCTGGGAAAGCTAACTTTGTAATGGTTTGTTACTGTTCTCCGTGGAGCGTGTTTTTAGAGGAGGGAGGTACTCTGCTCCTTGAGGGTGGCTGTCGATTAACCCAGCTGGCAACCGACGGCTGCTCATCAATGCGCAAGTGCCATTTCCAGAAGGTTCGAGATCTGCCACCCCTTTTCGGAATGTGTATATATGCGGAAACCCGGAGGTGGTCAGGTGAGACTTCAGCCGGAGGAGGACGCTTACGTCCGGCATTCCTGTGAGCTGTGGTGCTCTCGGCCTGGCTGTTCCCGGGGTCTTCCAGCCGCTTCTGGGCGAGATGAGGAATCCAGTTACGCTCACGGTGATGTATTTTCTTTTGAATTCTTTGCTTCTTCTGTGATTTATGTCTATATTATTTCTGTGAGTTATTTCTATGTTATTACTGGTTGCTTCTAAACTTTGAATAAATAGCCGTATAAGTGCTGATTATATTCTGAGAGTGTGTGGTTGCAAGTTATTGCGTCTTTCTGCGTTCAAAGTATTGGCTCTATAATTGCATTGGTGATTTATGTTTTTCCGTGCACTCTGGGGAGAGCAATACAGTTGGGAGTGCAGAAAATAATCAGACAGACTAGAAGAAGAATTATTGGGAGTATTCGAATAGGGAACAGAAAAACAGGGTTTTTGGAAAAGATAGTTTCTGAAGGCAGCGGGGTGTTTAATGGATTCATCAGAGCCGGAGGGGATAATGGTTTCTAGAAAAGGAAGTTTATCGGATGGGAGGTTGAGTTGATACAGCCCATAAAAGCTTTGGGAACCTCGTCTTCCTCATACCTTTCTCCGGTGTAACACTGTCTTCCCTGGGGCCATATCCCGAGCATAACCCCAGGTTCCCCCATCCAAGTGATTCCCTTTCGGCCCCAGGGCTGGGATCTGAGCATGTCAAGCTTCCATCGGCCACCTGAATAAGGGCTCCTCGAGGTTCGCTTGGGAGAATACCCGCAGGTTTCTCACACCTCCGTTCCCCACGTTTTCAGCACGAGACAGGCCGGTTCACTCGAGCAAAGCACACACTATGGCTTCTTTGGCACGAGGAGACAGATCCATTACCAGCATCCGGTCCTTCTGTGATGCAAGTCTCTTTGCTTTTCCAAAGTCTCTGCACTCAAAGGGCCTGATGTACAAGAACAAAATAAACCCAAAGTTCCTCTTCTCTTTCAAGTGTTCAATTTGTTTGTCTCTCCCTGGTTCCCCCTCAGCCAGGCTCAGATCCCTTTTTATATATCAGTTAGTATCGTGGATCCCCCTCTTCCCGGCTCAGATCCCCATTTTCGGATGTTTAGAGAATGCACTTTCTTGGGTGACTCACTGTTCACACCAGATCCTCCTCAGCCAGGCTCAGATCCTTTCTCTGTCAAAATTAGTCTCCCTCAGCTGGGCTTGGACCAATTGTAGTGCGCATTGACTCCCCAAAGACTTTCAAATGTGCACAGGATTTAGCTTGACCCGTTGCAGGACCACTTTGATTTCAAATTTCCCCTTTCAATATTTGCCAATTAAATGGCTGACCTTCGAGTGAGCACCCACGTGACGCTGGACCACTCTGTCTGTGGTATCTTATTTGGCCTCCCAAAGTTCAATCACCCCTCTGGTTTTCAATTATATCTTTAGATTTCTTCTTACAATGTTTCCGCTTGCAACTTTGGTTCGAACTTAAGCTGTTTTGGTATCAGTCCCATCAAATCACCAGCTGTGCTGTCTTTACTGGCGCTGTATTGTTGTAGGAGCTAAGAAGGGTACCACAGAGGCAGCTGCTGCTCCCCACCTTGGTTATCGACATGTGAGAGCCCCGGTACCTCTGACACACAATGCAGTTTGTTCAGCTTTAGTTCCTGGTCTTAGGTTTCTTACTTTCTAAGGTTTCGCGAATGTCATGGTCTAAAAAGGTCAATGGCACTTCCCTGCTTGCAACCCTCTCTGGTCTCGTTTTTTTCCTTGTATTAAACTGCCATCTTCGAGCCGTTGTTTCCTCGTGTGCTTTGCCTCGTTCAGAGTGTGCTTTCGTGCTCCGCCTTTTATCTGGGGGGGGGGGGGAATGTGATGGAAGTCAGATGTGTGCAATGATCAGTAATTGCCTGACGCTGCCTGACCATTGTATTGGGAAATGTCAGGTATACGGCTCTGGTGTTAGTCCGTTTTCACTCACAGTGAGCTGTCCATGAGAAAGTGTGTGTCAGAAAAGGGGGGCGGTGGGTTGAGTTCCCAGGTATCCTACCTGGTAGGATGGGGAAAGGGTGTTATAGGGAAAGGGATACCATGACTCACCTTCCGGTGTCCCACTTCGATACCAGGACTCACCTTCCAGTGTCCCACTTCCACTCCCGAAGACCCCTCATCCGGGTGATCTTACTGCACTGGTCAACCCCCAGGAACTGGAGACACCTTCAGGTTTCTCACTCTAGCTTACCCTCGTTCCTGCGAGATACCAAAGATTATTTTGGGGAAAACAACGAAATGCCATGGGAACAAGATTTCTTGTATGCCACAATAGATGGGATATCCTTGCACACATATATCCAGCATTGGTATAGGTCTTAAAGCCTGTCAACACTTCCTTAACATAAGATCTCTCCACTTTTTAAAAACACCGAAATGGCACGGAGGATGAGCGAATTGTGTTTAACAAGCAATGTTTTTGTGTTCGATAAAAAAATTCTACAGACAATTGCACGGTACTGCAATCGGGCCCACATTTGCCCCATCGTATGCCGATTTGAAGATGGGGTGGTTTGAGAAGAACAAGTTACTCTCTTACCTGGTAACGTTCTTTCGATGGAATGGTCCGACGACATATTCCATATCTATGACAGTAATCATCACAGCTGTGCTGGTTTGGAAAATCTTTCGTCGTCTGAGTCCTGCGTCGATGACGACGATACGCTGTCCTCGAGGGCCTCGGTCGAGCCGACGTCACTGGAGGTTATAAGTAGAACGCACGACGCCCGTAGCCTCAGTTGTAGTTTTTCCCCAGAATGTGTGGCACCAATCTTCTGCCAGTATGACCACAGAAAGCCTTGCGGAAACGTAACCTGCAATCGCATAAGAAATTCTGTAGCTGGGTAGGCAGGGAGGGAGCGATATGGAATACGTCTTCGGACCATCCCATCGAAAGAACGTTACCAGGTAAGAGAGTAACTTGTTCTTCGAGGGGATTGGGTCCTCCGACGTATTCCATATCTATGACAGGCTCTCAAAGCAGTACCAACGTAAGGAGGTGGGAAAATAATTTAGAATATAGAAATTTAGAATGCCAAATCAAATTGCAGAGTAAAGGACCGCCTTGCCAAAGGCCAGACCCTGCCCGTGGATGGAATCTAGGGAGTAGTGATGTACAAAAGTATGGACCGAAGCCCAAGTGGCTTCTTCACAGATGTTACGAATAGGAACACCCCTCTGCAGGGCAGTAGAGGCAGCCATATCGCTAGTAGAATGGGCCCGTAAGCCTACTGGAGGGTCCTTACCCGCCAAGCGGTAACATTCTGAAATTGCGAAGATAATCTATCTAGACAAAGTCTGCTTAGTAACAGCTTGTCCCAAACGCCTTCCAGCGTAACCTATAAAGAGCTGATCGTCCACTCGGACGCGGGACATGCGTGAAATGTAGAAACTTAAAGCCCTCCTAGGATCCAACCTATGGAGTCTCTCCTCGTCCTTACCAAGATGCGGAGGAGGATAAAATGCCGGAAGAATAACCTTCTGGCTTAAATGAAATTCCGACACCACTTTCGGAAGAAAGGAAGGACGAACTCTAAGGGCAACCCTGTCCTTATGAAACACAGTGAAGGGTGGCTTACCTGAAAGTGCCTGTAACTCGCTCACTCTGCGAGCGGAAGTGACCGCAACTAAAAATACATTTTTAAGGGTCAACGGTCTCAAAGGACAAGAATGTAAAGGCTCAAATGGAGCACCCATTAGAAACTTGAAAACAAGGTTCAGATCCCAACCAGGCACCTGAAAAGGTGACAGAGGGAACACATTAGTGAGCCCTTTCAGAAGCTGAGAAATTAAAGGGATTTTAAAATAAGGACACTCCTCAGACAAGCGCTTAAATATAGACAGCGCCGCCAGGTAACCTTTAATGGTACCCACTTGCAGGCCCCTGTGGTCCAAAGAAAGCACAAAAGACATAACTATAGGAATGTTACATGAAAAAGGATCCACATTAACCCTGCACCAGTCGCAGAACTTTCTCCAACGGCAACGGTACAGGGACTTTGTTGACGACCGTCTGGCCGAAAGCAACACCTCCATCACGTCTTCAGGGAGGTCCCAATCCTTATACCTCAACCTTTCAGAAGCCAAGCGTGAAGGTTGAGGGATCTGACCTCTGGATGGAGAACCTGACCTCCCTCCCGTGAGAGCAGATCGTCTCGGTAGGGAAGACGACGTGGAGGGCAGATGGACAAGTCGAGAAGGTCCGGGTACCATGTCCTCCAGGCCCATGCCGGAGCAATGAAGATCATCCGGGAACCGAACCTCCGTAACCTTCGCAGCACTTGCGGGATGGCGGGGACTGGAGGAAACGCGTACAGCAGTGGTAAGGACCACTCCACCATGAACGCGTCTCCCAAGGCTCCTTTTGGAGGAACTTCCCGTGAGCAGAACCTTTCGCACTTCCGGTTGACACTGGAGGCGAAGAGATGCACTTGAGGGGTCCCCCACAGGGCGAAGATCTCCAGGAGAATCTCCTGAGCCAACTCCCACTCGTGAGAGATCGCGCTCTGCCTGCTCAGAGCGCCCTCCGTCTCGTTTTCGTCTCCGGCCAGATGAACTGCCAAGATCGAAATTTCCTGCTGGATGGCCCAGAACCAGAGCTGCATCGCCTCCCTGCACAGATGAAGTGACCCTGCCCCCCCCTTTTTTGTTGAGGTAGTGCATGGCCACTGTGTTGTCCGTCAGAATCAGGACATTCTTTCCTCGCACAGTCGGCAGAAAAGCCTTCAGGGCAAGCCTGACGGCCCTCAGCTCCAACAGATTGATATGGCGTCTGGACTCCGACGGAGACCAACGACCGCTGACTGTCAACTCATTGGCATGAGTTCCCCATCCCGTGAGGGATGCGTCCGTCACGATCATCACCTCCGGCCAGGGTAGCCAAAATGAAGCACCCCTCATCAGATTGCCTTTGTCAGCCCACTACAGAAGGTGCCAGGCGACCGAGGGGGGCACCTGAACGGGGTCCGACATCCTGCCAGAGGACACCGACCACTGCATCTTGAGAGCCCACTGCAAAGATCTCATCCGCAGTCGAGCCTCTGGCACCAGAAGAATGCAGGATGCCATGAGGCCGAGCAACCTCAAGAACTCGAACGCCGGGAGACTCTGGGCATGTCAAAACTTGTGTACCATCTGCTGAATGTGAAGAGCCCTCACCTGAGGAGGAAAACACTGCCCCAGGGAAGTGTCGAGCACTGCTCCAATGTACTGGAGCCGCTGAGTTAGCGTCAAGTGGGACTTCTTTAAGTTAAGGCAGAAGCCCAGCATGTGAAGGGAGTGGCAGGTGACTGACAGATGATCCAGGACTTGCTCGGGAGAGCTCGCCCTGATCAACCAATCGTCCAGGTAGAGGTAGACGTGAATCCCCCCTTTCCTGAGATACGCTGCCACCACCACCATGAGCTTGGTGAAAACCCTCAGGGCGGAGGTCAATCCGAACGGCAGGACCCGAAACTGAAAGTGCGAGTCGGCAACCGCGAACCTCAGGTACTTCTTGTGCTTGGGATGGATCAGCACATGAAAGTAAGCGTCCTTGAGGTAGAGAGACACCAACCAGTCCTGACGTTGAAGGGCCTGGAGGATTTGTCAGAGAGTAACCATCTTGTACTTGTCCTTCCTGAGGAGCTTGTTCAAACCGTGCAAGTCCATGATGGGTCTCAAACCCCCGTCTTTCTTCGAAATCAAAAAATAAGGGGAATACCATCCCTTCTTCCTCTCCGCTACAGGCAGCAGTTCTATGGCGCCTTTCTCCAGCAGGGATTCGATTTCCTACGCAAGGAGCGGATCCGGACTCTTCAAAGAGAGATTCCCTGGTGGATTGTTGTGAGGCCTCTGCCGGAAAGGAAGACATTAGCCGTGGGCTATGATCTCCAGAACCCACACATCTGAAGTAATGGCACGCCTTTCTACAAGATTCTGCGGCAGCCTTCCCCCAACCGGCGAAGCATGGGCCTCATGACGGAGCTGAAGCAGCTGCGGCAGTGCCTGAGGGCAAAGAGGCAACTGCTCGAGCGGCCTTGGCACCTCGAGTACCTTGTTTTCCACCCCTGGCACTCCTACGGTGGCCCCTTTGACTTTCAACTCCTCTCGATTTACTAAAGGATGAGTAATACCAAAAGGAACCTCCCCTCCATTGCTGTCCCCTAGAACGAAAAGGCGGAGGTTGGCGAACTGCAGCGCCCAATGACTTTGCTGCAGCTTTGGAGGTCTGCAACCTCTCAAGGCTCTCGCCAGCCTTGCTGCCAAAAAGATGTTCACCATCAAAGGGACCGGCTGACGCAAATCAACCATGTCCAGACCCGACTGAACGGATACACACATGGCATCCTTGCCATCCTGCACGATAGCAAGAAAACCATCCCGTTCCTCCCCTTCGGGAATATGATCAGGCGCTAAGGAAATACAGTTCCACAGAGTGTGCGTGAAACAAGACAAGGCACAAACGGAGTTGGCAGCCTGAAGCGCCATACCCCCAGAAGAAAACGCCTTCTTCGCCCAGCCGTCAAAAAGTTTGTCGTCCCTATCAGGAGGGATGGTAGGGTACGACGCCTGCTTTGCGGGGTCCGTAGCCGCCTGCACCACCAAACTCTCCGAGTGGGGTGCGTGGTCAAGTAGCAGGGGTCGCCACTGGCTGGGCGATATTTCTTTGGCAAGGACTTGCTCACTGCCGGGATACTCTCCGGATAAGTCCAAGCCGCAGCCACCCTTCTCTGCAAGGCCATACGGAATGGCAGCACTGGGTCAGTTGGTGGACCTTGGTCGAGGATATCAGTCAGGTCATCCTGCTGAAAATCCCCAGGGTGGGCAGACCACCCCAGGTAATCCATGACCCTCGACATCCGGCACCGGTACGAGGACACGGAATGCGTGCCAGGCTCAGGCCTATCAAACTCCACATCCGGAGAGGTGTCTAGACAACTGGCGTCATGCAACGACTGACGCAGGTCCTCAAGTTGGCTATAACCAGAAAAGAGGTCATCAGGAACCTCTGCAGGAACCTCACCTTCCTCCGACCCCTCATCCACCTCAGAAATATAATCCAGAGGCTGGAAGGAGGGCACAGAAAAAGGAACAAAGACCTGTTTAGCCTTGGCCAGAGCCTTTCTGGGGGGTTCCACCGTGCCACAGGGTACCCCCGTCAACGCCACCTCGAAAGGCGTCAACGGAATCGGTGTTGAGGGCAGCGCCGACAGTATCGACGGCTTCGACAGGCCTCGAGGGCGGAGCCCCAAGCGTGTCTCTCGACAGCCTAGGTGCCGATGGCGTTAACGACTTCCTCTGAGGCGGAGCCTCGAGAGAGTCCGTCGACGACCTCGGCGCCGCAGGCGTCGATGTCTTCTTCGAAGACTTCACAGGTTCTCACAGTCTCAAGGGCGTCGAAGACCGGGACCTGGAACGGGCATGTCTAGAGCCACCATCCTTGTCCGACCGGGACCTTTAAGACGCCCTGTGGTCGCGACGACAGCTCAAGCCCAAAGGCGTACGAGCTGCGTCTCTAGAACGGTCACGGCCGCTGTCTTTCGACAGCGCAGACGGACCAGAGCCCTGCAATTGGAAAATCATCAACATCTCCTTCCGGAAGGAATCCCTTTCCTCATGAGTGGATTGCTTATTGGGACAAGCAACCCGCCGATGGGCGGAGTCCTCGGACGAGGAAGGGGAAGGCGACCTGTGATGGCGCATCCTGGAGTGCCTTGACGAGGCAGAGGAATGGCAGGACTGACTCCCAGACCGAGAATCCCCGGACTCACGACGACGATGCAGAGATTCGCCCCTCGAATCATCCGTCGAAAGACCAGTGGAACACGACTTCCGGGGCTTGGCCACCTTACCAACCGACAGCTTCTTCTTACGCTCCCGCAAGGCCTTCGATGTGAGCGATTGGCAGTCAACACAGTCATCCGTATCGTGGTCATCCCCAAGGCACCAGAGGCAAGCGTTGTGCGTGTCCGTCAGCGACATCTTGGACCCGCACACCCGACACTTCTTAAACCCGGACCGCGGGGTGGAAGAAGCCGAAGGCGACATACAATATCGAGGAAGAAAACAGGTTTGAAGAACTGAAAGAACAGGATTCAGTAGAATCGAGGTGCGCCGACAACTCCGAAGCAAATTCATTTGTGGAAAAAACGGAACTTAGGCTACGGGCGTCGTGCGTCCTCCTTATAAGATCCGGTGACGTCGGCTCGACGGAGGCCCTTGAGGACAGCGTATCGACATCATTGACGCAGAAAGATTTTCCGAAGCAGAACAGCTGTGGTGACTACTGTCATAGATATGGAATACGTCGGCGGACCCAATCCCATCTAAATGTATAGCGTGGACTGATGACAATATGGAATACATCGATTAGATTATTCTATGGCTGCGGTTTATAGATTTGTAATTTGGAAGGGAACTGAAAAAGATTGGCTCCAATTTGTAAATATTTTAAATTGCAATACACTTAATTTGAGGCTCACAGAATCTCATAGCAGAAAAAGTGTCATCTTTCTGGAAGTGGTAGTCATGCAGAATCGCGGTAAAATTGAGACTACCTTCACAGGAAACCCACAGGGTCCAATGCCCGTTGCATTTTATTTATTTATTGTTTGCTTGTTAGGCGCTTATACAGAAAGTAAATTCTGTTTCAAAGCGCTCACAGGGCAACAGAGAGGGGATAAGAGATGAGAAATTCAAAATACATTAAAAAATGTAAATACAGTGGTATGGGGAGGGGGGGGCGAACCTTCCATGCCTTGTGAGTGTTCAGAACGTGCAAGTGCAGAAGCGAGAGAGGGGGAATGGGATAGGTGCTGGGGCAAAGTTCAATGTTAGGTAAGTGCGAGCCTCCAGGGGTGGAGGGTGAGCCGAGGCAAGCGCTGAGGATAGATAGAAGATGGGGTGATTCGGTGTCAGAGGTCAGGGCCCCGAGGATGCATCAGGGTCCTGAAAACCAAACAAGCAGCTGTGAAATTATCAGAGGAGAGAGGGAGGGAAGGAGGCGGTAAAGAGGAAGGTCTTGAGGATCTTCCGGAATTTAGGAAAGTCCTGCTAAAGACGAAGAGGGAGGGGGAGGCTGTTCCAAAGAAGGGATCCAGCTAAGGAAAGTGGTAAACCTCCTGCCCTCTGATTAGCAAAATGCTTTGCACACAAGGAGTTGGTGCCAGAGGATTGCAGGGGTCTAGAAGGGGGATATTTAGTAAGAGAGAGTTGCAGATAGTGTGGTCCCCGGCTCCAGACAGCCTTGTGGATGATACAGAGAGAGCTGAATTTAATCCGTGAAGCAACCAGGAGCCAGTGAAAACTTTTTAGGGTAGGAACGATGTGTTTCCTGGGCTTGAGGCCAAGGATAGGACTTGCTGCCCTATGCTGGATTAGCTGGAGGGGTCGCAGAATGAACAAAGGTGGATTCAGCACGAGACTATTACAATAGTCAAGCCTAGAGAAAACCAAAGAACAGGCTACCAGAAGCCATCCAAAAACAAAAAATCTTATCTGGAGTATCCCCTATGGAGACTTTTTAAGGCTTCATCATAACTGTTGGACATTGCATTTCTTTGAAATGGGGGGCTTTAGAGACCAGGCTTATTGAGAGGGCATACTGGAAATTTCATAATATGCAAAGGGATGGGCTTCTTTTGTCCACTGACCAGATCAAAGAAACCAATCAAAAAAAGACAATCAGTCAAGATTCATCATAACCTACGATGAATACTCCAAAAGATCAATCCTTAATAGACATTGGCATGTGCTGAAGCTTGATAAAAGTTTAGCAAAGGTACAACCTATAGACGATCTACTTCGCTCAAAGATCTTCTTGTGTCAAGTTTCATGCAGAAAGAATCAATTGTATTTGGTGCTCATTGGATCCAGACATCTGGTCAAGGAGTGTACAAATGTATGAATTGAAAAGCCTGCAATAGACTCACAATTGTACACCCCATGCTTAAACAGTGTCAACATTAAGGACAAGATATCATAACACTCAATTTGTAGTGTATGGTCTTATGTGTGCCTGTGGTAAATGGTATGTAGGATGAATGGTTTGTCACGTGTTAAAACACATCCGTGCAATCAAAACCAACGACCAGTCATACCCAATGGCTAAACATTTCAGAGAGATCCATTGAGGTCATTTGACTGGGTTTAAGTTCTTTGGCTTGATCAACATATTTCAGCCACTGAGAGGGGGAATAGAGTTGATGTTAACTTGAGTAATGCTAGATTTTCAAAACCCAATTTCCCCAGGGCCACAAGGTAGTTGAAGAAACTTTTTATAAACTTTTTTTTTAGTTTTGCATAGATTTCAAGGTGTACCAGGCCTTGGTCATTAGCACTAAATTGGACTATCATCATTCCTTGTCTTTTGAATTTCTTCTCTGTTTTTTCACAATGATTTTCTGGTGTATTTTAGGGTATACATTTTGGATTGTGTCAAGTAGTCACATAATAATATGAATGAGAGTCTGTCTATGTCACACCCGTTTTTTAGTTGAATCAATCATGTTTATTATTTGAGGTCTAAAGCCTAATGCACTTTATGGGTCATGTATGGCCAAGAGCAACTGAATTGCAGGTTTAGCAATTTGGTTGACTTTCCTGCATCATGCTTGTTTTGATACAATTTACAGCTATTTGCACATTTTTCTTTGAAATGAATGCTGCTAAGCACTTTGCACTTAACAAATGAGGTAGTGCTTTAACTTTCAGTTAGTTGCATGGCAAATTGTGTTGCAGTTTAGGAAAGCACCAAGCACTTTACGGCACATCCATTAGACACTTTTTGAATATTGGACATGTGTAGTTGTTCATTACACAGCAGGGTTTCTTGAATCCAATACGCCCATATCATTATAGGCATTTTAAGCACATGCGATCATTGCACATCATTTTGGACCCTGCATTTTGTGGGAGCCCAAGATTGTATTCTGCAGAATAAGACATATTTGGTTTACAACACTTTGTATGATTTTAAGGGAAACTAGAACCTTTTAATGTGGAATTTTATAAAGATTAATTACGTTTTTATTTTATATGAATATGTTTTGTGGACTAAAGTGCTATGCAATATTTAAATGCTGTTTTAATAGTGTTGACACTAGCACATTATGATGAGCATATGAAAGCACTGTGTACTTTATGGGTTTTTGTTTGTACTATATTTGCTCAAAATATCTGTCTGTACCCATGTGTCTTGCACATTTAAGCAGCATGATCTCTACTGTATTGCACAGTGCAATGAGCTATACGTGAGGCTGGGTTTAAATGGAGCATTTTATGCTGGTAATGTATATAATTCCAAGTTTTCCTATGACCAATCAGAGCATTCAAATTGTGTAAAGATGGCTGACTGCAATTACATAAGCATAAGTATTGCTAACTAGTCATCAACATCAAAGATGGATTTTCAAGATATCTGATGTGACCATAGAGATTATATAAGACTGTAGACAGACCACACACATTTTGTATTGTAAGCTACAAGTGTGTAGAGAAACACGTTATATTTCTTTGCTGATTTTATCTCCATACATTTGCGATAAAAGCCAAGGTAGCTTCTGTACCCCTTGTGGAGTGAGCTCTTGGTGTGAAAGGAAGTGTTCTGCTTGATAATGAGTAACATAGCTGTATGCATCTGACTACCCACTTGGAGATGGCATTTTTGGAAATGCGGTCTCATTCCTACGAAACAGTTGGTCTGTTTTCCTAAGCGGTATGGTCTTATTTACATGGTAAAGGACCGCCCTTCTTACATCTAGTGTATGGAGTCTGTTCTCAGCTGAGCTTGTTGGATTCTGGAAGAAGGCGGTAGCTCAATGGATTGGTTCATGTAAAATTTGGAAATGAATTTAGGCGAAAACCAAGGGGGTGTATGTAAAACCAATTTGTCCTTGTGTATGACAAAGAATGGGTCCTGCAGGTCCTGCACTGACAAAGCTTGCAGTTCACTAACTCTTCTTATGGAAGTAATAGCCACTAAGAAGGCAGTCTTGTATGTCAGGTGTTTAAGACTAGACTCATGCATAGGCTCAAAGGGATGTCCCATGAGCTTTGCGAGTACTACATTGAGAACACAGCCTGGCGATGGGTTTGAAATTGGAGGGTGGAGTCTTTTTACTCATCCCATGAACGCCTTAATGAATGGAACTTTCCACCACAATACCTTATGCTGAGAGGTGGTGTAAGCTGATAAAGCCGCCAGGTGGACCTTTATTGAGTTGAATACTAACCCCGAGTCTAACAAGTGGAGCATATAGTTAAGAATGTGTGATGGAGTACATTCTATGGGGTTTATTTGTTTAGACTGGCACCAAATTACAAATCTCCACTTGTCGAAATAACAGTGTCTGGTGTTTGGTTTACGTGCTTCTTTGAGGATATCCATGCACCTCTGAGGTAGATTTAGATATCCAAACTCTATGACCTCATGAGCCATGCTGCCAAGTTGATTGAGTGAGGTTGAGGGTGAACTGTTATTCCCCTGTGTTGGGCGAGTAGGTTGGACTGGCACAGGGGTTTGATGGTATCGCACATCGCCAGTTTGCACAGAGGTGGATACCACGGTTGTCTTTCCCAAATGGGAGCAACTAGGATGAGAGTAATATGCTCTCTGTGAATCTTGTTCACCACCCTGCTCATTAGATGAGTTGGGGGAAAAGCGTAAGCAAACTTCCCTGACCAGCTCATCCATGGGGTGTTCCCCTCGAGTCTGGTTGGGGAAATCTGGATGCAAAGTCTCTGCATTGCTTGTTTTCTTTTGTAGCGAACAAGTGTAGTGTGGGGTAATCCCACTGTGAAACGAAGAGGTCTACGACATTGGAGTCTAGTTGCCACTCGTGTTCTTCTGGTAGGAAATCTCTGCTCAGAGAGTCCGCTAGAGTGTTGAGTTCCCCTGCAACGTGTTGGGAAGATAGGAACATCACCCGTCTGAGTGCCCATTTCCATGCTTTCTGTGCTAGGACAGATTTGGAGAATGTGTGCCATCCTGCTTGTTGATGTAAAACATTGCAGTGCTGCTGTCGGTGAGTACTTGTATCGACCGATTTGTCAGCTGTGCTTCGAATGCTTGTAGCGCTTTGAATACCACCAGATTTTCTAGCAGGTTGATGTGGTCCTCTGCCGTAATGCGAGTCCACAGACCATGTGCTGTGCGATACGTCTGTTTTAACTACCGCTTGCACTCCCGGGTCGTGCAAGGTTTTCCCCTTCAACAGATTCTCCTTTGTCCACCAGCGTATGTTTTCTACTTGTGTTGGCGAAATGACCACTAGACTGTCCCACTGACCACTTGCCTGAGACCATTGTTTCACCAACCACTCCTGCATGGGGCACATGCGGAAACGCGCATGTGGGACCATGTAAATGCACAATGCCATCATACCGAGCAAATGCATTACTTTGTGTACGCTTATCTGGCGACTGGCTTGATACTGTGGTATTTGCAGGAGAATGTTGGGACTCTCCTTTGAAGGAAAGACTAACCGTTCTTCTGTGTTTATGACAGCTCCTAGGAACTGTTTGGTTGTGCTTGGCACAAGGCTTGATCTTCTCATTTATTGAGAAGCCCAATTGGAAGAGAAGGTTTATAATTCTTTGAGTGTTTTGCCTGCAAAGTTGGGGTGACTCCCCTGTAATCAGACAGTCATCCAGGTAGGGGTACACTGGGATTGCCTGCTTGCGCAGGTGCACTGCCACCACCACCAGTACCTTGGGGAATACCCTTGGAACAGACGCTATTCCGAAGGGCAGCACCTTGAATTGGTAGTGCTGGTTTGCTATTTTGAAGTGCAAGAGTTTTCTGTGCGCTGGGAACATTGAAATATGAACATTGTCATTTTTCATATCCAATGTGGTATGTAGTCCCCCCGCTTTAGCAGGGGGATTACCTCTTGCAGCGTTATCATGCAGAATGTTTGAGGCTTTACATAAGTGTTTGCAGGGCGTAAGTCTAATACTGGTTGCATTGTTCGTTTTTATTTTGGCACAAGGAAGTAAGTTGAATAGATACCCTTGTCTACCTGGTTCGCTGGGATGATTTCTATGGCGTCTCGGATTAACAGCGCTCCGACTTCCTTGAGAAGGACACGTTGTTATTCTTTCGTGGTTGACCTTTTTTGACGTGGGGGGTGGTTTGATGGTTGCTGAATCAGCTCCATGCAATAACCATCCGTTAGGGTAGATAGTACCCTTGGTGATTCCCTGCCATTCATGGGTGAAGTGTGTAATGCACCCTCCTACTGGAGAGGCACGGGAGGGGACCTGAAGCAGGTGGTCATTGTTTAGGAGGTGTAGCTTCACCTCTAGAAGTGGAGGAACTCCCCTGGCCACGAGATCAACACTGGCCCCTTTGCAAACCTTGAGAGGCTGGACCCTGATTGTTTCCCCTGAATGAGCCCTGACTTTGGCCATAACCTGAACCCCTTTGTGCGTTTTGACCCTCGAAATCGACGATAATTACTTCCACCTCTTTGGCCTGGTGGCTTATTAGTTAGCTTGCCGAGAGATTTCAGAGTATCGTACTCCTCCTTGGCAGATTTTAATGCATCCTCCAAAGCCTTCCCATACAGGCCGGTGGGTTCCAACAGCATGTTGAGGAGTGTAGCCTGTGTTTCAAGTTTGAGACCAGACTGGCGAAGCCACGCATGGCATTTAATGATGGTACCTTTGGCAATGATCCTGCCCGCATTATCTGCAGCATCAAAGTCATTTTTTTAAGATGCAGCTGGATACCACCTTGCCATCTGCTACTGCTAGGGACAGTTGCAATTTGAGGGGTCCAGGGGCTGAAGCTATTAGGGTTGCCACCTCGTCCCACTTGTGGCTGTTGTAGCTTGCCAACAGCGTTGCGTTATTCGCAATCCTTGTCTGAAAGGCTGCTGAAGTGGCCACCTTTCTCCCCAGAGTATGCCGTTTTTTACTTTCCTTATCGGGGGGCGCTTCCGATGAGGCTAAAGGTGTGCCAGCCCTCTTGAGTTGTGGCTACCACAAGAGAATACGGTTTTAGCTGCCCCCTCATGTAAAGTGGTTCTGAGGGTGCATGACGGAACAGTTTTTCAATATGTGGGTTGACTGCCCACGTTTGGTTTGGGGTCTCCAGAGAAGGTTATATCTTTCTTTGGATGGATTGAAGGATTGGAATACATTGGGTGGCGGCTTTCCTGTCCCCAATACATCTTCCACAAAATCCTTCTCTAGCTGAGTTTCTTGGGTTTGAATTTGAAAGTGCTCAATTGCCTTCATGAGCATATTGTTATACAGCGGCTGATTGTCCACAGGTGAATATGCCACTGGTGCGTCTAGGTTAACTGGAGAGGGCAAGTTGTACACATCCTCTTCGTCATCGTAGTATTGGTCTGCTTCCTGTATTGTATCATTGTCCTCAGTATCTGTATTTAGATCGTATAGATAAATATGGACTGGATCTTGCAGAGGTGAACTAGGAAGGGTGTCAGGATATGGCCTGGTGCTGGGGCCTGGGAGGATGAAGCGGCAGTAGTTGGTGGCATGGCTTGTACATTTTTGGAAAGCCTGGGGATCTTTTTCAAAGAAGTTTGCCATGAATGTCATTCTTCTCATAACCCAATGGCTGCAAACTCTCAATGTGGTTAATAACCACTGAACAGGTTATCATGCCTTGTTCTTTCGAGAGAGGGGCGCCTGCTACCTTTTTTGTACTTCTCATAACCCTATCAATGTCCTCCGAGGTCCATTGTTTTGAACTTGGTATGGATATAGGGTCTTGAGGTGTAGGCTAGCCCTGGTTCTTCAAGGCCTCTCTTAAGGTCTCTTTTCCCTTGGAAACAGAGTGTCTTTCCCTGTGAGGTGTGCTAGACTTTTCCTTATGAGAATGGCTCTTAGAGGAGTGTTTCTTTGAGCTTTTTGCCTTAAGGAGGGACATGCTATTGAACCAAATGGGCTATTTCTCAGCTTTTGGTGCCTTTGGCTGTTTTCGACGAGGAGTGCAAAACTTCGGCGGTGGTGAGGGTGGAAGCCGCATCATCCGACGTTTGACGTTCGGCAGAGGGTTTGGATACAGCGTCTTTATCGTCTCTCGACTTTGGGGCCTGTCGTGTGGCGATCAGGACCTTGAGTGCCCAAAGGACAAGGATTTGGTGGACCGCCCCCACGACGCTGTGTGCGGGCACTTAGTCGACGTTGCCGTTGAATCTTGGCCCTTGGCTATGTGCTTAGTGCGGGGAGTAGTGTGAGTGCTACCACCGCTGGGTGTTGTCCCCATAACAGAGCCGCAGGCCTGTCTATTGCTGTGGGAATCAGTCTGTTCCCCACCACCTTCGCTGTCCGAAAAGACTGCAACGCTGCCATCGCTGGAGCCCCCCTCCACGTCCATGGTGGCCTCCGCTTGCATGGCGTGATGGGCCCAGCGCTTTGTCTTTCGGTCCTTGAGCGTTTTAGGCTTGAAGAGCTTGCAGGCTCGACAATTTCCCACATCGTGGTCCCGTGCTAGACGAAGATTGCACACCAGGTGCTTGTCTACCCAGGGGAACATTTTACTACAACTAGGGCAAAATTTAAATGGAGTGTTTTCCATAGTTATAAGAAATGGCAGCTAGGCGAGAAAAGAGTGTGCAAAGGGGAAAATGCATTCTCTAATGTCCATCCCCCTCTCTCCCTACTGTTTGGGCCGAGGCCCAGTGCGGCCTTCCAAGGCCGAAGGGGTCAGTCGAATCAAGATCATTGTTCGACGTTTGTCCTTTTTGATATTGATATTTTATTTCTATTGCGCTCGATGTACACAAGTGTTTCCACCACCGTCCAAGATGTTGTCGAAAGTCGGTGTAGTAAAAGGATAGAAAGAGTAACTAACTCTAATTTAACAAAAGTCATTCAATGAAAAAACTTTATTAGAGGGACATTATGGTTAAATTGCACTAATAAAAACCTATGAATTTCACTGAAAAAACTTTGTTGAAGGGATGTTATGGTTTCAAGGTAAAATCGAAAAACCACAGAAATTCACTAGTTATGGTGAGCTATGCAACCATAATTCACGCCACCACCATGCAATCCTAAGACTAACACCCAGGACATCAAAGTTGACATCACAAATGTCATCAGTGCTGTCATCAATTATGCCATCACATGTCCGGGGCGGTTGTTTTTGTTCAGTGACAGTGAGACTTTTAAGCAGATAATTTGTTATCTAGATTCATAAAGCGCTCCTTCACCAACAGGGGCATCATGGCGCTAAGGCGGAGGACTAAACTCATGGCAAGGCCAAGCAGCAGAAGCAAGATCAGGCAGAGAACAGAAAGGTCTTCAGAGCCCACCTGAAGGAGAGATGATCAGTAGTCTCACAAAGAAACAATGGGATAGAATTCCAAAGCAGGGCTGCTGCCAAAGAGAACGAATGACAACCCACTCGGGAATATTTGAACCAAGGAACCACAACGAGCAGGGTGGTGGAAGAACATAGGAGATGAGGCGGAACAGAATGATAAATTTGGCCTGCAGCTACCCGGGCATGTCTCATAAAACACTTGGTGGAGCATGCACAAAGCCTTGAACTTGCCTCGTTTAGGTACTTTTAGGGAGAATTCTCTTCTAAGGCTAATTTCCCTTACCTATAGAGTCCCCCAGCAGCTTTGCTGGATTTGAAGGGTTTATTTTTTCCTCCTGCTAAGAGTGAGACCCTTTTTTCACACTCTCAGACAGATTGCTAGTGTGTGTTTTAGGCTATCTTGTGTGCTTATGGTCTAAGGGGGTTTTCTCACCCTCCTAAGAATCCTCTTTTTAACATGTGTGTTACACAGCACCCTCAGTGCAGTACCACAGGGGTGTCGTAGTGACCCCCAAAAAGACTCCATACCCTGGGACTGACTACTGTCTCCCAAGGCATGTAAAGTTACCATTGACTTTACTAGTCAATAGTTATGAACAGAACCAGTACAACCTATTTTACTATGGAAGTACTGGGAAGGGTGAATAGTTTTGCCCTGGTGTTCATTTTCGAGGGGGTACCGTACAGTCCCTCTCTCCAAAGTTTCTGGCTGGTGGCACTGGTTACTACCGTAAATATTCAACCACAAATATTTTCCTATGAGATTTTCCCATTGTTCGAGGCTACCACCTTTACTGACTGCCTCTAACATACCACCGGTTTATTTTAATATTAACTTTACTCCGGTAGGTTTTTGTTGCCAGAACTTTAATAATATTTCTTTCTCGTGTCTTTCTCTGAAATCCTAACCCAGGTCGGGCATCCTTTGTTCGTCCTTTTGGCGGGCTTCTGCGGTCTGGGGTAGACAGGGTGTGTGGGAGGGGGAATAGGCACCCTCGACAAGGTTACCTAGGCAACCCAAGTCGCACTCTGCTCTGATAGGCTGGGGGGTTATCCCGCCAGGATAGCCATCCCACTGTGTGAGTGACAGCTAAGCTGTATGAATGGGGGTCTTGCTGCATAAAAGCAGGGTCCTGAGGACTGGAGGACAAGGCATCACCACTGGAACTAAGAAGCCGAAGAGGAGAGAAGCCAAAGACATCTGCAACCACTGAACCACCGGTGTAGCCCTGCTGCAGATCCTCACCACCTTTCTCCAACAACTCAAGAAGATCTTCCCCTGCAAGAGTCTTCTTGCCTTGAGCTGGTGGGGGTCAACCAGTTCGCCAATCGCCTTCCAGGACCTGCCTTGGTCGAATCACCAATGGCAAGCACTAGGAGACCGGATAGCCAGGCACCCGTCCACCACGGCCACGATTTAAAGGAGCGTACCTTTTATTCCGTTTTGGCAGCACCGCGGCTGGTTTCATCCCTGGGCAGTGCAGTAACTCGAACCTTCCTTCACTATGAGAGCCTCTCTTCCTCTGCTGGATCTCCCGAACTGCAGGAACTGCCAGGAACTACCTCCACCGCAGGAGCCTCCTCCACTTTCAAGGTACATTGTTCCGCCAGGCCTCCCGTTTCGTTGGGTATTGCTAAAGGGTGTGTGCGAGATGGACGCAGCACAAAAGGGATCTACCCCAACATAACACTATGGATTAAGGTGCTAAAATATTGGGAGCTGTTAATCTTCAATCTAAGGAAGCTAAAGGTTAATCGGTTAAAAGAAAAGAACAGATTTGCTCTACTGGCATTTACAATTTCTTGAGAATTTATTTATACCAAAACCTGCATGAGCAAATTGGGTAGCAACGATGACAAACAGTTAATCTTTCATCTAACAATGGGATTTATCATATTTTTCCATACAACAATGGGTTTTTGAGTAACTCAAGAACAAGTGGCTGCCTTGAGGACGACCAGAGGTCGAAACACGTGTCGGCTGTTCACCACATTAAAAGAAACTCTAAAATTTTGAACTTTTTCTTTTGGAATGATTTTGGCAAAAATTTGGCATTTATTTGGACTTTGTAAACCTTTTGAGGGTTGAGCGCGGTGGTTTCCAGTCTTCCCCTTTTCTCTACGAATCCCTTTCAAGGTACATTGTTCCGCCAGGCCTCCCGTTTTGTTGGGTATTGCTAAAGGTGTTTTAAATCCTTTACTTACCTGCTGGGCTGGCCGTCTTTTCGTCTAACATTATCTTTCTATGTCCTGCAACCGCCTTTTCAATCGTTTAACAAAGACTTGACTGCAGCTACTAGAACATTTTGCACCTAGGCACTTTGCCTTGTACCACTGACTCTGGCACAAGCCTATTGGCTGCCACCAACACCGCTAGCCCCCGCCACAGCACAATGAAAACCCACAAAGACAACATAAGCACCGATAGCCCTAGCCAACAGCATAATACATTGTCAATTTCTTTGCATCATCTGCATGCAGTCCCCGTTCCCAATGGAGCATCCATGCAGTCACCACAGAAGTTTGTCGCCTGTGGAGCTAGCCGCAAATTGCTGCATTGTTCGTGTACACCCCTCACACACCACCGTCTTCTTTGACCTAAACAAATTTCTCAGATTTTCCACTTTTCACTCCACCAACCTTTTCATGTTCTCTTTCACCCACCTGATCCTGCAAACCATGTTTTGCAACCCCTTCCGGCGCAGCGAAATTGTCGCAGTACTTGCGTACACCACTCGTACAACACCGTGTTCTGCTACCTAATAAACAAATATATCCTATTTTCCGCTTTTCACTCCCCCAACCTTTTCATCCCCTCTTTCACCCTCCCGATCCTACAAACCATGTTTTGCAACCCCTGATGGCGTGGCACTATCCTCCGATACAACATGGCGGCGTTTCCCAAAAATGCGTCCACAGTTCGCCAACAGCACAGCGTACTGCAAGCCAATGAGTCTTCTGTCTGCTGAGCGAACAGGGAAATGGGTCAGCAGAGCGGAGCCAGCTATCACTAATTTTTTGAGACATACATTTCAGTTCTTTGCAACAAAAGTACTGGTCGAATTTTTCCAACCGAACACACGCTTTCTGACCAAAGCCCCCCGCTCCTGCCGCAAGTTTGGAGCAAATCCATCCAGCCGTTCAGCCTGTAGCCGTGCGCAAAGTTTTCGCCCACTCAGTCTACGGGAAAAAAAAAATTCTGGGCCCCTCCCCATAACTCACCCCCTGACCCACTGCACAAAACCTCACCAAACTTAACTTAGCAGGCCATATACTTTTTTTGCAAAGTTTGGTGAGGATTCCTCCAGGGGAGTGAAGTTATAAGCCGCCGAAAAGTGGTCTTCCTATATATATGTATGTATATATATCAATGAAAAAACTTTGTTAAAGGGACGTTATGGTTAAGTTGCACTAACAAGAACCTATGAAATTCAATGAAAAAAATTTGTTAAAGGGACATCACGGTTGCAAATAAAACCGGAAACCCCCCAAAATTCCTCAGTTATGGTAAGCTAAGCAACCATAACTCGCGCCACCACCGTGCACTTCTAGGACTAATACCCACGACAAATGTCATTGATTACATCACAGATGACATCACATGTGAAATACATTTTGATGAAGTCCCTTCAAGGGGTTGGGTTTATATTGTTGGTAACAAGAAGACAGGGGTGATCGGGAGACCTATCATGAACTACTTAATCTTTTAAAGAATGTACTCATCTAAAATCATTGTATTGGCGTGTTAATACAGAAACCTAATCATATATAAACATAGGCAATGACTGCAGCATGCACCATAGAAGTACACTATTTATAATCTTTTAATTTTGGATAGTACAATAATGAATGCTACCTTATCAGAGTTTTGAGTAATGTTAAACATGTAATAACTAGCTAACAATTCAAGACTTACAACACTTGTGCTAGTACAAACAATACATCTGAAGAACCACAATGCATACAATTCAGTGGCACATAGAGAGAAACTAAAGCGAGGAAGAAAGAAAGCGCATCATCAGAAAATGTTAACATTAACGTTTATCTTCATGTATACAAATGAATTGTGTGTTTGAGGCCTGCTCATTTCCACATGTATGTGCACCATGAGTTGAGACCAAACCCTAAGGAAAGTACTTTAAGAACATATGACAAGGTTAACGTCTAGATATATAGCACCTTTTCAATTTGAATATTATGACGGTCGGTGAACAAAACAACCTGGCCTATATATGTCAGTGAATAAAAACAAGTGGCCAGATATGTGATGTCATCAGTGATGTCATCAAGGACATTTGTGATGTCATTTTTGATGTTCTGGGTGTTAGTCTTAGCAGTGCAAAGTGGTGGCGCGAGTTATGGTTGCTTAGCTTACCATAACTGGCGAATTTCTGAGGTTTTACTTGTAACCATAACGTCGCTTTAACAAACGTTTTTCATTGAATTTCATAGGTTTTTATTAGTGCAACTTAACCATAACGTCCCTTTAACAAAGTTTTTTTCAGAGATATATATATATCTCAGTATATATACATACTGGCCCCCAATGTCATATCTGATGCGGGGCACGCCGATGCATCGGGCGAAGCCGTCACGGAGCCACACTGCAGCCTCCTGGGGTGGAAAAAGTTTCCAAAGAGCAGCTGGCGCTCGGAGATAGATATTGATGAGGAAACCGTGGCAGGAAGGAGTCCATTAGAATCAGAGTTAATGCAGCACGTATCCAGTATAGCAAAAAGATCGCCTTCAGGAAAGAAGTCTTCCAATGCAGCAATGTAGGGCATGCAGTGTATAATTTACATCTTGTACAGCAGGATCACATAATGAACATTCTGCCTTCATATGGAATCACTTTCCAGACACCAGTTATTGAACAAATTGATAAGTGACCCAATTTAAAATGAAGATGAAACCTTCTGATATCTTTACCATATGGAATGGATGGAACGGAGGAAGTGCATGAAATGGACTGATCAATTGATTCCGCTGAACATTTACTGACCTATCCCAACTAAAAATAACTAAACCTCTGGCACCACCTACCCTTACACGCTGTAAAAAAAACATAACAATGACTAATCTCATCCCCCTGATTCAAGCGATCATCAACCACACCAATCTCACCTCTAACCCAAATGAATTGGTTGACTTCTATAACAATACCATCAACGCAGCTATTGATGCTATTGCCCCGCTAAAACTAAGTAAATCCAAACCTCTTGCCCATCCAAACACCTGGTTTACCCCAAAACTAAAATCCCTGTGTAAAGAAAAACGACAGGCAGAAGCACACTGGGAAAAGAAAACTCCCTTCATAATAAAAATATCCTCACTATCCTCACCAACAATTACAAGAAACAAATCATACAGGCTAAAAAAAAAGAGACCTTCAATGACAGAATCAAAAAAGCAAACTAACACTAGGGAAATCTTCACTATCCTAAGAGAATTAGAATCACCCATCACACCTATTGACTCATGCACCAAAGATAAAATATGGTGCACCAACATCCAAACGCCTTATGCAATAAAATCACCCTGCTACAAAACAAAATCTCTGCCAAAAAATCCTCACTCCATAATATTGCACTTTCTACCCAAAAAGCCATGTTACAGGAACTTTCCATCAACCAAATTAAACCGCATAACAAATTCAATTTTAAAGCGATTTCCATGGTAGAAGCCAAAAGCATCATCCCATCTCTCAAACCCTCTCGTTGTCTGGGCGACACATGTCCAGCCCCTATTATCAAAGACGCTGCTCAAGAACTAGCCCCCTTCATCACCTCCTTTATCAACATCTCCTTCAAATCCTGCACTGTGCCTACAAACCGCAAAGATGCATGGATACTACCCCTTCTAAAAAAAACTAACCTCGAACCCAATACCCCAACTAACTACAGACCTATAACGACAGCCCTGTTCCTCCTCAAAATCTTAGATAAAGCTGCCTATCTCCAGATCCAATCTTATCTGTAGATCAATAACCTACTAGGCACCAGGCAATCTGGATTCAGACCGAGACATGGAACCGAGATAGCCCGCCTTGATCTTAAAAATCAACTAGATGAGCATAAAGACAAAGGAGATACATCCATTCTCCTACTACTAGATCTATCAGCCGCATTCGACTTGGTAGATCATAAAGTACTGTGCAACCACCTCAAATCCGCTGCCAACTTTTCCTCTAAGGCCACCGCATGGATAAACTCTTTCCTGGATAACAGAACTATAAGTGTCTTCTCACCCATCTCTGCTGATGACCCAGTCCCCATCACCTGCGGGGTTACCCAAGGCTCATGCATCTCCCCTACTTTGTATAATATTTTTACAAAGCCCCTCTTTGATATTCTGGATAAACTGGGTGTCTCATATATTAATTATACTGACGACACCCAGATCCTCATTCCAATCCAAGGAGACTACAACAAAGACACCATCCTCAAACAAAATCGACCAAATCATCCAAACCTGGATGGCCACACATGGCTTATGTCTCAACTATGACAAAACTGAGCTCCTAATCATTGGTTCCACTAGCAAACTGAACAAACTCTCCCATCTGTACAAATCCTTTGACACTGACGGCATCAGAAGTAATGTAGCCAAGGAAGTCAAAACGCTAGGCTTCTACTTAGACTCAACGCTTAACCTTAATAAGCAGGTGAATGCCACACCCTCAGCAACTAGTTACACCTGCAAGCTAATTCAAGTCTGCAAGCCATTTCTGTCTACGGACAATTGCATCACCATCGCACAAGCACTTATCCTATCTAAATTAGATTACTGTAACGCACTCTATTTAGGCACCAGTAAACACAACACCCACAAACTCCAAACCTTGCAAAACAATGCCCTCAGAACAGCACTAGGTATCCCCAAAGATCAACATATCTCGGATAATAGAAGAACTGTGAACTGGCTATCTATCAATGACCGTATCAAATTCAAAACCTTGAACATTACACATAACTGTCTCAACAATAAGGCACCAACATACCTCACTGAGAAATGTACTAGGCACACATCTGAACGCCCCATTAGGAAAGCCCAAGCCAACAGCATCAGAGTCCCTAACTTCAATTTGAAAAGAACAGGAGGTTCTAGCTTCCCAATACTGGCGGCTAATCTGTGGAATTCCATTCCGGACCCACTTAGAGCCATTCCTACCTTTAACTTGTTCAAAACGTAGGTCAAACTCTGGCTACAGACTAACGACTGCTGACACCTCCTACGAACGACCCCTTCCCATCCTTCTCACCATTAACTGTATATATATATATATACTAATACCTTGGATGTACGAGTTGTGAGATATGTCTGCAACTGTGATATAAGAAATATAAGATAACTGTAACTTAAGAAATGTTAGAGAAGTAATGCAAGATAGTCATATAAAAGTAACATGCAACTGTAAAGAAATCGTAAGATATTTAACTGTAACCTAAGATGCCTCAATAGCGCCCAGTTGCCTGACGGCCCGGGACGCTCTATAAATAAATCCAAACAATGCAATGGAACAGAGGGAGTGCATAGAACAGAGGGAGCGCATGGAACGGATCGAGCGCATGGAACGGATCGAGCGCATGGAACGGATCGAGCGCATGGAACGGATCGAGCGCATGGAACGGATCGAGCGCATGGAACGGATCGAGCGCATGGAACGGATCGAGCGCATGGAACGGATCGAGCGCATGGAACGGATCGAGCGCATGGAACGGATCGAGCGCATGGAACGGATCGAGCGCATGGAACGGATCGAGCGCATGGAACGGATCGAGCGCATGGAACGGATCGAGCGCATGGAACGGATCGAGCGCATGGAACGGATCGAGCGCATGGAACGGATCGAGCGCATGGAACGGATCGAGCGCATGGAACGGATCGAGCGCATGGAACCAATGGAATGGATGGAGCGGATAGAGCGGATGAGTGGAAGTAACTGATGAAGCGAGTAAAACACATGGAACAGTTCAAATGAATAAAAGGATAGAACACATGGAACAAACTAAACAGATGAGAAGGATAAAATGGATCAACAGATTGGATGAAGTAGTCTACCTAGATGAAAGATCGAATGTTTGAATGGAGGAAAAGACTAGTAAACTAAATGATGAACCAGAAGAAATGTATGAACAGACGAAACTGAGTGAATGGACAGAGTGAGGAAAACAGGTAGAATAGATGGTACAGATGAGCGCTCAATCTATTGCGCCGTACTGAAAACCACCATATCACACTACCACGCTCACTCTCTCCTATACACATCCACTCAATTAGAACACAGCGATACTATGACACATTCGGTATAGCTGTTCTCATACTAACGCCGCCACATACTTTACATCATCCTGATTAAACACAGCTAGCTGAGCACACACTGCTAGCCTAAGCGTCTCCTCAGGCCTAACGCAACCAGAAATCAGTCTGGATATTAACCTGCCAGAATGAACACATATTCCTGACCTCCCAACCACCATACCTACCGCTAATAAGCAGCTATGATGCAAATGCCACACCAGCTGCACACATATCCGGTGCACCAATGCACCTTATGACTCTCTCTCTCTCTCTCTCTCTCTCTCTACTGACTTAAACTATGGTTCCCGAGAGCGTTCAACCTACCAGTGCCTTGAGATCATACCAATGATACATAAGATGCTATGCAAATGCAAAGTAAGATAACATAACATATCATTCTATTAAATACCTTTGAGCATGTACATACAACCTATTTTGATTATTCCATTCAAATATTTTGAATTAGCACATTATATCATGCCTTTTTTAAAGCTCCCCCATAGAGTCATCTTTTGGTATTAATTTTTTTATTAACATGATTTTGTTAACTAGTAGTTGTATGTGCTGAAGTCTAATTTCAGACGGCTGCTGGAGAGAGCAATAACCTAAATTAATATTTAAGTTTGGAAGATTCCATTTAAATCCTTTTTGTTAGGCGTTGCATCATATTAGGGAGTGCCCTCTGTATAGCAAACTATATAACGTAACATAATGGAGTAATCTTTAAATTCTAAACTGATGAGTCTAAATGGGTTGGTGCCATTGGATATAACTGCTTAACCTTCAAGTATGTGGCTCAGCATTTTGTTTTTGTTAATTTCTGTACGTTTTTGTGTTTTAAGCATTCAAACCCATACAAAAGAGGGAGGTTTTTAATGGTCATAATCTTTCTCAAGGGGCCTGCATGTTTATGGGGTAGCAGAGGTGGTAAATGACGATCAAGGGAGTGGGAATAAAATGGAGGGGGGGAGAGGAGGAAGGAGAGGAAAGGGCGCAGGGGCTGGGCAAGTGCAGGGGGGAGCCCATGTGGGCAAGTGTCAGGAGATGCTGGGGGCGGACCACCGTCTAAGTGCGAGGAAGGGGGGTGGACCAGATCCAGGTGGGATGCCCAACCCACTAGGCTGGTCAGGGAAGGGAACCCAGGGGGGCAGTGCTGGTTTGGGGAGGGGGTGCTGGTATAGACTAGTCAAGGAGGGCTTGGCAGTCTGTAGGACTCATAATGGACTAAGCTGCCAGTGGCAGAGAAGATGGGGGCAAGAGGGAAGGAGCTAGAGAGGAACAGGGTCTTGAGAAGCTTCCAGAATTTAAGGAGGTCCGGCTCAAGTCTGAGAGGGGCAGGGAGGCTATTCTAGAGGGAGGCACCTGTTGAAGAGAGAGATCTCCCCCCACCCCACTCTCTGTTTGGAAAAACATCTTATCTGCAGGGAGTTGGAGCTAGGGGGTTCTAAGAGGGAAGTATTTAGGGAGAGACAGCTGAATACAGTGGGGTCCCAGGCCCCAGCAAGCCTTGTGGAGGATGCAGAGGGTCTTGAATGTGATCCTTGCAGCCACCGGAAAGATTTGACGGGTGGAGAGATGCGGTCCCTGGGCTTGGGTCCAGTGATAAGTCTCACAGACCTATTTTGGATTAGTTGAAGGGGGCGGAGAGAGGAAAGAGGAAGACTGAGGAAGAGGCTGTTGCAGTAATCCAGCCTAGAGAGAACCAGAGCTTTGGAGACATTGAGTTTCTTGGGGAAGGTAAGGAAGGAGAGAATGCCTCTGATAAGGGGAAGTTGAAAGTGGGTATTCTTGGCAAGGTCTGTGATGTGAGGGGAGAAGGAGAGAGAGAGAAGTCAAAGATGATACCAAGGTTTTTTGCCTCACAAGAAGGGGAGGAGACCCAGGGAGGGCAGCCAGAGGGTGAGAGGGGAAACAGGGAGCAGGGGTTCCAATAAGAAGGATTTCAGTTTTACTGGCATTAAGACAGAGAACATTAGCCGTACACCATGCCTGAATAGAAGTCAGATAGTCACAGAATGGTAAATAAGGTAATTAAAGCAATTACATCCCCATTCCTAAAATCTGTGCTCTGCCCCTTTGTGAATTAATTAATTTGGTGAAACTAGAATGACGATCACATTTTGCACCCACATACTGGCACTCATTTACTGCATGTATTGTGTTTGACTAAATTTGGTATTTGGAGCTGAAAGGTCTTACATTTCGATAAAAGATTATCTTAGTATTTTAAAAAAATCTACGCTCAAATGATTACTTATACAGTATTGTAAACATTTGTGGAGAGAGCTTTGAAACTCAAAAGGGGTCTGACTGAGTAATAGTGATTCATCTTTGTAAAGTAAAAATCTGTAGATAATGCTTCGAGAGATTTGGGGGAAAAGCTGTTGCGGTTTTTAAATCTTGCAGAATATTTGAAATGTAGAAGAGCAAGAGATGTTTTAATATATAGCCCTGATGCAGGCCACTTAACATTTTCTGAGATGGTTTTCCTGAAAACTCCAACAGAATTGTTAACCAAGTGTCCGTGTGAAACTCTTGTATTAAATGTAGAAGTCCCTGTGGAATACCATATTTGCTTAGTGTTAGTCATAGCTTGGATACATCAATATGTTAAACGGCATTAGAGAGATAAATAAATGCCTTGTGAAGTCGAGCTATGTTTTATGTACAATTATTGATCAGAAACCTTGGGGCTATACTGTTATCCTTGGTAGATTTGCCTGGTCTAAACACAGCTTGTTCTACTGGAATTCTGTGACTTTTACAGCACCGCACTTGAAGTATGTATGATAACTTGTGAGCACTGACCTTGTTGAAAGGATCAATTAAGGCAACGGGCCAATCATTTGATGGGTTTGTTCTCTGACCTTTTTCATGAATTGTAACCCAAATAGCACATTTTCAACTCTTAGGTGTGCATCCCTCTAACAAACATGCTTTCTACAGAGGGTGAAGAATAAAAGGCCTCTGAAATTGATTTTTTTTTGCAACAAACTAGGCCTTGGGTCCATAATGGTTTGATTGTTTTGATTGGTATTCCAATTGTACATCCAGATAAGGCTGTCAATACGCCAGAGATGAACAAGTTACTTACCAACTGGTAACGTTCTTTCGACTGGATGTTTCTCCCACGTATTCCTCATCTATGATATTCGTATCTCGCCTGCTTCGGAAAGAAAATTTCTCAGCAGAGGGCGCTGTGCACGAGGTCGTGGCGTCAATGTCCCTCGACCGTCTCCATAATGTGTCGATGTTACCAGCAGTATAAGTAACTTGTGACGCGCCAGTTGGCTTCAGTTCTGTGTTTTCGTATAATCAACTAATCATTCAGTCGTGCCCCAGACTGTAAGCTCTTCGTGAAACGCAAAGTGTAAACTATCCTAAATTGTACAGTGGGGTAGGATGGGAGGGGTGATGAGGAATACGTGAGAGGAACATTCAGTCGAAAGAAAATTACCAGTTGGTAAGTAACTTGTTCTTTGAATGGATTGTGTCTGCCCACGTATTCCTCATCTACGATAGACTTCCACAGCAGTGATAATTTGGGAGGTGGGAGTACTATTTAGTTTTTATCATGGATAGAATGAAGTACAGCTTTTGCAAACAAGCCCTCATGGGAAGAAGAGGCATCTAAACAGTAATGCTTAACAAAGGTATGTATTGATGCCCATGTTGCAGCTGAACAGATATAAACTACAGGGACTCCCCTCTGAAGAGCAGCGGAAGTTGCCATATCCCTCGTGGAATAGGCACGAAGCCCTTCCGGTGGGTCTTTCCTGGCTAACCTGTAACACTCCACAATAGCCAAAGTAATCCGGTGGGATATCGTTTGTTTTGTTACCATTAATCTCAGTTTATGACCGGTATAACCAGACCTACAGATAAGGTGTGTATCTGCCACTTTTACTCAGCAAAAATTGGCAAATACTCCCAAAAAATTAAAATAGGGAGTAAAAATACTCTGAACCAAAAATAGGAAAAAGACATAGAATCGTGCGCTACTCCTTTCACCCTTACAGCTCCATGGATATGTTTGAACCAGTAGTGCACACAGTACCACAGGAAGAAACTACTATTTTAACAGCCTAATTGGAAGAAGTAAACATATATCTTAATGTGTATGAATAACAAAGGGCAAAGAAATACATATTACAAAAAATATTCTGTTTTTCAGCTACAACATATTTGTACTCGCTTATAAAATACTCTCATTGGGAATCGGACTTACATTTTAACTCCCGAAAAAATCATTTTACTCCCAACTTTAAAAAATAGGGAGTAAAATACTCCCACTTCCAAATCTTATCTGGAGCACTGGGTATAACCCACGATAAGATGGTCATCCTGTCGCAACTTTGATATTTTTGCGATATAAAAACTCAGAGCACTTTTTGGGTCCAGTCTGTGTAACCTCTCCTCTTCTTTGCCCAAATGAGGAGGAGGGTAGAAGGTTGGGAGTGTTATTTTCTGTGACAAGTGAAAGTCAGAAACTACTTGAGGCAAGAAAGAAGGTTTAACTCTAAGTACTCATGTACAATCGAAAGATTGAGGGCAATAATTTAACGGCCTTGAGATTTGTCCCCCTAAACAACTAGTGAGAGCTACTTAGGAACCTCGTTGCCTTTATACTGAGCCTTATAGAAGAGACGACAATCACCATTGGGTTCAAATACCCACAAACAATGGGAAATAGCACTTGACTACTAGAAACATTTACTTGTACATGTTACAAAAATGTTATTAAGACAATATGTATTTTTAAAAAATATATTAAATCATCCTCAATAAAACTGCCTACAATTCATATTACAATTTGATAAAACACACAAAGTGCAAAAAGTGCCTCCTTACAAACCACACAGCATTCGTTCGCTTACTGACTCATGCTCAATTCACCATCCACTGAGATCCATACATCCCTCAAATACAACACACCAGAAAGCTCTCAAAAATTCGAGTTGCTCTCTCCCAACCCCCAATGTCCTGATTAGGTGAATCCTTGCTATTCAAGATTCTGATTAACTTAATAATCTATTAAACAATGTTGCCTATTAATGTGACAACCACCTTGCCCTAACTCCAAGTACTACCTGGTCCTTGTGAAAGGAAGTATACATAGGTTTGCATGCGAGAACCTGTAACTCACTAACCCTGCGGGCTGATGTTAAAGCCACAAGAAGGGCAGTTTTAAGTGTTAAAAGCCTTAAAGGACAGGAATGTAAAGGCTCAAAAGGTATACAAGTTAGGAATTTCAACACAAGATTCAAATCCCAAGCAGGGACATGAAATGGTACTGGAGGGTACACGTTGGTGAGCCCTAAAATTGGATAATCAATGGAACCTTGAAATAGGAAACCCCTTCCGAGGAGCGCTTAAAAATGGCAAGAGCTGCCAGGTATCCCTTCATTGCTCCAGCCTGGAGCCCCAGATTGGCCAAATGTAACAGAAAAGATAGCACCATAGGAGTGCCACATTGAAACGCGTCCACATTCTTATCCTTGCACCAGTTACTGTATTTATTCCAACGACACCGGTACAAGGATTTAGTTGCTGGCCTTCTAGCTGAAAGCAAAATCTCCATTACTTCGTCCGGGAGGTCCCAATTCTTATAGCTCAAGCTCTCAGAAACCATGCGTGAAGGTGGAGTGTCTTGACCTCTGGATGGAGAACCCGATGTTCCTCTTGAGAGAGAAGATCCTCTCTTTGTGGAAGACGTATTGGAGGGCAGATGGACATGTCCAGAATGTCCGGGTACCACGTCCTCCTGGCCCAAACCGGGGCAATTAGGATCATGGTTTTCCCGAACTTTCTCAACCTCCTGATAACATGAGGAATCACAGGGACTGGAGGAAACGCGTACAGAAGTGGAAACTCCCAGCCCACCACAAAGGCGTCTCCTAGAGCTCATCTCGGAGGAAATTCCCTTGAGCAGTACAGTTCGCACTTCCGGTTGTCACAGGTCGCGAAGAGATCCACCTTTGGGGTTCCCCAAAGGGTGAAGATCTCTTAAAGGACTTCCTGAGCGAGTTTCCACTCGGGGGAGACTGCTCTGCCTGCTCAGAGCGTCTGCCGCTGTGTTCTGCTCGCCGGCTAGGTGAACTGCTGACAGAGAGATCCCTTCTTGTATTGCCCAGAACCAGAGCTGCATTGCCTCTCTGCACAGTGGTAGTGACCCTACGCCTCCTCTCTTGTTGAGGTAGTACATGGCCACTGTGTTTTCCATCATTATCAGGACATTCTTTCCCCGTACATGGGGCAGGAAGGCCTTCAGCGCTAGTCTGTTTGCCCTCAGCTCCAAAAGGTTGATGTGTAGTTTGGACTCCGCTGGAGTCAACAACCGCTGATTTTCAGATCGTAGGTGTGGGCTCCCCACCCCGTGAGTGAGGTGTTCGTCACTACTGTTATCTCCGGCCATGGTTGCCAAAACGATTCTCCTTTGAGGATATTGTCGTTGCAAGCTCACCATAAAAGGTCTTGAGTAACTGTGCTTGGAACTTGCAGAAGATCCGACATATTCCCCGGGAATTGGGACCACTGAGTTCTGAGGGCTCATTGAAGGAATCTCATCCTCAATCAGGCCTCTGGCACCAGAAAAATGCAGGATGCCATGAGACCGGACAACCTGAGAAAATCGAAGGCCGGCAGATGCATGGCTTTCTGGAACTTTGTTACCATCTGCAGAATGTGATGAGCTCTCACCTCGGGAGAGGCGAGGCTTTCCCTGAGGAAGTATCCAGGACTGCTCCGATATATTGGAGTCTTTGGAATGGTACCATATGGGACTTCTTGTAATTGAGGGAGAAGCCCAGTCTGTGTAGGGAGTGGCAGGTGATTGAGAGATGTTCCTGAGCTTGTTCAGGGGAATGAGACCTGATCAACCAATCGTCCAGGTAGCGGTAGACGTGAATCCCCCCTCTCCTGAGACTCGCTGCCACAACCGCCATCAGCTTGGTGAAAACCCTCAGGGCGGAGGTCAGCCCGAATGGCAGAAATCGAAACTGATAGTGAGAACCGCGAACCTCAGGTACTTTCTGTGCTTGAGATGGATTGGCACATGAAAGTAAGCATCCTGAAGGACCAATGATACCAACCAGTCTTGGAGTTGGAGAGCCTGAAGGATCTGAGAAAGGGTTACCATCTTGAATTTGTCCTTCCTGAGGAACTTGTTCAAGTTTCTTAAGTCCAAGATGGGTCTCAGTCCTCTGTCCTTCTTTGGGATGAGAAAGTAAGGGGAGTACCAACCCTTGTTCCTCTCCGCTACAGGTACATGTTTTATTGCACCTTTCTCTAGCAGGGTTAACATTTCCTGCACAAGGAGCAGATCTGGAATTTTGACAGAGTTGGTTCCCGGTGGATGACCCTGAGGCCTTTTTAGGAAGGAAAGGCAGTAACCTTAAGCTACTGTTTCCAGTGCCTAAGCATCTGAAGTAATGCCTCGCCATTCATTCAGATGCTGAGAGATTCTGCCCCCACCGGGGTCTTGTGTGTCAAGGTCTCAGAGTGACTTGGAGGCGGCTGCAGGAGCGGCTGAGGGCAAAGATGCTGCTGTTGATGCAGATTTTGCAC
Source organism: Ambystoma mexicanum (assembly GCF_040938575.1). Taxonomy (NCBI): domain Eukaryota; kingdom Metazoa; phylum Chordata; class Amphibia; order Caudata; family Ambystomatidae; genus Ambystoma; species Ambystoma mexicanum. Next base: position 1,084,319,642 of record NC_090921.1, read on the forward strand.
CTCTTCCTCATCCACCACGAGGGAACTTTCTTTGACCTTTCTGCACAGCCCGTCCTCTTCATCTACCAAATGAGGAGTAGTATCGAAAAGAACAACCTCTCCAGGAAGATGAGCCCAAATAAGGTTTTTGAGGCTGTCGCATAGAGGCGCTAAGGGACTTAGCCGCCACCTTGGAGGTCTGCAGTTTCTCTAAGCTCTCATCAGCTTTACTGCCGAACAGCCTCGAGCCGTCAAAAGGCATGTTGAGTAGTCTGGCCTGCACATCCAGTGCAAAAACGGACTTCCTCAACCACTCAAATCTGCGCAGTACTGTGCTTGCAGCCATGGATCTGCGGATGCTGTCAGCAGTATCCAGTCCTGATTGGAGACGCTCTCCCATTGCCTCCTTGCCATCTTTAACAATATTCAAAAAGCCTTCTCTTTCTTCACCTTCTGAAATGTGTTCAGCCGCCGCCGTAGCACAATCCCACAGGGTATGGGTGAACCTGGCCAGGGTACAGGGTAACATTAGTGGACTTAAGGGCCATACTGCCCAAGGTAAACACCTTGCAAGCCCAAAGGTCCACTTTTTTATCATCTCTATCTGGGGGGGATAGATGGATATGCTGACTATCTTGTGGAAGTTGCAACCTGGACCACTAGACTCTTAGGCGTAGGGTGCTTACTAACATAATCAGGGTAACAGCTTGATGGTCTACACTTTTTGGGAAAGTTCTTATTGACCACTGGCCCAGATTCAGGAGCCTCCCAGTTTGCTACCACTGTTCTTTGAAGAGCCCTATGAAAAGGACGAACTGAGTCTGTTTGGGGGCCCTGGTCCAGGATGTCGGTCATGTCAACCTGTTCGAAGGTTGGTGAGGATCTACACCAACCCACATAGTCATCAACCCTGTTCATCAGGTTCCTGTACCCTGAGTCTGCATGTTCTGCAGGATCAGGTTTAGCAAAATCTCACTCTGGTGACATATCAAGGCCACTGGCAGAGTGAAGGGTGTCACAAAGATCTCGCATTCTTGACTCAGGGTCAATTAATTCCTCTTGTACATCTCTAGTACCAAATTTTACTCCCAATGGAGAAATATCTCCCTCGAAGGGACTTTCTTCCTCAAAAATAGAGGACAAACTTAAAAAGTCGGATTTCGGTAAAGGTGTGCACCTTTTCTCTTGCTCTTGAATTTGCCTCGATGGAAATTGAAGGAATCTTCGAAGGCGTCAATAACGTCTTCAATAACGGAGTCAATGTTTCCTTTGTCTTCGGCGTCGAAGCAGTCGGCGCAGTTCGACGGTTTTTGCTTCTTAGCCGGTGTCGGAGAATCACTTGACTCTCGGGGAACCTTCGACGTTTTAACATCGGGTCGAGAATGTCGAGTTTCCGCCTTACTACTGGTCTTAGCAGAAGTAGTTTCTGACCTTCCTGCGTCGTCCAAAGGAGAGACCGGGGTCTGGCTCTTTCGAAGTTTCTTTGAGGGTGTCAGGCTGCATTCTCGAAGAACTTCATCATGTGCACTGTAAATTCGACCTAGTCAGACAGCGTACAACCTTGGTAGAGGTATCTGATGAAGAAGAGGGAGATCTATGTCTTCTCTTCATCTTCTTGGAAGAAGACGAAGAACGTCTCGATCTACTCCTAGAACGAGACCTCTTCGAGTGCTTCTGCCGATCCGAGTCTTTCAACTCACTGGACTTCTTATGCTTCTTCGAAGAAGCCTTCGAAGCTTTGCGCCTCACCGCCAATTTACCTTTTCGTTCACGAAGAGCTTTCTCCGCCATCGACTGACAGGAGCCAGTGTCGCCGGTCCGATGGTCCAAACCTAAACACGTTGAGGGTCTGTGATCGACATATTAGAATCGCAGTCAAAACACTTTTTATACCCAGTCTTAGGATAGGAAGGGGTCGAAGATGATGACATTTTCCTGAGGAAAAAACAAAGCGTGCCGTTAACTCAATTGCAAAGCTATCAGAAAAAACAGAAGTGAAGCCAACGGGCGCGGCACACGGTACTTATACTGCTGGTGAAGTCAACACATTACGGAGACCATCGAGGGACATTGACGCCACAACCTCGTGCAGAGCGCCCTCCGACGAGAAATTGTTTTTCCAAAGCAGCAAAGCTGGCGAGATACGAATATCATAGATGAGCAATACGTGGGAGGACACAATCCATTCGAAGTGTGTTTTATTTTGAGGTAAAATGTATGGTTCATTGCCCCTCTGTCACATGTGTTGCCTCTACGGTCTCAAAAATTCCTTCAAGATGTTTATACACTTTTTGTTTTTGTTAATTTCTGTACGTGTTTGTGTTATAAGCATTCAAACCCATACAAAGGAGGGGGGTATTTAATTTTCATAATCTTTCTCAAGGGGCCTGCATGCATAGGGGGTAGAGAGGGTGGTAAATGGTGATCAGCAGAGTGGGCATACAATGCAGGGGGGAGAGGGGAAGGAGGAAGAATTGCAAGTGTGGAGTTGTATTTTAATTGTTTTAAATAGATCTGTCCACATAGGTATTGTTGTTTCAACCTCAAAATCACTTCCTTACTCTTATATAGATCAATTTTAAACATACTACATATAGTTTTGTTCAGCTTGTTCCTTTGTTATCCCTTTATCATCATACCATGATGGCTTGCTGTTCATTGAGGGCATGACTTCGCTTTTCATAGGGTTGCTTTGGGCTTCTATGATGGACTTTTTGATCTGACAGCCCAACTCTTCAAATGGTCAATAACTTCATAATTTAGAATTCTATAATTTTGAAAATATGCATTGGCTCGTCATCGAATGTTGGACTGTTGGAAGTCACATCCTGCAATGTTTTTCAGGGGGTAAATGGATGCGATGACACCTTTGCAACCTCTACCATTTTTCTGCAATAATGCCAATGATTATAATCAGTTGCCCTACGTATCCAAAATATTGTGCGCTTGGGAATAGTATTCCGCCCTCTTACCTGTTTCCTCACCTGACACATGCAGGAACTTTAGGCATAGTTGGAATAAACTGAATACTAATATAGCTATATTAAACCCAAACGATTGACAAGGAGAACCAAGTAATGAGATGTAGCTAGGTCGCAAGTTGCCTGAATTGAATTTGAAGATCAACATCATAATCCTAGATATTCCATTCGACCCAAATAGATGTATCTTTAACACATTAGCATATACCTATGCTTCATTTACCCTATCTGCAGTTGGTTTCTCTTTTTGTCACAGACATTTAAATATTCTTAGTGCACTTCTATGGCCAACTTCATCCTCTTCATGTTCGCAAGTTGTTATGTGGAAATAGTGTGACTGACCAAGATTACACAAGGCTCCCACTAATCCACTGGTTGACATGTAAACAATATTTTCCACAATGCGTGACATTTCCAACTAACTAGGTTCCGTGGTTAGAGAACATTTGGCACACCTAAAAACTACCTTGTGTTCTCTACAGACAAGCAGGCTCTGCCTGGCAGGAGATGTAGTTTAGTGACTTGAATTGAGCAAAGTGGTCTTAAGGGACCTTGGCTTTCCAACCTGACAACAATTCTACAGACTAGGAAAAAAGATCTTTACCTCTGTGCCCCTATATCTGTCAATCCGGATGACAATTACGGAAATGCTATAGCTTTTCCCTACTTTAACCAAAACCAGTCTTCTTAGAATTCCCAAAATGGTTTAAATTAACAAATGCTATTTCTTTTGAAATACAATTATGTATGAAATGGACAAATAATGGGTAATGAAGTGTCAAGATATGTGCAAAAGTCAGTGAATGCCTGGTTGTATCGGCCTAATTACAGCAGATAATTCGAATCATGTGATTGGATTAGATAGGTCTTCAGGTGTGAGTCTGAGAGGCTCCCCTGCATAAAGATCAGAAACTGTTTCACATTCACCATACAGGTATGTGGAAACATTCTGAGATCAAAATAAATCATAGGCCCTGTGAAATCAACCATCACTAGACAAAACCAAGTCTAAGAATGTGCAGCACCTTTGGTCCACTGTAGGTCTATAAATAAAGTTCAAGGGCACTACCAGTTTTAAAAAAAAACAGTGTAAGATCCTAGTATCCACAAGCCGCCTTGCCTAATGTGAATATGCAGGACTCAAATAATCACAAAAAACAGAATGGTGTTCCTGAAAAGGTTAGTCAGGAGGAAATTGCTGCTGTAAAAATGAAACAATTGATTGCTCATCTCTAATACGACTAAGTCCATATCATTGAACAATAAGACTCCTGGGACAATGTTCACTGGAGAGAGAAAACACAGGTAGAACATTTTGGTCTGAGAAATACTATGTTTGGCAGAAAGCCAAAACTGTGTTTGAACCAAAGAAATCTCATCCCAAGTGTAAAACAAAAAAAAATCTTCAGCTGGTGTGAAGAATATATGTTTTGTTGTGTATGAAAAGCCTTTGTACTGGATCATTTGTGAGTGGAGTTTGTCTCAAAACAGCCAGATTATTTGGAGGGCTCAGTCACCAAAAAGATTTTTGAACCGCTCACTACTTTTAGATTAGTGGCAATTAACGAGACCATTCTTTTGCTGGACACAATTGCAAAGGTCGCAGCTTCTTTGAAGAACAAAGTGGTTGCATAAGGCCTCCACTCCAAGATAGGGGAGTAAGCACTGACCTATCAAATTGTTCATGCATCTGAGGTTGGCATTGCGCTTTCCTGGGGAACATGAATTTTAGACTCTGAAGGAAAGATGGTCCAAACACAACAGTGGAAAACTCCTAGCAAATAATATGAACTCTAGACATTAGAGAAAAGAAAAATAAAAAACTACCAAGAGTCACACAAGCTAAAATGGAATAATTGAGAAAGAAAGAACCAGTTACTGGTAACATTCTTTCGATTGAATGTTCCTTCAACGTATTCCACATCTTTGACATGTAATGTCCACAGCTGTGTACTTTGGACACTTTTTTGGCAGAGGTTGTCCTGCGTCGATGGAGTCAGGTCGATGTCCCTCAGAGGCCTCCGTCGAGGGTGACGACACCGAATGTTGTAAATAGGACACACAATGCTCGTAGCCTCAGTTTGTTTTTTCCTCCATAACGTGTGACATGCACATATCCAATGCCTGCTTTACTGCACATAGCCTTGCGGAAACGTAAGCTGCAATCGCATAGGAAATTCTCCAGATGGGCAGGCTGGAAGGGCGATGTGGAATACATTGGAGGAACATCCAATCGAAAGAACGTTACCAGTTGGTAAGTAATTTGTACTTCGAATGGATTGTGTCCTCCAAAGTATTCCACATCTTTGAGAGACTCCCAAAGCAGTACCAGAAAATGGAGGAGGGAAAAGAATTGAGTACTCAATCAGATGTCAGAATAAAGAACCGCCTTTCCAAAGGCCATAACTTGACTATGGAGCATATCCAGGGAGTAATGTTTAACAAAGGTGTGGATAGAAGCCCAGGTGGCTGCATTACAAATATTCCTTATAGGAACTCCCCGCTGTAGGGCTGTGGAAGTAGCCACGCCCTAGTGGAATGAGCTTGCAACCCTTCCAGAGGGTCCTTTCCCGTCAAACGGTAACATTCAGTAATGGTGAGGATAATCCACCTGGACAAGGTCTGTTTTGTCACAGCCTGGACCAATCGGTGACCAGCATACCCCACAAAGAGTTGATTGTCCACTCTGACCCTGGACGTCCTAGGAATATAAAAGCTCAGAGCTCTCCTAGGGTTCAATCTATGGAGCCGCTCCTCTTCCTTACCAGGATGAGGAGGAGGAGGGTAGAAAGAAGGAAGAACCACTTTCTGGCTCAAAAGAAATTCAGACACTACCTTAGGTAGAAAGGAAGGACGTACCCTCAGTACAACCCCGTCCTTGTGGAACACAGTAAAGTGCAGCTTAGATGAAAGTGCCTGCAATTCACTCACTTTGCGAGCGGAAGTAACTACAACCAAGAACACTGTCTTGAAGGACAATAATTTCAAAGGACAAGAGTGCAAAGGTTCAAACGAAGCACCCATGAGAAACTTCATGACCAAATTCAAATCCCAAACCGGCACCAGGAAAGGGGAAGGCGGGAACGCATTAGTCAGTCCTTTAAGAAATTGAGAAATTAAAGGAATCTTAAAGTAGGAACATTCTTCAGACCAGCGCTTAAATATAGGCAGTGCCGCAAGGTAACCTTTAATGGTACCCACTTGAAGGCCCCTGTGCGGCAAAGAAAGTAAGAAAGACAAAACCATACGAATGAAACACTGAAAAGGATCAACATTTTGTCCTCTGCACCAGTCGCAAAACTTACGGCAACGGTACTGGGATTTAGTTGCTGGCCTTCTGGCCAAAAGCAACACCTCCATCACATCATCCGTGAGGTCCCAATCCTTATATCTCCACCTTTCAGATACCAAGCGTGAAGGTTGAGAGTCCTGACCTCTGGACAGAGAACCTGACGCCCCTCTCGCGAAAGCAGATCCTCTCGGTAGGGAAGACGGCGTGGAGGGCAGATGGACATTTCTAGAAGATCCGGGTACCACGCTCTCCTGGCCCAATCCAGAGCAATGAGGATCATGTGGGATCCGAACCTCTCTAACCTCCTTAACACTTGAAGAATGACGGGGACTGGCGAAAACGCATACAGCACTGGGAATGACTATTCCACCACAAATGCGCCTCCTAAGGCTCCTCTCGGAGGAAATTCCCTTGAGCCGCATCTCTCGCACTTCCGGTTGGCACTGGTGGTGAAGAGATCCACTTGTGGGGTTCCCCAAAGGGCGAAGATCTACAGAAGGACTTCCTGAGCCAATTCCCACTCGTGAGAGATCGTGCTCTGCCTGCTCAGAGCGTCCACCGCCGCCACCGCATTTTCGTCTCCTGCCAGATGAACTGCTGAGAGCAAAATACCTTGCTGGATTGTCCAGAACCAGAGCTGCATTGCCTCTCTGCACAACAGGAGTGACCCTAACCCCCCCTTTTTTGTTGAGGTAATGCATGGCCACTGTGTTGTCCGTCATGATCAGGACACTCTTCCCTCGTACAGATGGCAGAAAAGCCCTCAAGGCAAGCCTGATGGCCCTCAGCTCTAATGGGCTGATGATATGGGAGTTTGGACTCAGACGGAGACCAATGACCGCTGGTGGTCAAGTCGTCGGCATGAGCGCCCCATCCTGTGATGGAAGCATCCGTCACTACGGTCACCTCCGGCCATGGTTGCCGAAACAGCTCCCCCTTCATCAGGTTCCCGTTGTTGGCCCACCACAGAAGATCCTGGGAGACCGAGATTGGAATCTGAATGGGACCAGACATCTTGCCTGAGAACTGCGACCACTGCAACTTGGAGGACCCATTGCAGGGATCTCATCCTCGGCCTGGCCTCTGGCACCAGAAAAATGCAGGATGCCATGAGGCCGATCAACCTTAAGAATTCGAAAGCCAGGAGACTCTGGGCATGTTGAAACTTGTCCAACATCTGCACAATGGGATGAGCCCTTACCTTGGGAGGCGAGCCCTTACCTTGGGAGGCGAGCACTTCCCCAAGGACGTGTCCAACAAAGCCCCAATGTACTGGAGCTGTTTGGAAGGAGTCAGATGCGACTTCTTGAAATTGAGGGAGAAGCCCAGCCTGTGGAGGGAGCGACAGGTGAGACTGAGGTGTTTCAGTGCTTCCTCGGGAGAACGAGCTCGGATCAGCCAGTCATCCAGGTAGGGGTAGACGTGAATCCCTGTTCGGCAGAAACCTGTGCAGTTCCCTTAGGGACCACTGCAAAAAGTTTAAGACTATAGGAGTAAGCAGTAAACCCAATTGGTAGCAGTCTGCACCACCCAGATTTACCTGGTAGCTGTGGCTGAGCAGTCAGACTTCTCTCAAGAAGAGTTAGGCAGTATATAGAGCATACACAACAGGGCTAAAAATACAGTAGAACAAGCAAACACTGACCGGAGCTTTGGTATAAAGTATATAATTATTTATTAAAAACACACTTATGAAAATACACTGGCACTACTATGTCAAGCAAGTTCAAACACAGTCACTATAAGTATATACGCCTCCCTAGTTAATTATTCGACAAGTCTAGGTTAAGACACCACTTATTAGCAAAACAGAGGTGAGCGCGTAACCTTATATGGCACTCCAATAATTCGTTTAAAAAGGGAGAGAAAAGGCACAGTATGGAAAGAACACAGTACCAACACTTAAGAAACCACAGCAAGTCAAGAAAGGCAGGGTCTACTGTAGAGCCAAAAGTTCATAGGCCAGGCCCACTCTTGGAGAGAGCAAGGCAGATTGTGCCCAAGATCACACAGTGGAAATGCACTCAAAGTCTTTGCAGAAAATGTCAAAAGGGGTTGGATCAGTTCAGAAAGGCAAAGTTAGCAGATCTGAGGTCAACCCAGTTGGAAGGTCAAGGATTTACGGGACACCTTGGACAATCCGTTGCAAGGGAGACCAGGCGGGACTCAGTACCTGAAATAGTGAGAAAGCTCCAGCGGTGGCAGTTGTTCCTGGCAGCGGGTGCAAGTCATGGCTTCGACCAGAGGAAGAGATGATCTCGACGAGGAAGAAAGCTGGAGGTCGTTGCACTGCCAGGGAAGAAACCAGCCGCGGAGTTCCCGATTAAAAGGTACAACCCTTTTATTCGCGGTTAGTGATGAAGCGTGGCTATCCGGCCGCCGGGGTGCTTGGCACAGGCGATTCGACCACGAGACGTCCAGGAAGGCACAAAAGGCAAACTGGTTGGTCCCACCAGCTCAAAGGGAAGAAGACTCTCCTAGAAGAAGATCTCCTCTGTCGTCTGGGAAGTGGCAAGTTCGTACAGCAGGGCTCCACCGGTGGTGTGGTTGTTGTTGATGGCTCAGCTTCTCCCCTCTTCAAATTCTTTAGGTCCTGTGGTGACTTCTGAAGTTCCAGTCCCTAAAGCCCTGTTTTTCTGCAGAAAAACCCCCTTTCAACAGCCTAGCTGTCACTCACACATGCTAAGTGGTGAGCCGGGTGGCTCACCACTGGGCCAATCACACAAGAGTGCGACTTGAGTTGCCAAGGCAACTCAGTCCAGGGTGCCTAATACCCCTCCCACACATCCTGTAGACCCCTGACAGAGTGGCACCATTTGGAGGGCTTCTGTGCAGAAGCCCGCCAAAAAGTGGAACAAAGGGCTCGATTTGGGTTAGAGTTTCAGAGGCGAACACAAATGCCATTTTAAAACCGAGTCCTGGCAAAAAGACCCAACCAGGGAATAAATATTAAATAAATAACCTGGCGGTATCTTTAACATTGCACCAAAAAGTGGTGCGTTTAAAATCAATGGGAAAATCCCAAAAGAAATATTCCGGTGGAATATTTCGCGTGGTATCCACTGCCACCAGCCAGAAACTCGACAACAGGGGACTGGACAGTGCCCCCTTGGAAAACAGACCCAGGGGCAATCGAATTACCCCTACCAGTACTTCCACAAAATGATGTTTTGTACTGGTGCTGTTCACAATTTGAGACTCGTAAAGCCAATGGTGACTTTACATGCCCTGGGAGACGGTAGTCAGTCCCAGGATATGGAGTCTATGTTTGGGGGTCACTATGACACCCCTGTGTTACTGCACTGAGGGAGCTGTGTAACACATACCAAAAACACATGAAGCCCTATGGAGTAAAAGACTCCATAGCCCATAAAACACATTTCACAGTCAAAGGACATGCTCAAATCATGCCTAAGAGTGGGAGAAAAAGAGTCTCACTCTTAGCAGGAGAAAAAAATAAACCCCAAAAATCCAGCAAAGCTGCTGGGGGACTGACTAGGTTTGGGAAATTAGCCTTAACAGAGAATTCTCCCTAACGATCCCCCCTCGCCTGAGGTACGCTGCGGCCACCACCACCATTAGCTTGGTGAAGACCCTCGGGCGGAGGTCAATCCGAATGGTAGGACACGAAACTGAAAGTGTGAGTCGCCAGCCGCAAACCTCAAGTACCTTCTGTGCTTTGGATGAATCAGCAAATGAAAGTAAGCATCCTGTAGGTCCAGAGACACCAACCAATCCGAAAGTTGAAGGCCCTGGAGGACTTGAGAAAGAGTAACCAACTTGAACTTGTCCTTCCTGAGAAGTTTGTTCAACCAACGCAAGTCCAGGATGGGTCTCAATCCCCCGTCTTTCTTTGGGATCAAAAAATAAGGTGAATACCATCCATTGTTCCTCTCTGCTACAGGCACCAGTGCTATAGCGCCTTTCTCAGCAGGGTCAAGATTTCCTGCACAAGGAACGGAATTGGAAGCTAAAAAGAGAGATTCCCTGGTGGATTGTCATGAGGCCGCTTTAGGAAGGGAAGGCAGCAGCCGTGGGCTATTGTATCCAGAACCCACGCATCCGAAGTAATAGCTCGCCATTCTTCGAGATGCTGAGAAAGTCTGCCCCCAACCGGCAAACCATGGGACATGGCCTCTTGACTGTTTTGGAGCAGCTGCGGCAGCACCTGAAGGCAAAGAGGCAGTTGCCTGAGCGGCTTTGGCACCTCTATTTCCCCGACCACCACGGGTACTTTTACGCTGACCACTTTAACGGGCGGGTCCTCTCGTCCTACCAAAGGAGGAGTAGTAACGAAAAGAGCCTCCCCTCTACTGCTATCCCCTAGGACGAAAAGGCGGAGGTTGACGCACAGCTGCACTTAAAGATTTTGCTGCAGCTTTTGAGGTCTGCAACCTCTCAAGGCTCTCGTCAGCTGTGTTGCCAAACAAATGCGCGCCATTAAAGGGCATGTTCAAAAGACGGGCTTGCACATGCAGAGCAAAACCCGACTTCCGCAACCACGCAAATCTGTGTATAACAGTGCTCGCAGCCATGGACCGGCTAACACTGTCGGCTGTGTCCAAACCCAACTGAAGGGATTCACACATGGCATCCTTGCCATCTTGCACGAGAGCAAGAAACCCATCCCTTTCTTCCCCTTCGGGAATATGCTCAGCCGCAAGAGAAACACAGTTCCACAGAGTGTGTGAGAATCTTGCCAAGGCACAAGTGGAGTTGGATGATTTCAGCGCCATACTCCCCACAGAAAACACCTTGCGTGCCCAACCGTCGAAGCGCTTGTCGTCCTTATCAGGAGGGATGGTAGGGTACGCCGCCTGCCGCGAGGTGGCCACAGCGGCCTGAACCACCAAACTCTCGGGGGAGTTGGGGTCGCTACCTGAAGGGCAGTATTTTTTTGTTAAGGATTTGTTAACTGCCGGAAGAGATTCCGGGGCCTGCCAAGCAGCCGCCACCCTTTTCTGCAAGGTTAAATGAAATGGCAACACCGGTTCAGAGGACGGACCTTGATCCAAAATGTCCGTTAAGTCATCATGAATAAAAGCTTCAGCAGGACTGGACCAACCAAGGTATTCAGTTACTCTAGCCATAAGTCTCCTGTATGACGACTCAGCATGTCCCCAGGCGCAGCCCGGCCAAATTCCACCTCAGGCAAAGTGTCCAGGCCACTAGCGTCATGAAAAGTCTTCCAATTGGTTATCCCCTGAAATGACAGGAGACACACCAGGCTCAACCTGGTCAAGATCTAAATCTGATCTCTCCTCTTCCTCATAGATGTCATCCAGAGGGAGGTAGAAGTCCTGTCTCGGAACAGCCAAGGGTCTGGAGTTCATCACAGGCCTTACAGACTTGGAAGAAGCCTTCCTTGGAGGATGCACAGTACCAGGGATCTCAGACTGTACATTTTGGCCAAAAGGGCCCGAAGGCGTCGAGAGCGCTGATGGCTTCAGCATCGAGGGCGATGACGGCTTCAGTGGCGACAAGGGTGCGATGGCTGATACAAAGGCAAAGCTTCAACGTCCGTATCCGAGGGACACGGCGCCTACTTCAAGCCCTTAGCAGGTTTCTGCGGTCTCGCTGGGGACGAGGACCGAGACCTGGAAGCATGTCTCTTACGACCATCCTGAGCCTTGTTTGAACGGGACCTTGAAGGTTCCCGATGAGGATCGTGCAGAGGACCCAAGCCCGAAGGCGTACGAGCCACAGATCGAGACTGTTCCTTGCCGGCTTTGTTGAAAGGCGCAGACGGAACTGTGCTCTGCGATTGAAAAAATCACCAACATCTGCTCCCTGAAGGCAGCCCATTCCTCCGGAGTCGAGGACTTAGTTTGACAAAGACACTTCCCTTGCAGCCCCATCCTCCGAGGCGGATGGGGAAGGCAACCGGTGATAGCACTTCCTAGAATGCCTAGACAAGGACGACGAATGGCGGGAACCACTCCGAGACCGAGACCCCCGGGACTCCTTCCGACACAGAGTCACCCCTCGAATCGTCGGTGGACATTCCATTGGACTCAGATTTACAGGACTTACTGGGTTTAGAATCCCAACCTACCTGAAGCTTTCCCTTACGCTCCCGCAAGGCCTTAGCAGTTAGCGACTGGCATTTGGAACAGTCGTCAGTGTCATGACTCTCACCCAAGCACCACAAACAAATGCGATGCGGGTCGGTAATCGACATTTTTGACTTGCAGTTCCGGCAAGTCTTGAAGCCAGACCGCAGAGTCGGAGGGGTTGAAGAAGACATATTCACAAGGAATACACGAGGCGCGCCAAGTCTACGAAGCAAACACGTTTGTGGAAAAAATGGAACTGAGGCTACGGGCGCCGTGCGTCCTATTTATAACATCCAGTGACGTCGCCCTCGACGGAGGCCTTCGAGGGACATCGACCCGACGCTATCGACACAGGACGTCCTCTGCCGAAAAAGTTTCCGAAGTACACAGCTCTGGACATTACATGTCAAAGATGTGGAATATGTTGGAGGACATAATCCATTCGAATTTTAAGTACTTGCATATTTGTACACCACTATATAGAAAGTGGTATATCTGTTCTTCTTGTTACCTTTTCTTTTACTTTTTACTCATTTATTCTCTTTCACTTACTTTGAAAAAACTACCTTGGTCTTCAATGAATATATACCAAGGTTGAGTCCACCTACACTCTGTGGACAACTCAAATGGATTATTTTTTTTCATCAAGATTAGACTATGAATTTCGTTTTTCTTCACCTGTGAGAAAGGTCTACACATTGTTATAATCCAATATTATGCATGTGTTAAGTCTATAAGTACGTTATTATTAATACATTGAATTTTTTTGGATATTCCGAATTAGTTACTACTTAAGACTATACGTAGATAGTCATGCCAGGTACAAAATCGGGATATTAGATTTTGATACCTGTATTCACAGAATGAAAATAATGAAAAAGTAATTTAAATATACCCAACAGTGGATTTCTTTTGTTTTGTTATATGTACTTACCCCAGCCACCTTTGGAAGTAGGGGTTACCCCTATTTTTGTAAGTTATTTCCTGGGGATGCCCTACGAATGGTATACCCTGAAGGGGAACATCTTGGCAACAAACCCCTGGTGGCTCATGATCTTGGAGAGTGAGGTGGATACTACAATGGTGGAGAAATAAAAGAACCTAAGCAGCAAGATTTCCCTCTTTATCTTCATGCTCCCTTTCAGCGTTGTGGGACTCACTTTAAAAGCATGAGCCATCAAAAACACAGCTAATGGCAAAAGGTAACTTGATGTGAGTGATGCTGGTGGTCTTGACACGGTTTAGGAGTATGCTCTGTGCTCAGACACCGTCAGGTGGAGCCAAACTGGTGTCTGAGTTGCAACCAGAAGATGCTGACAGTAAGGGTAAGACATCCCTCTGTCTGTTAGCTTGCTCTTGGGCTATGTCATTATTTGCCTCCCTTTTGAATTATTTACCTGGCATAGAGTAGAAGCCTCCTAGATAGGGGTACTACCTTGATCCTGCAGCCAAATTTAAATTGGCAAAGCCTTGTTAGTCTGTCTAGCTAATGTGTCTCTCTCTCACTTTCTCTCTATCCTTTAATAATGCTTGCAACCATAAGTCATTGCATTTAGAAAGGAAGAATAAGCACTTGGGAGTGTCCTGCGCCATCTTACTTCCATGTTTAAACTTGGGAGCCATCATTCCTCAGGAAAGCGAAGGCTAAGCTTGCAGTGAAAGAGGGGATGGCCCATAGAAAAAACCTTTTACATTAAACAAAGTGCGCACAAAGTGTGAAAAAGAGCACAAAGTGTGAAAAAGATTTCAGGAGCACTCTGTGTCTTGGGATATTTTCAGGATGAGCAGAAAATGGAATTGAAGGGTTGAGCTGGCTGCTCTGCATCATGAGAATCTGAATTGTTGGAACCCATGTAGGGGAAATGTACCAAATTCCCACCACTCTGCATTTTTGGATATTTTGTAGTAGTTGTAATAATGATGAAAAATAATGATGACACTTAAATTCTGATTGTATCAGGTTTCTATATTACGTTTTTTTTAAAGTATGTTCCAGGTTTTCCGTTGTACCTGCAGCAATAAATGAAACGGTAATGGATTTTGATGAAGATCCCATGACAGAAAGCCCCATGTATTGGCCATACGGAAAAACTCCTGCATTTGATTTATTGATCTTGCCGGAAGTATGGGAATGTGTGTCCCTCTATGCTGCATTGGCAGCAAGGATTAGATCTTTTATGAACTATGCTTAAAGTTATAGAATACAATGATAACACACAGCTTATACTGCTTTCCAATTCCCAAAGTGACAATATGAAAAGTAACCCAGTTTAAGATGATAGTTTTAAAAAGAAAACATCCATCATCTTTTCATTCATTTTCACCTTATGAAGTAAACAGTTGAAGCCCAGATACACTTATCCAGGATTGACTTTACATTAGATATGTTCAAGCCTTCGCAATTTAAAAATAAATGTAATCTAGTTTCATATAATCAAAAAAAAACAGACATTTGAAGGCATTCTCAGAGGCTGCTAGGTTTATGTTGCTTAGATTAATTAAGATATGCCAGAGGATCAGTCCCAAACAAGGGGTAATGGAAGCCATTCATTTCCATAAATTTCATTCTCACACAATACCAGTAGTCTCCACACTGTCAATGCCTAGAGAAGTCCCCCTAAAACGTAAACAATCGGAAATGTATTCAAAACCAGTTTTCACTATGTACCTCTACGGGTCTGAAATAACTTTCACAATAGCTGTCTCCATCACAATTTCAGAAGGCCATCCCTCTTTTAGGACTGTGTCAACTCATTTAAAATTCAGAAGGCCCAAATGGCAAACTAATTTGAGACTTTTTTTTCTTCATAGTGCAATTTAAGGGTGACTTTGGGGAAAAAGTGATCTTATTTGTACAAAATCTTTATGAAAGGTGCAGTGCAGTTTTCTGTATAATCAAGGTAATGGTTATCCGAGTACTTGTTTGTAAATAGCCTATCTATCAAGACTATGTATTCTTGCTGTAAAACACCATAGATGTTCCAATCACTTGGCATTCTTCACTAATTAACCGCCACAACCCCTTCCATTCTCGATTTCCCCGATGCCGACCCCGCAAGAGAACAAACCTTACCGTGAATCATTGTAGATATGCCAGCCAGATGGATCCTTACAATAGGCGGTGTAATGTCCGTAGTGCACACTGCCAGAGTGATTGCACAGAGCATAAAGGTTATACACAGGGCTACCTGTAATCAAATACACAAAAACAAATTAATTAAATATTCCTGAGCAAACGAGACTGTTATTCCTCTGCAGAATTCATGTTGCATTTTTGAAGAATAAGTTCCCGTTGTATGTTTCCTAACATTCAGAAAACAAATGAACAAGTTATTAGCGTGTGTGACATATAGTCGTTTGGGCAAAGCATTATTGCGAAGCTTACACGGCAAAAAGGTATAAACTGCACACAAACAAAACATATGGCAAATTGGAGGGGCAGAATAGGTGCGGGTATTGTGAAAAGTGGTAGACAAATTATGATTAAAGAGACTGGCTTCTGTGGGAAGACATTTTACAGTTGGATTTCCATCTCCCTGGTTTTCTTTCAAAATGACGGTTACTGTTCGTGGGACATTGCTTTCTTTGTAGAAAAAAACAAGACTACTTCACTGCAGTGTTTTCTGAAAGTCGTCATTCTTTATACATTGTAGCAACCGTCTCACGGCATGCATTGTTTTGCAAACAAACATGGGAGAGGGAAAAGCAAAATGTTCATGGGTGTTCCCCTTTATGAATGGCATGCTTACTTTTGCAGCTAGTAAGACATACGTTCTTTCAAGTGCACAATTTTCCACCCGCACTTAAAGGGACATTTTTCTTTTTGCAGATTCCCACCTTTGATTTCAAAGGGACCCCAGCATGTGTGTCTATGCCCTGGAATCCTGACTGACTTTGGAGTCAAGTAAAGCCTTTTTAGCTTCACTTACCTGATTAACACATTCTGTAAGGCTGCCAGATAAGCGAGACTACTGTGTTTTCGTTTTGTAACAGCACCACCTAAAGTGGAATGTAAAAGGTAACTTTATATCCCTTTTTCCTGGCAATGTTTATTATGCCTTTGTGACATACTCAGGACATGCTGGTGACATTCTGTGCACATCTTTCTTTTTTTAACCACATTTTGACTATAATTCCTGTCCTTTGGCCTCTCGCTTTTTGACAATCTTCCTGACCTCCCAGGCATGCACTTGCATAGGGTTCTGTTCAGCACTTCCAGCCAGTGCTTTGTTTGACTGTAGCTGGTTGAAACTGTGATTGAGACTGTCTGGACCCAATCCACGTCTCCCAGGGCATTTATGTTGTTGCGCAGACGTGGGGTAACATGGTTGAATGGTGCAGAATCTTTCCACTAGAGAGTTGGGACTACCGACCCCTGACCCCCACAGCCTGCATTTTCGATAAGAGGATTCTTGAGGTCACTGATTGGAGCCAAGAATACTACATTGTGAAGAATGCACCTAAAACCTGGAGGACTGCGACGGAGGCAAACCAGTATTTGCCAAGCCATCTACAAGGTATACTCTGTTTCATCTCTTGCAACTAGGGAAGACCCTTCATCACTGCCTTCCTCCCCTGGACTGGAGGGATCAACTAGTCATGTCCAGCATTGCTGTCCTGCCATTGGTGGACTTCGGAAATGTCCCAGGACCCTTCTGTGGACTCACCATTTGCCAACTAGGCCTTCCTTTTTTTTTTTTTAATGTGTTATTTTATTTTTTATTTTAATAGTTTTTATTGTATAAATATTAATTCTGATACAGGTATCAACAAGTTACAGACTTTGAATGCAACAAGAACAATTAATAATAACATATTGAATGATTGAGGTCAATTGTAAAAGTATATCAATATAAATAATTCATCAGTTAAATACACTTACATTTTTGTATGAACTAAAGTTGGTGTTAACAGCATAACTATAACCGGTTGTGTTGTAATAGACGAAACTCTAGTCTGTAAAGAGTGACTTATATGTGGTGAATAAATAGATAAGGGGGGAGACGAACAGGGAGACAGACACTAGACATATAAGGACTAGGAGGGTAGAGGTTGGGGGGGAGAATGGGTATATTAGAAAATGTTATCAAAATAATTTCATTATTTGAAATATTGTTTAGTTATGGCATTACATTTTGAGTATAGACATATGGATAGTGATGAAGACATAAAAGTGTAAGTTCATGTACCATGAGCAGTTGCATTGAAACAGTTGAGATACTTGGTGAAATAAAGCCATTTAGCATTATATTTTGGAATTGTGTTAAGATTATTGGCCATGCACATTTCCAGTTTATGAGTATAACAAATAGTATTCCTCCAAATTCTTACAGAAAGCAAACTAGAGTCTTTCCAGTTAGCCGTAATGCATTTTAAAGCTATACAAATGAATAGATCATGAAGTCTAGCAGGATCAAATGGAATATCAGTTGTGATAGCTATACTTCCTAAAAATATGTTAACAATGGAGAAAGGCACATCGACATAGAATATACATTTAAGAAATTTCCAAATTTCTTGCCAGAATTTAACAATATATGGACATTCGAAAAACATATGCATATACGTAGCAGGAGATATACCACATGACCAACATTTTGCATCATACTTTGGATTAGACTTAGCCAGTTTGGACGGAGTAATAAATGCTCTGTGAATGAAGAAATAATAGTGTTGTGAAATATTTGCTGACACAGATATTTGTTTAATTTTGGAAACAGGCGGAGCCAAATATCATCATCAAATATGTAGCCTAAGTCAAGTTCCCATTTCTGGCGGATAGTACAAATCTTAAAAGTTGAGGTGAGCAAATTGTATATTTTAGAGGCACTAACTTCACTGACCATGGTGAGGTGCATTAGTCTAAGGGCATCTGGAGTGAGAATTTCATTGGAAAATTGGTCGAGTGCATCAAGACAGGAATTAATTAAGTTATTATAAAATTGGAAATCATTCTTAGGTACCTTAAATGTGGTAGAGAGTTGCTGGAAGGAGAGGATGTGCGGGTCATCTATAATATGTTGAATGAATCTGATACCTTTTTGAATCCATGTTTTGCGATTAAGGATCTTATTATTAATTACAATGTTCTTATTATGCCATAATAACGGGGAAAGATGTTTATTGGGGGTCATAGTGTGTGGAAAAAGAAAGGTTTGTATAGCAGAAACTGATGCTTTAATAGGATCCAAAATCTTTTTAGGTGAGTATTTAAATATGTATATATAATCTGTGATATGTGGTAGAACTACTTGTTTTTCTGATGTACACCAAGTCGGGATATCAGCTGATATGGGATCCATGAACCATTGACGAGATTGTTTTATAAGAAATGCAGAGTGATATGAATTAAAGTCAGGGAATCTGACTCCTCCCATATCATATGGAGCTTTTAGTTTTGTCAGAGCAATTCTTTTACTTTTTCCTTTTCCCCACAGGAAGTTAAGTAGTATGGAGTAAATGGATTTGAAAAAGGAAAGGGATAAAGGGACGGAAAGAAGCTGCAAATAGTATAGGATTATGGGAGTAAGCATCATCTTGATAGTATCTAAGCGCCCCCACCAGGAGAGGTAAAGTGGAGACCATTTGGATGTCAGATCCTTAAGGGTACTTAGTAATGTTTCAGTATTTAGTTTGATAGTTTTTGGGATAGTTGGGGCAAAACGAAGACCTAAATATTTAACAGAGCTGCTGCACCATTTAAGGCCAAAAGTGTCGATTTCGTGTTTAAGACAGTATGAATTTAAGGGCATAATTTCTGATTTCTGTGTATTTAGTTTATATCCTGAGACCAGACTGAATTGCGATAGTGCACTCAAGAGGTTAGGAATGTGGAGTTTGGGGTTTTTAATTAGAATAAGTATATCATCTGCATATGCTGCAATTTTATTTATTGCGGCACTGACTTGAATTCCCGGGATGTTTTTATTAGATCTTATTAATTCTAGTAGCGGTTCAAGAGAG
This sequence comes from Ambystoma mexicanum, assembly GCF_040938575.1. Taxonomy (NCBI): domain Eukaryota; kingdom Metazoa; phylum Chordata; class Amphibia; order Caudata; family Ambystomatidae; genus Ambystoma; species Ambystoma mexicanum. The sequence goes on from NC_090921.1 coordinate 1,084,338,913, forward strand.
AGGATGTATAGTAATGGTGAGAAGGGGCAGCCTTGACGCGTTCCTCTAAGTAAGTGAAAAGAGGCGGAAGACTGACCATTTAGGTAGATAGCGGATTTGGGGGCAGAGTAAAGACGTCTAACAAGTGAAATACATTTTTCACCACAACCATGCCAACGTAGAGTTTGAAACATAAAATTCCAATCGACGCGATCAAAAGCTTTTTCTGCATCTAGTGCAATGGCTGCATAGCCATGAGTATCCTTTTTGTCATTGGCTGCTAGGTTAATGGCATTAAGTAAGAGTCTGGCGTTAGAGGATATGTTACGTCCCTTTATATAACCTGTTTGGTCTGGTTTGATTAGATTTGGAAGTGAGGATTCAATCCTGTTAGCAAGTATTTTGGCAAAAATGTTGCTTTCGATATTGATAAGAGAAATGGGTCGATAGTTGCTTGGAAGAGTAGGGTCCTTGTCAGGTTTTGGGAAAACAATAAGTAGAGCTTCAGAAAAGGATCCGGAGGAGCATTTTTGTGAAATAAAATATGAAAAAAGTTTTTTAAGTTTAGGTGTTAATGCTTGGGAAAATATATTATAGAATTCGGTGGATAGTCCATCGGGGCTGGTGCTTTCCCTTTTCCAAGGCTATGGATAGCTTTGATAATCTCGATGGAGGCGATTTCATTTTCAAGATGAGAAATATCAATTTCAGGATAAGAGGTTCGACTAATCTTGTTAAAAAAGGAATCAATGTTTTATCTGGAAATAGCACATTCTGGAGTATAGAGATCAGTATACAATTTTCTAAAGCATTCTAGTATTTCATCCGATCGATGATGCGTTGTTCCATGTTTATCCTGAATGTGAGAGATTTGAACTTTTTCTTTTTTGGTTTTTAAATAAGAAGCCAGCATTTTACCTGCCTTATTAGAAGTTTGATAGATCTTTGTTTTGTATTTAAGAATGGTACCTGCAGCTAACTCTGTGATTTCTTTATTGATTTCAAAGCGTATTTTGATTACTTGTCGTAAGTTTGCGGAATTAGTGTCAGTATAGTAGTGTTGTTCTGCAAGAGTGAGTTTAGAATATAGTTCATCCAGATGTTTTTTCCTGATTTTTTTATTCTTGCCTGAGAGGGCCATTATATGACCTCAAAGGGCTGCTTTGAAAGCATCCCAATTATTGACAGTGGAGGTATCTTGGTCTTGGTTTTCGTTGAAATATTGTTGAATGAAGGTGTTGATGGACTGAATAGAGTTTGAGTCATTTAAAAGAAAATTATTAAGTTTCCATCTGGAAGCACCTTTGTTCATATCTGTAAGGGAAAAGGAAGTGATGACCGGAGCATGGTCAGAAATAATAATATTGGATATTTTGGAGTCTATAATGGATCCAGATAGGGTCTTAGTAGCAAAATATAGTCAAGACGTGATAATGTGTTATGAGAAGGGGAATGGAAAGTGTAATCCAAGTGTGAAGGATGAGATATTCTCCATGAGTCAATAAGTCCTGTTTCTCCAAGGCAGTTTATAAAGGATTTATGAGTTTTGTTGGGTTTAAACATGCAGCTAGATTTTCGATCTAAAAATGGGTCAAGAACCTGATTGACATCACCACACATTATCAAATTGGTGAAGTTATTTTTCAGAATCATTTGTTGGATATTGTTCCAAAAGGAGGGATCAGGTAAATAGGTCCATATATGTTGAGAATTGATACTTGTGTTGTGTCAATAAGCAGTTTCACCCAAACCCATCTTCCATTTGTATCTGCATCTTGGGCAAGAACTTTATAGGGTTGTTTTTTACTAATTAGTATAGCTACACCATTTTTCTTGGATATAGCTGGACTAGAAATCACCTCCTTCACCCACTGAGATTTAAGTTTCATTGTTTCTTTGAGGGATAAGTGTGTTTCTTGTAGGCACGCTACTGTCGGTTTAAATTTGTTCAAGTGAGACAATACTTTACATCTTTTAATAGGATTTTTACTGCCCTTGATGTTCCATGTTATGCATTTAAAGATCATTTAGTTGGAGAGAATTTGGTATTCATACATCATATAACTATAGAACAGTAATAAGCAAAAAACATTAGTCATTTGGTTGAAAACATGTATACCCAAATATTTGAATAGAAGGAAGAAACATTGGGGATCAGGAAGGGGAAAAGGGGGTTCGATCAAAACTTGGCGGGGAGTGTGCCTTATTGAAAGAGTGATTTTAGAGATCAAACAGGACAGGAGAAGAGAAATTGGGAGGGGGTATAAATAGGGGATAGTAAATGCCTTTTGGGTCGCTAACTAGAAGAAGCGACCACTTGTGGAAGAGGGACCCAAAAGAGCGCCCATCCCACATAGTAAATATCAATGTAATGTCATAGCATTAGGTAAATAGATACATATACGTATAGGAGTCAGGTGATTAAGATTCGGTTTCAAATAGCAGGTGATGTTGAGGCCACCGCTGGAGCGGAGGTGTCCATATTCTCGCTCTTAATGGATTGTATAAAGAGTCTTAAGTCTGCGGGATCATCAAATACTGCAGAGCGTCCTTCATGAGTAACTTTAAAGGAGCATGGTGGAACAAGCCATACCCGACATGAAGTTGTTTAAGAGCAGGACAGAATGCCAAAAAGACTTTTCTTCTTTGTGCTGTGCTTTTTGCCACATCCTGTGAGATAAAAATCTTACTGCCATGCCAAATTAGAGATTTGCGATCTTTAACTGTGGAAATAATAAGTTGTATTTGAGAGTATTCCAAGAGGTATATTATTAGAGTTCTTGGTGTCTGACGTGATGAGGGAGAGGCTGAGGGTTGACCAATCCTATGGGCACGTTGTATATTAAAAATTGTTTCCAAAGGCAAATGTAGTATGGCCGGTAAGAATATTCGTAGGAAGACAATGGGGTCAGTGCCCTCAACTCCTTCAGGAAGGCCCGAGATACGTAGGTTATTGCGCCTGCTGCGATTTTCTAAATCTTCATTATGCTTTTGAAGTTCTTTAATGGATTTCTCCATTTGCGCAACTTTAGGAGATATATCTTCAAGCACGCCGATTCTTTTCTCAGCCTCCTCTACTCTGTTGTTAACACACATCCATCTTTCATCAAGTTGCTGTAGCTTAGCATTTGTGTTTTCAATGCAGGGTTTAAGTGCCCTCATTTCGGCAAGAATGGCTTCAATGGCAGGGTCTGAGATCCCTGTTGGAGGTGGTGAGTCACTTTTGGGTCTTTTCAGAACAGATGAGGAGGTGGTAGCATCTTTAACAGAGGCGCCATTTTTTTGGTTGGCTTTACTGGAGAACAACAGTTACAGGTAAGTAACTTATTCCTTCTCCAGCATGGGGTCTGGCATGGATTCACATGCTCATGAATATAAGAATACATAGCAGTACACACATGCACAACCACAGGAGGTGGCAAAGGCTCAATATTAAGCCTTACATCAAAACTCAACATTAAGCATTTCTTACCTCCTCACCAGCCTCACCTTAAGCGAACAGGTTGCGCAGCACTGCTTGGCCAACCCTGGACTCCTCCCTGGAATCCCGGTCGACGCAGTAGAATCTCGTGAAGGTGTGCATCGACTTCCACGTAGCAGCCCTGCAGAAGTCCAGCAGGGGCACACCAGACAAGAACGCCGTGGTAGCAGCGACCGCTCTGGTCGAATGGGCTCTCGGACGGCCGGGCAACGGTCGGTTCGCCAACCGATGACAGTGCATGATGCCGCCGGAGAGCCATCTGGAAATGGAAGCCTTCGAGAGAGCCTTCCCTTGGTTCACAGGTCCAAAGTTCACAAACAGCTGTGATGTCCTCCGAAAACTCTTCGTTCGGTCCATGTAGAACTTCAGCGCTCTAGCTACATCCAGCGAGTGCAAAGTCCTCTCGGCTGGCGACGAAAAGAAAACAGGCAACACCAAGGGCTCGTTGAGGTGGAAGTCCGACGGCACCTTGGGCATAAAGGAGGGGTGCGTCCTCAGCACCACCCTCGTGTCGTGAAAAGTCAAGTATGAAGGCTTGCAGGATAGGGCCTGGATCTCTCCCACACGTCATGCGGAGGTGATGGCCACAAGAAACGCAGTCTTCCACGACAGGAACTTCAACGGTGCCGAATGCAGGGGCTCAAATGGCGCCCCCATGAGCCTGGTCAGCACCACGTTGAGCTCCCACGCCGGGGCAGGGGCCTTCACCGGCGGGAACGACCAGAACAGTCCCTTCATAAATTCCTTCACCAGGCGATGGGACCACAAGGACGCCCGTCCTGTGGTTCTGGTGTACCGGGAGATCGCAGCCAGATGTATCTTGATGGAGGCGTGAGCCAGTCCAGCCTTGGCCAGCGACAGTGGGTACGGCAGCACTTGAGGGGCCGTAATCCGTAGAGGGTTAATCTTCTGTGCCCAGCACCAGACAGAGAACCTCCTCCACTTATGTCCATAGCACTTGAGAGTTGAGGACGTCCTGGCCTTTGCAAGAACCTCTCTGCAGTCAGCCGGGATATCGTACTCTCCAAACTCTAGTGCTGCAGGAACCAGGCCTGCAAGTTCAGCGACTCCGGGTCGTGATGAAGTATGGCGCCTCCTTCTCTGGAGAGAAGATCCGCGTCCGTCGGCAGCTTGACTGGTGGGGACGCTGACAAGTCCAGAAGGTCCGGGAACCAGATCTGCCTCGGCCACGCCGGTTGTGACGAGGATCATCCTGCACCGGGACCTCTTTAGCTGGTTGACGAGTCGGAGCAGCAATGGAGGGAACGCATATAGGAACAGGCCATCCCAGGGGAACGAGAAAGCATCGGCCATGCTCCTCGGCTGCGGAAACCAGCTGACAAACCTCTGGTACTTGGAGTTTGTCCCCATCACAAACAGGTCGATCTGCAGTTTTCCCCATCGACGGAAGAGTCGATCCACTTGATCCTGACTGGAGAAAAGACCTGAGGGCCCAGAACACTGCACAGAGCTCCAGGATGTTGATGTGGAGCGGCTTCTCCTTCGGGAGCCAAAGGCCTCTCGCGTGAAGTTCTCTGATGTGCGCTCTCCACCCTTCCAGGGAGGCATCCGTCGTTACCGTTATCTGGTGAGATGGGGTCTGAAAGTCTGTGCCCGCCGTCAGATGAGCGTGGGTGCCACACCACCGGATCGCTTGTCGGAAAGTCTTGTTGAGCGGGATCCTGTCCTCGAAGCTGCCCGTCGCTTGGATCCAGCAGGCGTCGAGGAACTCTTGCAGAGGGAGCATCCGAAGCCTGCACAGGCGCACAAGATATATGCAGGAGGACATCATCCCGAGGAGGGACTTGATGGACCTCACCCTGGCCACGTCTGTGTCCAGCAGACGCTGCACTTTGGCCAGGATGGCCTTCGTCCTTTCCTCTGACGGCGAGGCCAGACGCGCCACTGTGTCGAGCTTGGCTCCCAAAAACAGTTTGCCTTGCGACGTGACCAGGTGGGATTTGGGAAAGTTGATGGAGAATCCCAGGTCCGTGAGCAGCTGGACGGTCTTCGCTGTGTGTTCTGCGGCGAGCTCCCTTGTCCTTGCTCGGATGAGCCAGTCGTCTAGGTAGGGGTAGATGTGGATCCCCTGCAGGCGCATCCGCACGACCACCGGTGCGAGGCACTTGGTGAACACCCTGGGTGCCGACTTCAATCCCAACGGGAGGGCCTTGAACTGGTAGTGCCGTCCTTGGACCACGAACCTGAGGAACCTTCGGTGTCCTTTTAGAATGGGGATGTGGAAGTACGCATTCTCCAAATCCAACGACGACCGGAAATCGCCCTCCTCCAGCTGTCCCAGCACATGCTGGAGGGTGAGCGTCCGGAACTTCTGTGCCTTGATGTACTTGTTCAGTCGTCGCAGGTCCAGGATGGGGTGCCATCCTCCTGTCTTCTTTTTCACAAGGAAGTACCTTGAGTATACTCCGGAGCCTCTTTGGGACGAGCTCGATGGCACCTTTTTTGAGCATCGCCCTGACCTCCAACAGCAGTTGAGGGACGTGATTTTCCTTCCTGGCCACAGGTGGAATGCGGGGGCACTTTTTAGAAATTCGAGGGCGTGCCCCTGGGCCAGGGCGTCCAGCACCCAACGGTCGGTGGAGATGGACTACCACACGCTGACGAACTTCGCCAGTCGGCCTCCCACCGGCCTGCCGGCCTCCCACCGGGGTGCTTCTGTGGAGGCCCGACACCACGGTCGGTTCAATCTTGCTTGGAGGACGCCTTGCCGCCTTGGCCTCCCTGGTGACAACGGCGGGGTCCACCGGACTTGCCTCGTCCTCTATAGGCTTCCTGCGATGAGGAGCGGGCCGCTTGGCGGTACGTAGAGGAACCACCGCTGAATCCCTTGGAGGGACCCTGCTTGCCTCCTGTGCTCCGAAAGGACGGCCTTTGTTGCCGGAGAACGCCTAGGGCCTTAGCTGTCTCTGTGTCCGCCTTGATGGCTTGGAGGGACTCATCCACTGTTTTCCCAAACAGATTGTTCCCGTCGAACGGCATGTACAAAACCTTGGCTTGTACATCCTGGCGGAAATCCGTCGCCTTGAGCCACCCTCGTCGTCTGAGGCAAATGCCGTTGCCTAGCTGGCGGAAACCGGTGTCAGCCATGTCCGTTGCCACCGTAATGGCGTGGTCCGACACCACTTCGCCTTCTTGCAAGATCTCCAGGGCCTCGGCCCTCTTGTCGTCCGGTAGGAAGTCCAACAGGGGGGCGACCTTGTACCATAACTCCCTGTCGTAGCGGGCCACGATTACGAGGGCGTTGGCCGCCTTAATCGTTGTTGCCGCCGACGAGATAACTCGTCCCATTGTGTCCACCTTCTTTCCTTCGCCATCTGGCGGGGCAGTTGACGTGGAGGGCGATCCCCCCCCCCCCGCTTTCTTCTTAGCCGCCGCTGAGACGACAGAGTCAGGGATCGGTTGTGCCCCAAGGCACAAAGGGGCCGCGTCGGGGACCCGGTACTTCTTCTCGTACCGATCCCTCTTGGCAGGCGTCGTAGACGGTTTTTTGAGAAGGGTGAGGCCCTCGTCCCAGATGTCATCCAGCAGAGGCACGGCGAGGACTGTTTTCCTCTTGGCCTTGCGCCGTTGGTAAAGGAAACCTTCCTCCTCTTCGGGGCAGAGCTGAAAAAGCTTGGATGCCCTGGCGATCATTGCATGGAAAGATCCGATCTTGTCAGGCGGGGAGGCCCGGGCTGGGGGCGATGGGAGCTCTGTCCCGTCATCACCGCCGTCGTCGGTACCCGTCGTGGCCGTGTCCGTTCCCGTGTCATCCCCAGGGACGGGGGACGTGGGCAAAGGTTGAGTAGGCCGCGTGGGCTGAAAAGGCGGGGCTGGATGGATCCGCCTTCTCTTGTTCGGGGGGCTTCCCGCCGGGCCTGGCTCTGGCTCCTCCGCCGAGCCTGGTTCCGGTTCCTCCGTCGGGGGCAAGGGCAATCTCGTCCTTATCTCCGAACATAACGATTGTATTGCCAACAAAATGGCCGCTGAGTTGTCCTGCGGCTCCAGAAGCGACGGGTGACTAGGACCCTCGTCGGTGCCGCCGTCGCTCTCGACGTCGCCTTCGTCGGGATCCCTCCCGTGGGAACGGGCCTCTTCAACGCCCTCGTCAAGGCCCTCTAAGACTTCTACCAGCTCCTCCTCGGATACTGTGTCCATGGCCACAATGGCCACAGCCCCCCCCCGCCCCTCTTTTTCCGCCGGGGTCTTCACGGGGGTCTTTTCAATGAGTCTGAAAGAGGCTTCCCTCCGCGGAGGCAGGGAGACTCTGGGCCCCGAGGTCGCCTCCACTGGTGTAGCCTCCACAGGCTGCACCAGGGGCACCGCAACGGGTGAATCAAGGCCTTTGCCACCTTATGTGGGCCTGTGGCCTTCACCTTGGGGGGAGGGTCACCGCCTCGCTCCCCCTCGGCCGGATCCTTCGAGCTCGACCGGGGCCTCTCAAGAAGCTTCGCCGGGTTCTCGGCCTTCCTCTTACCTGAGCCAGAGCGTTGGCTCGTGGTTGATGGCACTGGGGAGGAAGCGCCCTGCCTGGCAGCCGAGGAGCCCGACCGTTCGGCGCTCCCGGTGCCCGCGGACTCGCGGTGCTTTGCCTTCTGTTGGGCCCCCGTCACCAGGGCGCCCTCACAGGACTTAGAAGACCGCTCGGACTTCTTCTCAACCTGACAGGCTCTTTCCTTCCAGCCAGTTGGAGAAACAAAGGTGTCGGCCCCTGATGGTCCGTTCTGACATGTTCCCGCAAAACACACAGTCCTTCTCCACGTGCGCTTTGTCCTCATGAAGGCAGTAGAGACATTTCGAGTGCTCGTCCTCCTTGAACACATTCTGCAGCTGGCATCCAGGGCAAACCCTGAACAGATTTCCGGGCGTCAAGCTCCCTTTCTCCTGGGCCATGTTCGGGTAGGCCGCAGAAACTCCTGGACTCCTCCAAGAAGTGTAACTCGACGGAATCTTCACCCTTGAGGGGAGTAGAAAAATTCGACACGGATTCCCGTTAATCGGATGTAGAGACGGTGGAGCTTGAGGCTCTATTTGACTGAAAAATGAGAAATTCTCTTTAAAAAAGCGCGAAAACGCAGCAAAAGCTCGAGAGCTAAACACAAGGACTCCCAGCACTTGAGCGTGCGGTAAAAATCTGAGGATGGCTGCCAGAGGCGGGGCTTAGGGAGAGGGCAGTCATTGGCTGGGGGCAGTATGACCCAGAGACCAGTGATTGGTTACTACTAAGAAAGACAGATCAGAAACAAAACTGATACTGATTTTGTCTTTACCGAGGATTCCCGGCCTGACGACGGGGAATATTCATGAGCATGCGAATCCATGCCAGACCCCATGCTGGAGAAAACAATCAATCCCTACGTGTCCCTCTTTATCCTAGACCCACTGTATATCTGTTCTGTTACCTCTGAAAAGTGCTCCGTTATGCATCTGCACTGTTGTATACGTCTGTCAAGTGCACCATTGCTCCTCGAAGCTAAGTCCACGCTCAATAAAGAACAAAATAATAATCATAATAATGAATGTCAGAAACTCTCCTCACAATGCTTCATTTTACAAATAAGATAATATCTCATATTGTGTGGAACTGGTTGTATGTGATTTTTCTGACGGCAATTACTTTGAAGTATTTACTTTGGAGTAATTAATTAAAAAAATGACTTCAATTTGTTTTTCATTTGGGGGATGCCCCCTTCCTCTACACTAGCACTCCTACCATAAACCCGTCCCCACCCCTTTTAACCCCTTAACCCAAAACTCCCTATATAATTCAAAGTGTGTTCGAAGTAATTACTTCAAAGTAAATAACTGCAAAGTAATACTTGTTGGAAAAACCACAGGATACGGTGGCATTTTCCCCCAAGCACCAACAATTTTATTTGTGGCCAATATATTTAAACTGAATCGCATTACAAGTTCTCGCTGGTCTCTTATTTGGAAATGTTTTGGAATATATTTTGCGTCACATTAAAATCCGGAAACACATATATTCTTATTTTATTTATTGGACATTTGTATGACGCCTATACAGCATACAGGGTTTCCAGGTGCCACAAGACAAAAGGGGGAGGGGAAACAGGGGAGGTTAAACAATAAAAAACGGTCCTACTGGGCCTTGTGACATTCAGATTGTACAAATGCATTAAACAAAGTGCAGGGGTGAGACTGGGTAAGTGCTGGGGATCCAAAAGAGGGCAAGTGTGCAGGGAGACAAGGGCAAGAGTAAAAAGTGCGAGGGTCAGGGGTGGACCAGACTCAGTAGTGTAGTCAGGGAAAGGTGCCTGAAGGAAGTGCCAGTAATGGAGAACTGTGGAAGACTGGTAGGAGGAGGGCCTGGCCTCTGTAATACTCAGAACGGGCCAGGCAGACAGTCGTAGCAATAGGGGGGCATTAGCAGGAGAGGAGGAGAGGGAAGGAGGAGGAGGAGGAGAAGAAGAAGAAGAAGAGGAAAGCCTTGAGTTTCCAGAATTTAAGGAGATCCGGCTCAAGTCTGAGAGGGGCAGGGAGGCCAATTCCAGAGGGAGATTCCTGTCGAGGAGATGTACCCCCACACTCTGCTTGGAGAATAGTTGGACCTGCAGAGTTTGAGCTAAAGGACCGAAGGATTCTAGCAGGGAGGTACTTAGGTCAGGAAAGCTGGATCTAGCACGGCTCTAGGCCCCAGAAAGCCTTATGGATGATGCAGAGGCTCTTGAATTTGATCCTTGCAGCGACCGGGAGCCAGTGGAGAGATTTTAGGGTTGGAGAGATGCAGTCCCTGGGCTTGAGGCCAAGGATAAATCTTGCAGTCCTATTCTGGATTAGCTGAAGAGGGCAGAGGGAGGAGAGAGGGAGATTGAGGAAGAGGCTGTTGTAGTAGTCCAGCCTGGAGAGAACCAGAGCTCTGGAGACCGGGTTTCTGAGGGAAGTTGAGGAAAGGGAGAATGCCTCGGAGGACGTAGAGCTGAAAGTGGGCCTTCTTGGCAAGGTCCGTGATAGCAGGTGAGAAGGAGAGAGGAGTCGAAGATGAGGTTTATTGCCTCAGAGGGAGGTGTGGGATGGGGGCCTAGGAGGGTGGTCAGACAATCAGGAATGGGAGAAGAAGGAGAGGAGGTAGATGGGAGCAGCTTAAAGAAAAGCTGTGTGTTATCCGCATAACACTGGAAATGAGGAGAGAAGGTGGAGATCAAGTGTACAACAGGGGCAAGGTAAACGTTAAAAAGCCACAGCGAGATGATAAAGCCTTGAGAGACGTCGCAAGTAGAGAGTGAGGTAGAGGATAGAAAAGGGCCATTTGAACCTGGGAGGGCCGATTCAAAAGAAAAGATGTCAACCAAGCCAGTGTCCAGTCCGATGCCCAGAGAATTGCGAAGAATATTTAAGAGGGTGGCATGATTGACGGTGTCAAAGGCAGAGGACAGATCAAGGCGGATAAGAACAGAAGGAGAGCCTGAGTCGAGATTAGAGCGAAAGCCATCAAAGGTGTTCAGGAGAGCAGTTTCTGTGCCTCTGGCTGCTCTGAAGCCAGACTGGTGGTCAGCTTCAGAGTGGTGGGTTAGTTGGGGTATGGCCAACTTCTCCAAAGGTGTGCCCAAGAAAGGGTAGTCAAAATAGGGCAGTGGTTAGCCGGGCAGGAAGGATCCGCAGACAGCTTTAAGAGGGGGTGCACAAGGGAGTGCTCGAGGGGTTGTGGGAAGGAGCCAGTGGCAAAAGAATGGTTGCAGAACTCAGCCAAAGAGGGAGCGAGGGCGGCAATACTGCCCTTGATAGTTCTGGGCGAGCAGGGAAGCACATGTTTGGAGGAAACATTCATAGAACAAACAGTCTTCGTAACCTCATCCAGTGCTATGGGTGAGAAGGAGGAGAGTGAGAGAGACAGAGAGAGAGGGGCCAAGGGAGGCTTTAGAGCAAGTGGAGGAGGGAGGGGGGAGGAGAGTGAGGACATGATATCCTGAATTTTGGTGGTGAAGTGGGAGGTCAAGACCATGCAGAGGGCCTGGGAAGGAAGAGGAAAAGTAGAGACTGCGGTAAGACTTTGAAAAGTTCAGCCAGGTTGTTGGTGGCACCCGAGATGCAAGCTTGGATATGGGCCTGCTTCTGTGACCGGATGGAGAGTCTGCAATGCCTTTGGGGCAGGCGGCAGGCCAATTTGTCAGAGGATCTGCGAGAAGCCAGTCACTTCCATTCTGCAACTCTACATTTGCTTTTCAGCAAGACGGGGTCAGAATCATACCAACTCTTGCACTTGGAGGCAGGCTTCCTGCGGATCCTCGTGGTAGAGTCAAGTATGTCAAGGGTGTTGGAGATGGACAGATGAAGGCTAACAAGGGCTGAGTCAGAGTCAATAGCAGGGAGTAGTGGGGAATGAAAGAGGTGGCAAAGGCATCTACTGACACTCGCTTCATCAGTCGAATGATTGAGAAGGAGACTGGCAGTGCGGGCAGAGACTTAGCCGGGGAGCCCTACAGCTCCAGATGAGACGAGAGCAGAGAATTACCAGACCAAGTGAGAGGGTTAGAAAGAGATGTCAGGTGCAATGAGTGCATCCAGGGTATGCCCAGCTGAGTGGGGTAGGACCAGGAGAAGAATGGCGAGGGAGAAAGAGCCGCAGAGGTTGCAGAAGTTTATGGTGGCCGCATCAGGAGAGTCAATATGAATATTGCAATGAATGTTTCTTTTCCAACTGTGCAAAACTGGATTCCCTTTCCCAAAGGTAAACTTTTTTTAAACACTATTTTCTAAATATTGCAATATTATCTGAAACTTAATTTCTGCCATTCGTTTCCAAAAAGCCTCGACACTCCATTACAAATACATTCAACACTTTGTAATTGTTTTTTAATATCACATTAGCCCCTGGAGTATACTATACACATTTCCTACTTCATTATATTCTGTTTTTGCATCTATCATGAATCTCCTTTTCCAAAAACTAGTTATTAAAGAGTTTAAACCCAACTTGCTTTTGCCTGGACTGGCACACAGCAAAGTTTTCAAAATACAACTTTCAACCTTATTAAATGCCAGTCCTAACATACCTCAGTATCCAGTCCGTACAGCATTATTGAGATCACCTTAGATCTATAAGCAGTTATTAAAGGGATCCATGAGAATTTTCCATATTCTGTATCTAAATTTCACAATTTCCGAAAGATAGAAAAATTATATTTTTCATCTGAGCAATCAAAGTTTTTGGAGTTAGTTTTGAGTAAACTGGGAAGCGTATGTAAAATCTTCAACTACCTCTAGTTGTTTACCATCCAGGATCCAAACAAATGTTCTCTTTTTAAGCTTAGAAGCTTGGAAGGGCCTATAGTCGTTAGATTAATTTTATCAAAGTTCTTCTCTAGCGCATTTTCCAATTAATATTTATTTCACGGCTGTGCTGGAGATCTGCTGGCGTCAATATACATTTGTCTGCATATACAATCCAGCATAGCCACTGTGCTTAATTTAGGTGGATAAATATAAGCATTTTCCAAAGCATAACTGAAGTCTGAAATACGGTGGTGGCAGGTGAATTTTTGAAGTGGGGGAGTGTCAATATTTCCCTCACATTTGCCCGTCCCTATTAAGCGCCTATAGAGCGTAGTTATCGTGACTTATGAAGGTACCAGTGTCAGAACAGTCAGTATTTTGGAACACCGGTTGATAGGTTTGGGGTGGGGTTTGTGGATGTAGTGTAAGGTGGTAGGAGATCTTAGAGAGGAGTCGGTTAGTCCGGGCAATGCAGGACTAGACCATAAAAACAACCTGCAACCCTGCACTCCTACCCTGGCCATTTGCAGACAGGTCCCGTTTCTTTAGCTCGCAATGCTACTTCTCTTTCTGTCTCAAATAGATGATTTATACCCAATGAGGATAAAAACAAGCATCTGTAAGGTGGCAGATGAGAGAAAAGGGTGGTGTGGAAACTCTGATATTACTATAACTTGCTTCGGCTTATGGGAGGCAAGAACTGAAGGTTCAGTGGAAGCGCATATTAAACATTTGGACTGTAGTCACACCTTTTCAGGGGGTCTCTCCCCCACCCCCGTGAGAATGTTTTTAAAATAATGGGTTACAATAGTGCATTATAGAGAAGACAGCTGCAATTGGTTTTGTAGGATAACTCATGTATGCCAGTATAAAAACATTTGCATGCTGGCTGCACCAATATATGCCAGTATTCCCATATAAGAACATTCTCATGTTTTCTTTGCGAATAATGCCAGTAATGATGCTATAAGAAACCATGTCCATTCTTGTTCTGCCAATATATGGTAGTATCCCCACATAAGGACACAGTCCAGTTGGCTTTATCATTAAAAATAGAATCCACAGTATGAAAACATGTCCAAACTAGATGCACCAAAATGCCAGTCTAACTACATAATACCTTATCATGCCTGCTTTATCAATGGATGCCCAATTCAAAATGTCATGCCACAGTAAGAAAGGGCTAGACTAGCTGCACCAAAATGCTAGTCTAGCCATGCAATAACACGTATCTTGCTTTATCATAGATGCCCATAAAAAAATGACAAGCCTTCCCTCTGGGCCCCCAGCGCCTCTGATACGCACACAAGCAATGTTATTATGTGTGTATGTGAGGCGCTGGTGGGACCAGGGGGCAGGCAAGGTATTTTTTACTAGGCATCCATTATAGATGCCTAGTAGGTAGCCATGTGAAAGGACGTGCTTGTACGGGAGCTCCCGCTGATCCGTACATAATCCGACTGATACCGCGCAAGGACCGCTGTGATTTGGCGAAAATTGGAAGACTGTGTACATGAAGTCCGGCTGCACGCGAGGACACATTTTTATATGGGTTCGTAGTGCGCACGGACACTTAAGAGCCGAATGAAGCACTGGCGGCCAAACCTCGGCGGATGACAAAATGGCCGCCGCCGCTTGATGAGGGGACAAAGGAGCGGTAGATCGGGACCACAACATACGTGCGCCCTCTCAGCGGTACGAAGGGGGCAGCGCGACCCTGCCCACCTGGGGGGAGCGCCGGATAACAGCGGTGCCTGAGACTGCTGGGCGAGCTGAGACTCTCAACAGAGTCGTGGTGTATGGGCACAGTGCCTCCCTGGCTTGGACCGGGGCGCGACCGGAGGGACGCTCCTGACTGGAGATATGTCGAACAAGCCTCTGAGGGCGAAGAATAAACAGCCCACGCTCGACGAATACGCCAAGACGTCGCCCGGCCTGGAGGGTGCCAGGAGCAAGGATAAGGCTCAGACCAAGGAGATGGCCGCCGGTGGTGCGAACCAGGAGGTTCTCGCTGCGATCGCGGATCTGAAGGCGACGTGGGAGACCAGGCTCCAACTTGCTGTGGTCGAATTGAAAACCGCGTTGGAACTACAGGTTGGAGCGGTGCAGGAGGACGTGAACCTCCTGAGGCAGGATGTGCGAGCCCTGGCTGAGCGCACGGAAACTTTGGAAAAGGAGATGAGCCCTACTGTAGCGGACTGCACTGCACATAAGCGCGATATCCATGCCCTGGTGCAGCGGGTGGGCAACTTGGAAAGTAGAGCTGAAGAGGTGGAAGGACGTGCCCGGAGAAACAACGTTCGCATCGTGGGCCTGCCGGAGGGGGCTGAAGGCCAGAATCCCACGGAGTTTATTGAGAACTTGCTGCTGCAGGAGATCACTGGGGGAGCCCTGTCGCAGGGGTTTGCGGTGGAGAGGGCGCACAGGGCCTTGAGTAGAAGACCACCGCCGGGGAACCCACCTAGGCCTGTGATCGGCAAGATCCTCAATTATCGGGATCGGGAAAGGATCCTTGAGCACTTTCGTAAGGGGGGCACCATACGGCGAGGAGAGGCGACCATTACTGCTTACCCCGATTACACCTTGCAAGTGCAGCGCAGTCGCATGAACTTTGGGGCGGTCAAGAGGCGATTGCGGGCAGCAGGGTACAAGTATATGCTGCTTTACCCGGCCAGATTGAAGGTTTTCTTCAAGACTAAGATGCTGTTCTTTGACACTCCGGAGGAGGCCATGGAATGGCTCGATGCCCAAAACTGTCCTCAGGAGCCAGATGAGCGGACGGCGGATGGAACGGGAAGAGATAAGTGATGCTGCGGGCCCGGTTGGGCTATGAACATTGGGACTGGAATATAGTCGGGATGACTCTGTTTGGTAGTGTATGCGTTAGGACTTTGAAACATGGTCCGTGTGCGCGGATACGGAAGTGCGGGAGGGGAGCCTCCGAGGGCTGGTCTTTGTACCCCAGTTTGAGTTTAGTTTAGTCACTGTGTGTGGGGTGACACCCTGTCGGGTTCTCTACTTGGGTTCCAGAGAGAACCGAACACAGGGATGCCTGAGATCCAGGGATGGAGCTGGGCAGTTGGTTGGGTTAAGGGGGTTAGGGGGGTGGGGTGGGTCAGTTTTTATATGAGCCTGGGAGAAACTGGTGATGGGGGCCCTTGCGGTAGGGGGGAGGCGAGTGGTCCTGGGAGAGGGATGGGAGCTACGGATGCGTCATGGGGGACCTTAGGATACTAACGTGGAACGTTAGAGGTCTTAACAGCTATCTTAAGCGTAACAAGGTCATGTTGTACCTAAAAAGACAAAGGATAGACATCGCCCTGTTACAGGAGACACATCTGACACGGGATAAGTTGGAACTGGTGGGGAGAAAGTGGAGAGGGACTGTAGTTGGATCCACATATTCTGCCTATGCTAGAGGTGTGCTGATTTGGGTTGCACCACATGTCCCGTTTAAGCTACTTGGGGAGGTTGTGGAGGCTGATGGGAGGCTGGTCATGGTAAGGGGGCTTGTGGAAAATAAAGTAGTGTGCGTTATAAATACCTATGCCCCCAACCGTGACACGGCGACATACTTCAGGACACTGACCACTAGACTGGGTGAGGGGATGGGGGGTCCTGTGATTTGGGGAGGGGACTTTAATTGTGTACTAGACCCCAAGGAGGACAGGTCAGACGACAGGGTGGACAGGCCCAGCCCGGCGGCTAGGGTACTGCAGGCGCTGCTGGTAGACCTTGGCCTGGCAGATGTGTGGAGGACGAGACACCCTGGCGTGAGGCAATATTCACATTACTCGGCCCCGCACCAGTTACACACAAGGCTGGATTACTTTTTCGCCACTCCGGACATTGTCGCGGAGTGTGACCAGATAGACTACAGGGCGAGAGTCCTTTCGGACCACTCGCCCCTGGTCATGCGTTGGCAGCTTTGTCCCCCACGTGCGCGTATTCCAACATGGCGCCTCAGGACGGAAGCGCTCAGGGATCCAGTCTTCAGAGAAGAAGTGAGGGAGGAGATTGTTGCTTATTTTGAAACAAACACAGGCAGCGTCAAGTCGGCTGGTACTTTGTGGGAGGCCTTTAAGGTTGTAATGAGGGGGGTTGCCATTGCTAAATCCAAAGGATTAATGGGAGGAGTCCTGGCAGATCTGCGTAGAGCCGAGACTGAGTTGGAGAGAGAGAGCTGGGGGAGGGGGGGACGGACATGGAGGAGGTCATTAAACTGCAACAGAGGTGCGCAGAACATTGGGACAGGCTTTGTAACCTGAATTACAAGAAGTACATTGAGAGGTTGCATGCCGGGGGAGACAAGACGGGCAGACTTCTTGCTTGGCTGTATAAGAGCGAGACCCCAAGATCCCCGATCCGGTCAGTTATCACTGAAAAGGGAGTGGAGCAGAACACCCAGGAAGGGGTGAATGGAGCATTCGCAGAATATTATCAAGCATTATATGAGGATCGAGAGGGGGGAAGCCGGGAGGATATAGAGGTAGTACTTGAAGACATAGGCCTGCCCAAGATAAGTGACGAAGAGCGAGAGGAGATGGATGCTCCGATCACTCTGGAGGAGCTGCAGGAGATTGTGCGGCAGCTACCCACTTGCAAGGCCCCAGGAGCGGATGGGTTCCCCAGTGAATTTTATAAAGCATATGGAGAGGAGGTGCTCCCGCCCATGCTGGAGATGTTTCATGAAGCGTTCGAGGTGGGGCGGTTGCCGGAATCACTCAGGGAGGCGATTATAGTACCGCTCCCCAAACCCAATAAACCGGGACATGATTGTGGCTCCTACCGACACCTGTCGATGCTGAACCAGGACAGCAAGATCCTAACAGCTGTCCTGGCGGCCAGAATGCGGAGGGTAATAGGCAAGCTGATCCATCCTGACCAGACGGGCTATGTCCCGAACAGGAATATTACCCACAATCACAGGCGCCTTCACAGGGTGGTGGAAAAGGGGGGCAGTGACGACAGCGAAATGGCAATAGTGGCGCTGGACGCGGTTAAAGCGTTCGACTCCGTCCGATGGCCATGGCTCCTGGCGGCTTTGGGGCGGTTCGGACTGGGACCATGCTACATGAGGTGGGCCGAGCAATTATATAGTGCGCCTCTGGCTAGGGTCCGTACGGGTGCAGTAGTGTCAGACAGATGGCAGTTAGGCAGAGGTACCAGGCAGGGATGTCCTTGGTCCCCAATGTTGTACATACTGGCCCTCGAACCCTTAGCAGTTTACCTCCGGCAGCAGTATGATCCGGTGGGCATAGAGGTGGGAGGAGAGTGTCATCTTATATCCCTGTATGCAGACGATATGCTGTTATACCTGAAACACCCGGAAGAGAACTTGCAGTATATCTTGGAGGTATTGGAGAGGTACGTCTGGTTGTCCGGCATAGCGGTTAACCCTCAGAAATCCGTATTATTCCCGCTGGGCAGTTATGTGGGGATACCGGCGGAGAGGTTGCCGGTGCTGCGGATTCCGTGGGCAACGAGCTCCTTCCGGTACTTGGGCATTGACGTGTATCACACGACCGAGGAAGAACACAAGTACAATACTGAACTAGCTGTGGGAAAGATTGAGAGGTGCATGAGGTTCTGGGAAAGATTGCCTTTAGCAATGATGGGTCGCGGAGCTATGCTTAAAATGGTGGTGTTGCCCAGGCTCCTGCATTATTTTAATAACATCCCGCATATGATACCTAGGAAGTTTTTCGCCAGGTTGCATAGCGTGTGTAGGAATTTCCTGTGGCACGGCACGCGCAACAGGGTCGCATTATGGAAATTGCAGAACTCTTACGAGAAAGGTGGCGTGAAGCTGCCGAACTTTGAGGCCTATTATATCGCGGCGCAACTGCAATATGTGGCCAGGTGGCTTTCAGATGAAGAGACCCCCGAACATAGGCTGCTAGGGAAAGACTGTTCCCCCTTCTATCTGCGGGAGGTGATTTGGGTGACTGGCTCATGGATGAGAGAGCGTCCTAAGATGCTGGCCCTTGGCAGGAACATATGGCGGCGTGCCTGTCGGATGATGGGTGACCCCGCGCCGTGTATGCCGCAGTTCCCTCTGATCGCCCTGGCAAAGGAGGACGGGCAGCTGAGAACTATTATCCGGACGTATTGGGAGTAAGTGGGATTGATTACAATGAGCGACATCTGGCAGGAAGGGAACCTGATGGAGTTCGATGAACTGGAGGCAGGGTCGGGACTACACAGGGGTCAATATGTAACATATCACAGGGTGGCCCGGGAGGTCCGGAGCACGTGGCCCGAAACTACTTTGGCCGATGAACCGGATGCCACGCTGGAGACGATGTATGACGCATCAGAGGGCGGACACGAGGTCTCTAGGTTGTACGAGATGTTGATGACAAAGGTTGGGAAGGATTTAGGGTACCTGAGACTGGAGTGGGATGCAGAGGTGGGGGCTCCGATGTCGGATGGGATGTGGGAGCGCGCCCTGGGGTACCATAAAAAGGTATCGAGGAACGCCAGGTTCAAGCAGATACAGCTCTATATTACGCACAGGGCATATATGACCCCCCTCAGAATTTCCAAATTCCTAGGTAGTGGGCGCCAGGCGTGCCCCAAGTGTAACGAAGAGAATGCGGACATGATACATATGTTCTGGGCGTGCCCAGTGATTGCAACTTATTGGGGTGAAGTGGCGCAGAGGCTGGCAGGAAGGGGTATTACACTTAAGGTGGATTCGGCGTGGGCTTGTCTGCTGGGAGGGTATCCCAGGGCGCGTAAGCTTCGACATGTTGATAAACTTAAAGATCTGGCCTATGTGCTTGCCAAACGTAGGATAGCCATGGAGTGGAAGAAATGTCACAAGCCGCGAGTGGAGGTCTGGTGGCGGGATCTCCAAAAATGGGCGGATGCTGAAACGACAGCGTGGCAAGATGGCAGTATGGCAGGCGATGGGGAAGAAATAGGCTCTCTCGTGGCATGGAAGTTGTTGTTAGCTGAACTGTTTTGTGCGGGATCGGCCTCGGCTGGACTTGAGAGCGATGAGGCCCCACTGCACGGAACGGACACTGATGGTGAACACTCTACAGGCTCATAGGGGGGAGGGATGGGGATTGCAGTGCCTTACTTTTTGTTCGTTTGGCTTTGTTGTTTGAAGTGTTTTATTTATGTTTCGTTGTAATGTTGTTTGGTTGAGATAAAATAAAAATACATTTAAAAAAAAAAAAAAAAATAGATGCCTAGTAGAGCTGCCACTCCCTGGCACATACAAGCCTGCAGTTTCCCAATGGGCTATGCAAGGCTGGGAAAGCAAAACATGCCGGACTTGCATGGCTCATTGAGCATGTGCAACTGGGGAACAGAACGGTCAACGAGAAACAGAGTTTCCCTTTGACAGTTCAAGCCAGCCTAGGAGTGCTCCCCTCAACTGTAAAAAGCAGCGTAGGGAGAACTCAATATTTACACCGATATGAATGTACCCGCCTGGTAATTAATGCGCCACACTCAAACTTTCATTAAAGGCACAAACTGTTTATTAGCACAAACAGTTCTGCATATGAAATATCAATTGGACAAATTATAATCACAATACATTAATGCACTTAAGTTGCACATCAAGTATTTGCTCAGTAGGTCTCATTCTACTATTTCTTTGCATTTGTTTACTTTTCGCATACATTCTCCCCTATGCCTCGCTCCTCATCTCTGTCTTTAAAGGAAGAGTGCACTCAGAAATATTATTGTCCCGAGGGTTCGGGCATGCATTTTTAAGCATTCGTTGATCGATCATACACAAATTTCCTATGCACGTTACCGTAGTTTTCCTCTTTTTCACACATGCGAAATCAGGCAGCTGGGCATGGCCATTTTGTGATAATCTTATCCGTTGCTGCACCGCCCAAGCAGGACTGCCCTTGCGGCCCTTAATCATATCCCCCGCCCCTGAGCCTGACATCACTAGACGCGTACCGCCCATTTCACAATGCCAAAACGCATCTCGTGTCAACGTTCTCTGCGCTTCAGCTAATAACGTGTCGCCATGGAAATGGCAGGACGCCCCTTTCCTCAATAAGTATAAACAGACATCAGATTTTCTTTTCCTTTGCTCTGACTGTCTTTCTTTGAGTATTCTGTGCCTCGTTTCTGTGCTCTAGTCAGCTACCTTCGTTGCTTGTAGCCTGTGCGAACAGATACACGTACCAATACTATACATTTATTTTCGTTTCCCCCACAATGGCAACAATACAGCCCTACCAGTACGAGCCGGAGTATTCCGAGGCGAAATTACTCGAAAGAGAAAGATGCGAAAACGATGGGGCTTCGGACGACAGTTGGGAGGACGATTCAACAGACCAAGAGCCTGGTCCTAGTAGCATGGACAGAGTTTCCACCTGGTGCACCTGCAATCGGTGTGCGCTAATGCCAACCGAGGAGGAGAACTGCTGCTGCCGAGAAAACTCTGGATGCTTGTCCTACATATCGCAAGGCGAGACACGGCCGCAATGCGTTACCCAGCTGCCAGACTTCAGGGCAGCCTGCTTCACACAGTCTGTGTTGAGTATTTTGATGGTGCTTACGCACGAACTTCGCGCAACAGTTCGCCCTCGGAATCCAAGTAACGAGTAAGTATACTCTGGTTGTGATGTCACTTAGGCCACTACTATTTCATGGTTGTCTCCTATATTGTCGTAACTTCAATATATCATTGTAAACTAATTTAGTCTTATAATTCTCTAGTAATAGTCGTATAATAGTCCAATATTGTACAGTGTCTAGGTAGCATTTGCACTGGCAACAATGCCATTGGCTACAAGAATTGTCATTGGCAACTAAAGTTTAATACACTTATCTGCAACCTGAACTTAAATTAAGAAACAAAATAAAGCACAACAGAACTTTTATCAATGGTTGTTTCAGTTTTTCAGTGAATCAAGTGTGTCTCCATTCAGCAGTGTTCCGGGCCTTGTCTGCACACCTCAGGCCCATCCAACCTCCCTCCATTATCAAAGTCAGTTCGCACCAGTGGATGTGCGCTGCCAAGGGGTACTGTCAGGGGCGGGAACAACCAAGGTGCCAAACACCATGTGCACTTCAAAGGTATTTTACGAGCAGGGGTCATTGTTCACATGCCCTCCTCAAACACCATGTCTTCAGGCAGGATCTCCTGAAGCAGTCCGTGCCCCTTTAATCCACATAAGACCACGACATATACACGTCATTCATCCACATACGCACCCTCTTTTCTAATTCTTTATAAACCACTTGATATTTATCATATGAACATCTTTGAGCACTGCAAGTCAACTCGTGAACTTGCTACCTGAGAACCTCAGTGACCACTGTGAATCTGCTCGTCGTCGTGCTACCTGAGAACTTCTTTGACCACTGCGAGTCAGCTTGTCGTCGTTCTACCTGTAAACATCTCCCTGTTCTCCTGCCACTAACTACCCTGCTTGCTGAATCTAACTGTTTGTTGGTCAAGCTAAGGGCATGTCTCCTAATCATATCTCCTTGATCTCTAAATTTCTTTCTATTTCGAACAAACGTACCCAGTAGTGTTATGTTGATTCGTCTCATTGCCATTGACTTGAGTTTAATTTGTTATGTTATCGATATATCAATTGTCATCAGTGTTAATTGGCATCGAATTGCATCCTTAGCGGACCGTGTCTATAATATAAGCATGTTTCCTTTTGATGCATGATAGTACATTCAAGGGACGAGTAACATGTTCTGATTTTTGTCACATCAATGAATTGTTTATGAAAGATATCCTATAATAAAGCCGCCCACACTACACTGATTTTGCTGTGGTGACCAAAACATACCTTGCACAGAAGAATGTATGGTATAATTCCTTCTTTGTCACTTTTTTTGCAGAATTTCCAACAATGCCTGCATGTGCGATTTTCGGTTGCCCTTCTAAGACCCATGAGAAATCTGAATGCACTACAATGCATGTATTCCCAAAGACTGTAGATCGAATAAGAGAATGGGTCAGAGATGCGCCGGCAGAGCTTGAAAGTAGAGTCAAACAAGTCTTGCAGGACAAGAGGGGTGATCGATTCCGCATCTGCAGCCTGCATTTTACCCCGAATATGTACGACCCATCCATGTAGACAAAGAAGAATCAACTCAGAACGAATCGAAAACTGCTCCTAAATGCAATTCCGACTATTCGTTCACATGCCACCTCAGGTGAGTCACGGTTCCCTAATTTAACTGTAGCCCTTGGGGTAGTGAACAGGTAACTAAATGGACGGATTGGTGTTTTAGGTGTAAATGCCCCTTATAATACTTTTCATATTATAAGATTGTATTGCTTTTTAAATAAAGACCATTTTGCTAAACACCTGTCCTTGGTTTTAGAAGCCTCATAGAAAATTGATTTATGGGCACAGATAATTATGCTATAGTGCCCTTTGAAATAAGCATAATGTTTTCGTGATCTGTCTCCTTATATGGCAATTTTTAAGATTAGCATTTCTAAATTAAATAATATTTTCCCTTTACAAATCCATGACTATGCACTGAATATGAAGGAGCAAGATTCAGCATCCATGTCTTGCATGGAGTCAACAACCACTTTGAGCGCATATCAGGTAGTTTTACTTAGCAATTCAGTTCCAGAATTGTTTTATGCATGGAATTTGAGATAATCTGATCATATTTACATATCGTGTCGTTCGTTTACACGTTTCATTCGTGGTTTGCTATTCATATGTACCAAGGTCTGCGTCACATTGTGTTCAATTTCAATTGTTTCATCCATACTAATACAAGTACTGTGTTTCAGGGAGATGCTGAAGCTTTGACTACAATTACATCATCCCGAGTAGTTGATCCAGAGCCAGAGGTAGGAGTACTGACAGTTCCCTCGAATGAAAGAAAGTCAGTCCTAGATCTGATACTATTAGACAGTGAAAATATTAGAAACAAGCAGTTTTTGCAAATTGCTTGAGTGCAACATTTCGAAGAGTGTGCTTCGCACAGTCAACTTTGATCGAGTAAACTAGCCATCAATCAGGTGAAATACCAAATTTATATTTTGACTAAATGACTACACGATGGAAGAGTTTATCTGTGTAAGCCGTGTGTGCGAAGGAATAATTTGATTTCTAATACAAATGACTTAATTTAAATGGATACTCTTTTCTAGGGATGTATACAAGATCCAGATATAGACGAGGAGAAGAGGAGGCACATGGATCCGAGTCGGTGGACCAGCTTGCTGTTGCTGACATTACAGTAAAGAAGGTTTCAATGAAAAGCAAGAAAGATAAGGTAATTTATAAACAATTTCTATTTTTAACCAGTGTTTTGTGCTGGGGCATTCATAATATGCTTTTTTTTAATGTAAATTGTCCAATACTGTATGTTGGATTTACATTGAACATCTTTTTCCAACCTGTCTTCTAGTTGCCCGATGCTGTACGAACCATGCAGACACAGACAGCGACAAAAGTGAGAGATGCTGTATGCCAAACTGTTTTCACCATGGAGCAACTATTAATTGAGGCGCAGCGTGTTCAGACTCGAGATGCATTTGCCCAATGGCCAGAAAATGAATTTAATGTGACCGGCGAAGCCAGCAACGTGTTTTTGGATCATTGCTACAATGCGAATGCTCCACCAGATGAAGATGAAACAATGTATTGAAGATGCTTTTGAATTAGTCGCAGACCACTTGACACAATCGACACCCGCCAAAAAAGGGCCACCCAAAAATCAATCTACATTGATGATTTCTCCGATTCACATTCAAGTAACAGACACTGAAATGACAGACTGAAGCATCAATACAATTGACCGAGGAACTAGACAAAGATCTCGACTACAGTATGACCAGTTTGGCTGATATGTCAACCAAAGTTCAGTCAGAAACAACATTAATGCAGGATGACAAATACATAGTATTCGACAGCAGCTCGATGGAGATTATAAAGATGCTGAAATGTGTGCATTCAGTGAGAAGGGAAGTATGTGGGAAGCCATTGGCGAATCTGACTCGTTTATCACAAGGCAGTAACCTCAAAATACATGCCACCTGTGAAATGTTCCATGAAAAATGTTCATAGTCCGCTCAACCAATGCTGGGGAAACGGTCAGCTGGCAATCTACTGTGTGCAGCAGCTTTACTTTTCAGTGGCTCTAATTTCAATAAATTGTCCAGTTTCTGTCAATTTGTGGGACCCCATTTCATTTCTAAAACGCAGTACTACAAATGTCAACGTCAATATCTATTCCTTGCCATTAGCGAAGCTTGGAAAATTGAACAATTGTCTATTCAAAGTACATTCTCCGAAAAATGGTTCAGGCTAGCTGGCGATGGACAGTGTGACAGCCCCGGATTTTCAGCAAAGTACTGCACATATCACATTCAGGACATGGAAAGTAAACAAATTATGAGTTTGGTGGTCGTACAGGTGTCCGAATGTAAATCCTCAGTGGCCATGGAGAAACTTGGTTTTATAAAATCACTGGAAGATCTACAATGGAGGGGAATGCAAATTGACCGCATAGCCACGCACAGACACGTTTCAATAGCCAAGACAATGAGAGAGAAGTTTCCAAATGTTCGCCATCAATTTGATGTATGGCATGTTGCCAAATCCATGAATAAAAAAATGTCAGCTGCAGGGGAAAAAAAGGTTCTGAAAGTATTTCACAGTGGTCCCAATCTTTCAGCAACCATCTTTGGTGGAGCTCCAAAACTTGTGATGGGTCTGTGGAAATTCCACTAGAAAAATGGCGGTCACTAATACATCACTGTTCAAACGTTCACTCTTGGACAGAAAACCAACATTACCACCAATGTGAACATGGCCCTTTGTCGCCGGAGCAGGAACGGAAGAAGAAGTGGTTGATTCCATCTTCACCTCCACACAAAGCCCTTGAGAAGACTGTGTTTGATAAACTATCAAGAGATCTGAAGGGACTCACAGAATTCTGTCACACGGGCGATTTGGTGGTATTCCACAATATGTGCCTAAAGTACAGGCCAAAGAGATTTCATTTCGGCATTGAAGGGATGAAATATAGGACATTACTAGCGGTATTAGTGTATAACGTGAATGTAGGCCATGAATAATCGAGGACTGCGGGCAACATTGGGATGCTTCGCTACACTATGGCCTTTACGAAAAGAAGCAAAAAATGGGTGATCAAGCCAGTACATGAGGAAATGGAATCCGATTTTCTGAAAGATCTTATTATTACTTTTTGGAGATGCATAATCACGGAATTGAGCGCGATTTTGTTCCGAGTAAACATACATTACCACAAAACATTGCCAACATGCCCTAAACACCTAAAGCAGAGCTTGTAGAACAGTTTAAATCCAGGTACAAATGATTACCATCTGTTTTTTTGATCAACAATGTTTTTATGAAGTGTCCAAATAAAGCATCCAATTTGTCTTTTAAAATGTATCCTCTTTGTCCATTTATTTTCCAACTAGTACCATTTTTACGATTGCCATACAATGTAACTCTGTGCTTTCACAGGTCACAGTTTCGTCGAGCTACTGTGGGACTTTTACTGATCACGGGAGGGCCAGATGGATAACGTTGTGAAAGAAACTTTGGGGTTCGGCAGTTGCCTTACCATACAGTTGCCCAAATAGCTGAATAACTGCTCATCCCGCAAAAGGGATGAGACCTAGGCTACATAAGATACTTGGCACGCAAGAAGTACTGACTGTGAACAAAACAGCGCATCAAAGTGCATTGTTGGTGAGAAAAAGAAGCACTCTGACCAAAATATTCATGGGGGCATGTGTTGGGGGTCGTTGCTAATGTAAGGAAGGGGTGGGTCGGTTGAGCCCCCGGCCAACATACATTATACGTGAAAGTGGCATCCTGATCTTGCACTCGCGGTGGGCTCCTCCTTTGCCAATCTACTGCTATGGGGAAGGAGGCTGTGACATAAGCAGAGAGGGGGCTATTGCTAGACACACTTTGACTCCATTTTGTATACCCTCGACTCCAATTTTGGAGGAGGGCGCCTTCTGTCATTGCAAAGTTTGCACTACCCCTCAGCAATGCCACGAACAGCGAGCAAGGACAGCCCCCACATTTTTCCTCCTGTGCCTGCGCTTCACAATTCCAGTGGTGAGACAAGATGTTGCAAACTAAGAACGTATCATCATTCTGAGTGAAGGTCACCAGCTTTGAATTTTTGCTTGCGAGCTGAGGAAGCCCATGCATCGCACACACAGTATAAGGTTCAATTGTTTTTTGGCCTTGAGAGAAAGGGACCATTCCAAAAGGAATTGAATTAAAGGAGGGGTGTAACAACGTAAGATATGATAAGGTTCTCCATTCCAAAACTAGACTAATAAACATGTAAATTCAGTTAATGAAAAATCGTTGAGCCAAACAGAGTCTACATTAAGCCAAGAGAATGGAAATGCCGAATATAATGACCTTTGACGATTTTATACCCGAATGAGTCAAATTATCATTAGCTGACCGTTATTGCTGCGTTACATTGTACTGGTTTGTTCTGTGTGGCATATTGCAATGAAACTCAAGTATGTACTGGTCTTTCTACCGAGCACATGGGCAGTCCAGCATCGAGATGCATGTAGACCACCACTCGGTTCCCCCCAGGTTCAACGCTAATTTTTCATTAAAATGCCATCTATGTGCACCTTGATTTGTAGCGTCAGCTTCCCCATCCAGTTTAGAGCTGAACATACTCCATAGCACTATCCTCCGAAGCAAATTGTGGAGTACTTTCCACGTTGTTTTCTCTCTGTTCACATTGTTTCAAGTCTGTGCTAATCGTTAGTTTTAACTCGATGCCGACTTAAGTAAAATGATAAATTGTAATAAAGATCGGCTACTGAGACACACTTCTATTATGTTTTCCAAACAGGTACATCCTGCCATTCTGCGATTGTCATCGATTCCAGATACCAACTGATGGCTTTTTCAACCGGCAGCTGCAGATACATGTCATTAACTGGATATATTTGACTCTTTTTTGGGACAATCGCTAAGGGCCGATATGCCCTTACGCGGTACTAGCGATTAGGAGCAACATAACATCCTTTACGGTGGTCTATCACCAAGTTGATACACAAGTCTTGCAATTCACCGTGCGACCAAAGCACTTCTTTTACCCAAATCGAACACCTTGTGTACCCAAAAGGAACACCGCGTGACTCACGATCAACATTTGCAGATCGACAGCAAAGAAACAAAATTCCAATTTGATTGAATATGGCAATCGCCGGATGTTCTCGGAGCGCTAATTGTGAAATAAAAGTATCTTACAAATTGTACAGTCTTGCTGTTTCCTTTTAAAGTACAGTTTTATATTCTGAATTGTGATGCGCTGTGTTGTGAGACGATGTGTGTTGATTTACGGGTTCTGCGTCACGTCACGTAGGTCATGATTGGGCGCGTTTGGCTACGTTGCCCAGGAACGTCACGGAGAAAGGCGGAGAATATCACTAGGTTTGGTGGTGTCAGGCTCAGGGGCAGGGGATATGATTTAGTGCCGCAAGGGCAGTCCTGCTTGGGCCATGCAGCAACGGATAAGATTATCACAAAATGGCCACGCCCTGTTGCCTGATTTCACATATGTACAAAAGGGAAAAACTACAGTAAGGTGCATAAGAAGAACAAGTTACTCTCTTACTGGTTAACATTCTTTCGATGGGATGGTCCGACGACGTATTCCATATCTATGACAGGCAATCACCACAGCTGTGCTGCTTCGTAAAATTTTCAACGTCTACGTCCTGCGTCGATGACGTTGATACGCTGTCCTCGAGGGCCTCAGTCGAGCCGACGTCACCGGATGTTATAAGTAGGACGCATGACGCCCGTAGCCTCAGTTGTAGTTTTTTTCCCCAGAACATGTGGCACCAATCTTCTGCTAGTATGACCACAGAAAGCCTTGCAGAAAAGTAAGCTGCAATCGCATAAGAAATTCTGTAGTGGGGCAGGTAGGGAGGGAGAGATATGGAATACGTCGGACCATCCCATCGAAAGAACGTTACCAGGTAAGAGAGTAACTTGTTCTTCGAGGGGATTGGGTCCTCCGACGTATTCCATGTCTATGACAGACTCCCAAACCAGTACCAACGTATGGAGGAGGGAAAAGAATTTAGAATATAGAAATTTAGAATGCCCAATCAAATTGCAGAGTAAAGGACCGCCTTGCCAAAGGCCAGATCCTGCCCATGGATAGAATCTAGGTAGCAGTGTCTTACAAAAGTATGGACCGAAGCCCATGTGCCTGCTTCAAGGATGTTACGAATAGGAACACCCCTCTGCAGGGCAGTGGAGGCAGCCATACCCTTAGTAGAATGGGCCCGTGAGCCAACCGGAGGGTCCTTACCCGCCAGGCGGTAACATTCCGAAATTGCCAAGATAATCCATCTAGACAAAGTTTGCTTAGTATCAGCTTGTCCCAAACGCCTTCCAGCGTAACCTATGAAGAGCGGATTGTCCACTCTGACCCAGGACATGCGTGAAATATAGAAACTATGGAGCCTCTCCTCTTCCTTACCAGGATGTGGAGGAGGATAAAATGCCAGAAGAATGACCTTCTGGCTTAAATGAAATTCCGACACCACTTTCGGAAGAAAGGAAGGACGAACACTAGGGACAACCCTGTCCTTATGAAACACCGTAAAGGGTGGCTTAACAGAAAGTGCCTACAACTCACTCACTCTGCGATCGGAAGTAACCGCAAGTAAAAATACAGTTTTAAGGGTTAACAGACTCAAAGGACAAGAATGTAAAGGCTCAAATGGAGCACTCATAAGGAATTTTAGAACAAGGTTCAAATCCCAACCGGGCACCTGGAAAGGTAACGGTGGAAACACATTAGTGAGCCCTTTCAGAAACTGAGAAATTAAAGGAATTTTTAAATAAGAACACTCCTCAGACGAGCGCTTAAATATGGACAGCGCCGCCAGGTAACCTTTAATGGTACCTACCTTGCAGGCCCTTCTGGGCTAAAGAAAGCAAAAAAGACAAAACCACAGGAATGTCGCATGAAAAAGGATCCACATTATTAACCCTGCACAAGTCGCAGAACTTTCTCCAACGGCAATGGTACAGGGACTTTGTTGCAGGCCACCTGGCCGAAAGCAACACCTCCATCACGTCTTCAGGGAGGTCCCAATCCTTATACCTCAACCTTTCAGAAGCCAAGAGTGAAGGTTGAGGCATCTGACCTCTGGATGGAGAACCAGACCTCCCTCCCGTGAGAGCAGATTGTCTCAGTAGGGAAGACGGCGTGGAGGGCAGATGGACAAGTCGAGAAGGTCTGGGTACCACGTTCTCCGGGCCCATGCCGGAGCAATGAGGATCATCCGGGAACCGAACCTCCGTAACCTCTGCAGCACTTGCGGGATGACGGGACCTGGAGGAAACGCATACAGCAGTGGGAAGGACCACTCCAACACAAACATGTCTCCTAAGGCTCCTCTTGGAAGAACTTCCCGCAAGCAGAACTTTTCGCACTTCCGGTTGACACTGGGGGCGAAGAGATCCACTTGTAGGGTCCCCCAAAGGGTGAAGATCTCCAGGAGAATCTCCTGAGCCAGCTCCCACTCGTGAGAGATCATGCTCTGCCTGCTCAGAGCGTCCGCCGTCTCGTTTTCGTCTCCGGACAGATGAACTGCCGAAATCGAAATTTCCTGCTGGATGGCCCAGAACCAGAGCTGCATTGCCTCGCTGCACAGAGAAAGTGAGCCTGCCCCCCCCTTTTTTGTTGAGGTAATTTATGGCCACTGTGTTGTCCGTCAGAATCAGGACATTCTTCTCTTGCACAGTCAGCAGAAAAGCCTTCAGGGCAAGCCTGACGGCCCTCAGCTCCAACAGATTGATATGGAGTCTGGACTCTGACAGAGACCAACGATCACTGACTCTCAACTCATTGGCATGAGCTCCCCATCCCGTGAGGGATGCGTTCGTCACGATCGTCACCTCCGGCCAGGGTAGCCAAAATGGAGCCCCCTTCATCAGATTGCCTTTGATGGCCCACCACAGAAGGTCCTGGGCGACCAAGGGCGGCACCTGAATGGGGTCTGACATCCCGCCGGAGGACTGCGATTCTTTGGAAGGCCATATGGAATGGCAGTACCGGGTCAGTTGATGGGCCTTGGTCAAGGATATCCGTCAGGTCATCCTGCAGAAAATCCACTGGTGGCACAGACCACCCCAAGTATTCCATCACCCTCGACATAAGGCGCTGGTACAAGGACTCGGCGTGGGTGCCAGGCTCAGGACTATCGAACTCAACCTCCGGAGAGGTGTCCAGACCACTGGTGTCGTGCAAGGACTGACGCAGGTCTTCTAGCTGGCTATGCCCAGACATGAGTTTGTCTGGAACCATACCTTCATCAGACCCTTCATCCACCTCGGATGTAATCCAGAGGCTGGAATAAATCCCCGGATGAGGGCACAGAAAAAGGCTCAAATACAGGCCTCACTGACTTCTGCAGGGCCTTTCTCGGAGTTTCCACCGGTCTCCGGGGCACCTCCGATAAAGCCTCCTCGAAAGGCGTCGAGGGCATCGACAGAATCAGCGTCGATGTCGAGTGGGGTGCCGACGGCATCGACACAGGCCTCGAGGGCGGAGCCCCAAGCGTGTCCTTCGACAGCCTGGGCGCCGATGGCATCGACGGCTTCCTCAGAGGCAGAGCCTCGAGAGAGTCCTTCGACGGCCATGGCGCCGAAGGAGCCTCGAGAGAGTCCTTCAACGGCCATGGCGCCGAAGGCGTCAATGTCTTCTTGGAAGACCTCACAGGCTCCGACGGTCTCGAGGGCGTCGAGGACCGGGACCTTGAGCGGGCATGGCTAGAGCGATCCACCTTGTCCGACCGGGACCTCGAAGGTGACCGGTGATCGGGACGACCGCTCGAGCCCGAAAGCGTGCTAACAGTGTCTCTAGCACGTTCCCTACCGGTGTCTTTCAACGGCGCAGACGGAACAGACCCCTGCGACTGAAAAATCGCCATCATCTCCTTACGAAATTAATCCCATTCCGCAGTAGTGGAATGCTTGTTGGAACAAGCAACCCGCTGACGGGTGGAGTCCTCGGACGGGGAAGGGGAAGGCGACCGGTGACAGCGCTTCCGTGAGTGCCTCGAAGAGGCAAAGGAATGGTGGGACCCATTCCGGGACCGAGACCCCCTGGATTTACACCGACGATGCGGAGAGTCGCCCCTCGAATCGTCAGTCGAAAGCCCAGTGGATTTCGACTTCCGGGGCTTGGACACCTTACCGACAGAAAGCTTCTTCTTACGCTCCCGCAAGGCCTTCGATGCGAACGACTGGCACTCGTCACAATCGTCCATGGCGTGGTCCTCACCGAGGCACCAGAGGCAGGCGTGGTGCGGGTCCATCACAGACATCTTGGAACCGCAGACCCGACACTTCTTGAAACCTGGACGCTGGGTAGAAGAAGACAAAGACATCATGGAAATCTTTACAAACGAACAGGTTTGTAAAGATTCGGGCGTCGTGCGTCCTACTTAGAACATCCGGTGACATCGGCTTGACGGAGGCCCTCGAGGACAGCGTATCAACGTCATCGACGCAGGACGCAGAACATTTTCTGAAGCAGCACAGCTGTGGTGATTAACCGTCATAGATATGGAATACGTCAGAAGGACCCAATCGCCTTGAAATGTTTGTACGATCAATCAACGTATGCTTAAAAACACATGCCCGAGCCCTCAGGACAATAATATTTCTGAGCGCACTATTCCTTTAATTAAGTATAGTTGATGGCTTGGTGTGCAGAGGCCAAAGATTATTGATCCTGAGTGGGATGCGCAAAATGGTGGTGGATCTAGGACATAATGCACATATGGGAATTTGAAGAACTAAGGCCCTCATAAGAATGGATTTTTGGTGTCTTGGAAGGGACAGGTTCATTGAGGCGAGGATCAAGGAGTGTGAGGAATGTAAAAATAGTGACAAGGTGTTGTAGACAAGGACCCCCCCCCATGATTGTTCCACAAGCACCCAGAATACCGTGGGACACTTGCCATAGATTTGCTGCGGCCGTTAAATTTTGAAGGTGCCAAGTACTCCTATGTCATTGCGGTATGATGCTAGGCATAGGTGCAAGTTGACTAATGTGATGAGAAGCGATGAAGTTAAAATCAAACTTCCAAGTTGGAGTAAGAAGACGGAGTCCACATTTCCTTGCCCCAAGACTGTGTGCAATAATTATGCCAACATGTTGCAGTTAGAGGGAGTCCATTTGTGGAATAAGGAGTGTGTTTGTCAAGAGATCGTAGGGGCCAATCAGTTACAATGGTCCCTACCCATGTCTGCCGCCTCTCTGTTTGTGTATTAACATGTTTTTTATTTCAAAAGCACAGTCCATGCTTCTTCCTTCTTTTTGTATGTGCATTGGAAGATAAGGAGGTGTGTTATATAGTGTACATAGTTAAAGATCCAATGATGTATATAGTTGCATGTCTGTTATTAATGGAATCATGCAACAGCTGGTGACACCAGAGAACCCTATGGGGTTGTAGAATGTCATGGTAGGAAACTGTCAGATGGAAGCTGTTCAAGGATGAAGGAGGCTGCAGCCCCTTTTATTTTGAGACTAATAAAGATAGCCCACTTGCCTCAGGCCTGGTGTTGTGCTACATAATATGCCAGGTTGGTTTGGAACAAAATACATTTCCCTGACACAAAAACAACGCTGCTCAGGTTAAACAACTTTGCAGTGGGGTGGATATGTGAAGGATCAGAAATGTGTGGTGGACAACTTTGTGAATATGTTTCCAAAGATTTGATTTTATTAACTCAAAAGATTGGATAAATGCCTCTCTATCCCTATCCTTACGAGGATTTTCCTGCCTAAAATAAACTAAAGGAAAACACTAACAAAAAAGGTTTCTGTCCCTCACACTTATATACACATTAAATCAATAAGGAAATATATGACAGTTTAACAACAGAAAATATAACAGTATAAGTCACACCACAATAGCTGCTTCTTCTGATAACCTGGGTGAACTCCCTTTCCTCAGATTTAAGCAGTTCTTTCTTTAAATGTTCAAAAGGGATAAGGCAATTCTGTGTAATAACAAAAAGTTGCACTTCAGTTCTCTTTCTAATCCTCACAACACAAATTCCCAACTTGGATACCAAAGATGGTGTCACGAATCGCCATGCTTGGTCCTCCTTGTCGTCGTCCTGGAGACATTTTCCACGACTCGCGGGCGCCATTGTTACTACCAAAATGGCACCCGATACTTTGTGCGGAAGGACTCGCTGTGGTCTAGTGTTTGGGCAGCACTCAAACGCTGACTCCAGCTTCCTGATTTCGAGCGTAACAGTCATTGCAGTCTGAAGCTCCTCGCGTTTCAATGCAGGTAATGTCCCTGCTCAGTGCCTCCTTTGTGTTTCCTGCCTTTGTTCCTCCTTTCCTTCGATTACCCTCCTGCCTTCCTTGCTGGCTTTCCTCCTGGTTTTCCTCCTTGCTGCCTTGCTGTTGTGTTCTCTCTGGAATACCAGGATCTGTTACCTACTCCTGACTGTTCAACTACTCGTCAGTCTACGCTTGGGCTTCCTATCTCACTACTGGATCCCAGCCCCTCAGGATGTTTCGCTGCTAGCACAAGTTTTTTCCTCCCCCTTTTGGGGAAGATTTTTTTCCTGTGCCCCTTTTAGCTTTCCACTCTGAAGGTCACCCTGCCTGGGTATACACAAGTCAGACAGCGTGGAGTCCGGAGAGTCTTGCCCATAAATTTCTGGAACACTCCATCAAAGCACAAGATTCTCAGGGGAACCATAGAGAGCAAGACTCCTCCGACAAAAACACGGGAGAGCATCATGGACAACCCTGACAGATGGGTCACAATTGTTTGACAAAGCTGTCCTCTTTCCCACTTGTATTCAAGGTCTGGAGAAAGCTTCTCGTCATCAACAACGAGTAATTCATTAGCTTCAAAACAAATGTCTGTCAGGATATTTTGGCCCCACTTCAACTTCAGTACTACTTCATCAAAACAGTCATCATATATCAAAACTTCATTATCTTCAAAACAAATTTCTGGGTCAGGATATTTTGGCATCACTGTCACAAGCTTTACCCCACCACAGTACTTTTTGAGTTTTTACCTGGTTTACTCTCATGCCAGGTTTATCACTTCTACAACACTCCTGCCAGCCAAGATAAACTACTGCAGTTCTCTGGGAGGCCCGAACAGAACCAATTGGCACAAAGTTCTAAGACCTGGTATACTCCCTTGCCAGGCCCAACTACTACCTTCAAATACGTTTGTGGTAACTTCAAAGGTTTAAACAATGTCTTCTGCATTACACAATTAGGTCTAGGATTTTCTTCAAAGGACACAAGAATCACACTAGTGCTACTCACTATACATAAGTGTTTGCCACATACTGGCCAGGCAATGTTTCCTTCCTCCTGAACATCTTATCAGAAGGGTAGCCCTCCTGCCAATCTTGATCCATCTTTGTATTACTAAACAAATGCTGATAACTTTTCCTCTTTTTCAAACTTCTTTGGTTTGGCAATTAAGACTTTCTCTGCACCTGGGCAATAATCTTCACACACACGCTTAGGATCAGTTATCTTCTTTTGGCTTAAGCACCCTTGGTTGTTTCTCAATTGCCTTACTGTGTATCCCTTTTGACTTTAGCAATGGTGGTTTAGATTCCCTTCTTGACATATTGACCCCTTGTGTGGTTGGTTGTTATTGTCACCCACTATATAGCATCTTGGAGTCTCTGTAGAACAACTGCTTTGGTTTACATCAGCTTGGTATATGTCAAAATCGTAGTTTGTTTTATATTAGTTTGGTATTCAATAGGGCTTGATTCAGCCAATGAGTAACCACGGAGAGCTGGGGGTCACAATAGAACAGTGAACTTACCGGTGGTGTGCACGTCCGTGTACCTTGCTGCTTCCAGCTCACCTGCTTCGCATCTTTACCACGGCCCAGCAACCTCTCCTGCATGGCTTCCTGTGTCTCAGAACCCTCGCGGCTCTCGCCTGCCACCACTGAACACTACACTGCGAGGAAAGTTACCAACAGGTGCACTTTCTGCTGCGCAATCTCTGCAGCTGAAGTCTCCCCAGCGTCCTGGTGCTTGCCTGATTCAGCAAAATGCTCCACTTTAGGGAAAGTTATGAACAGGTACGCTTTCTGCTGCACAACCTCTGCAGCTGAAATCTCGAGCACATACGACCGTCTCAGGACCGGCATCAATTTTTCTTGCCACTCTGGTCCTGGTGTCCTGGCACTTCCACGATTTCTTCTGCTGCTTCGTGGAGAATTTAAATATCCTCTACTCACTACTACTGCTCTCCTGCTCCGGCCGCCTCGCCTTCTTCCACCCTGGTCTAATGACCTGCACCTGAGATGGGGTTTATGCCTCTCAGCCATACTCAGGTGTGGGCCATTACTCTTAATGGACTGCATTCTGCAACCTTGTGCCTCTGCAGCCCTCTTCGCCATCACTGTACTCTGGGAATTCTGGGACTTGAAGTCCCTAACACAAAAGTTGCTCTTTTTAACAGCTTCTGTTCTACAATAAGCTCTTAGGAGATTGGGGTCTTGGGGAAAGTTACCCAACGGCGTTTCCCCTTCCTCCTGACCTGTTCCCCTACCATGTGATCCTCCTGGCTAATACTGCCCCAGGGTCTGGATCAGTAGGCCAAATGAGAGGGGTTCCAGGTGAGGTTTCCTAGGTGAATCATTACAGGTAGCAAACTTATAAAGTGTACAGCAGACGATCGGGCACACAACCAACTTTAATGTCTATCATTTCCAGGCCGCACCAATCCCTTCATCACACTCCTGTATTTTCTCCATTGTATTACAGAGGGATATATAATATATGATATAGATATCCAATCTAGAATGCATCAAGCATAATAGTCCATCCTTTCAATTTTCTCAAGTCCAATGAATTTCCTGTTCCTTTTCGTGGATAAGGTTGTGGTTCACTGCCCTCTCCCTGGTATTAAACACAATGGGGGTGTTAGGCAGAATTATATGCAGTACCCCTTGGGAACACCACACACAATTAAGACTACAAGTGACAGTACAAATTCACCTTTGGTACAAGCCTGTACTACACAGTTAAAGTGGTAGCAGTAGTGGAGCAGCCAGATGTATCTCAAGAGTAAGTGAGCAGTATCAGATAGTTACACAAAGGACAGCAATTACTATGATTCAGGCAAACACTGACTCAAGGTTTTCAAGTAAAAGAATATACATTTATTTCACTCTTCAGTTGTATAACATTACAATATTATAAGCAGTTCAAAAATCACTCTTAATACACCACGCCACTTCCCTTAAATTCCAGACAAGTTAAGCTCACACAAATGAAGTGGGAGCAAAATAGCACTCAAGCAATTTAAAAGGGAGAGAAAGACAAAGTTATTAGAAATTAAATCAAACCAACAGGTAAGTACTCAGGGCAATTGAACAAGATGAACTACAGTGATAAAATCAGGTAGAAAAGGCTTAAGGCCAAAGTCAATGGGTCAAAAGTCTTTTGCTCAAGATCACAGTTCAGGCTAGTTTGCGGTAAAGTTTGTGGCACGTTTGCGGATGAGGTTGGTTGATAGAAAAGTTAGTTCAAAGAGAAGAGAAGGACAAGCCCTCGGATTGGAGAAAGATTCCAAACACTTTCACCGCGGTTGAACGAAACGAGTAACCGGATTTGCACAGTACCTTGTAACGGAGAGGAAGCTGTAGCTGAGGCGGACGTTCCTGGTAGTTCCTGCAGGCTCAAGGTCCCTGAAGCGACTGTCGGACTGGCACGAAGTAGGAAGACTGGAGGGTCCGGCACTACCCAGGGAAGAAACCGGCAGCAGAGCAAAACAAAGAACAAAAAGTGTGCTCCTTAAAACCCAAGCAGGGTCCGGCCTTCCTGGCTACCGGCCCACTGTAGTTCCGTACACCGAATTCGACCAGAGGAGGGGTCCTGGCTTGCGGTTTGGGTTAACTGGTTGGTCCCACCAGCTCAAGGGAAGAGGTTTCCTGGAGGATCTTCTCTGTCGTCAGATTCTGAAGATTCGGACCTGCAGCAGGGCTTCACCGGGCGGTTCAGTGGTTGTAGGGGTCCTCTTCCATCAGCTCCTCATAGGTTCTTTCATTCCAGTGGCGACTCTGCCTTTCCGGTCCCAGAGACCTGCTTTTTATGCAGTTTTCCCCCATTCATACAGCCTGGCTATCAATCACACAGCAGGGTGGCTGTCCTGGCAAGGACAGTCCCCTTAGCCAATCAAACAGGAGTGCGACTTGGGTTACCAAGGGAACCCCTGCCAGGGGTCCAAAGATCCCTCCCTCATATCCTGCCTCCCCAGACTTTCAGGTGCCTTAAGGAGGGCTTCTGTGCAGAAGCCCGTGAAAACACGGCGAACAAAGGAATCAACCCTGGTTTGGCGCGCAGAGAAAAACACGAGAAAGACTTTAACAAAAGAAATGATGAATAAACCAAGCCGGAGCCAAAATAAAATGTATTTGGTCAAGCAGGTTTATATTCGAGGCGAATATAATATCCTAAAACCAATACCACGTTTATATAAGAAGTTAGGGTAGTTTCCACTGCCACCAGCCAAGTCTTGATGTAAAGGGAGCGAAACAATGCTCCAAGAGACACAGACAAAAAGGGATAAGAATCAACCCTTTCCAATACTCCATGTAAGATGGGGTGCTCTGGGTCTGTGGTTTAGAAGTGACTAAAATAAATTTAATGGCAACTTTACCATTTCTGGGGGACAGTAGTCAGCCCCAGAAAATGGAGTCAGTGGGAGGTCTCAAAGACAACCCTGTGTCACTGCACTGAAGGTGCTGTGTAACACACATGAATAATATGAGGCCATGGAGTAGATGAGGCTTCAGTGCTCAAGATCACACAAAAAGTGAAAACACACACAGGAAAACACATGTAAGAGTGGGAAAAAAGGCTCACACTCTTATCAGGTGAAGAAAAAGAAAATCCTAGAAATCCAGCAAAGCTGCTGAGGGACTCTGGGAAATTAGCCATTCTGGAGAATTCTCCCCAACAGGGGGAATATCTCAGGTTGCCATCAAGTAAATCGCTGAAGACAGTACTGTGAAAGCAAGCATTTGCCTAGACTACCTTTGCCAGCGATGGCTGCCAGAAACATGGAACCAGCATACAAGCATCAATGTATACAGTGAATGAACATAACAATACAAAAACTGTCAATGCAATAACAACCAAGCAATTTGAAAATGGCTACACATTACTAAATCAATAATGCATGAAAACAACAAAACAATGCAGATTCACTTTAGCTGGAGATGAAAGGGATTAACTAGTGGTCGCATTAACTATTTAATAAGAGGGGATTGCAGGTGGTATTCCGATAAATATAACTATTGCAACCAAAAACAAGGGGACATTAGAGGGGCATGCACACTTACCATTTTTTTCACTTGCAAACTCTTTCAGGTTGAGTCTCTGCAATGGGAAATCCACGAAGACGGAGCATTTCTTTATGGAGTACCTGGTTGTTGAAAATCTGTTCAAATCTAAGGGAACGCTGGTGAGTTAAGGTTGTGTATGCGCAGCTGTTGACCAAGAAATGAAGCACTGATTGTATAAAAGAACAAGAGTCACTCATTTTGGAGTTTGTAGAAAGGCACCCATCTCACTCAAGCTGGTAGCCGGCGTAGGAGAAGCTGTTCTATATCTACCAAGTTAACTTCTCCAAGTCTATTTTCAATGGAATATACTTATTCAGTAGAATCAGGTAACAAAGCTTCGCTAGATCTCCTGTTCACAGCGTCAGGGAATGTTTAATGACAATTGCCAACAATGTAAGATGTTTCCTAGTGAGAGTGAACAAATGCTAAAATAGTTTGTTGTACGGTACACTGTGCCTAGACAAGCATCTGCTCCTCACTGATGCCCAATGAGACAAACATGTTTGAGTTTGCTGTTAATGCTTTTACTCAGAGGAGATGTGTCTGCCATTGCAGCATAGACTGCCTAATGGGTACAATTAGACTGATATGCAAATGGATATCCCACTCATGGTATGGAACAGACGGTATCTGGTCATTGGATCTAATGCCATTCTAGCAACATTTTTCCATCTAAAAATGTGCATCGAATGCATATTTTTGGGGGGTAAATGGTTAATTTTTGTTCAGGTGCATTTTAAAGGGTAAAAAGAAAAATGCATTCGATGCAGATTTTTTAGATGGAAAGAATTTGATGGAAATTCATCTCAATGCAAGGAATTCGATGCAATTACCATAAACCACACAGACTACAAATCTTGAGTGGGTTACAGCCCAAAGAACAAACTAATTAGCATTTGGCCAATCTCAATAGAGGATTTCTCATATTGCCAACTCAAGAACATGCTATACGATGCAAGGTAGGTCGAGAACAATTGATTGCCGGCTGGGTAAGTACAAATCACATAGGTCTAATTTAAGAAAGATTTTATGAAAATATACATGTGCAATATTACTCAACAAAGGGGTGGAAGAATACATTTTTCAGCTGCTTTCTAAAGGAGAAGGGGAAGATGCTGCATTCCTAAATGGGTGTTCATGAAACTTTAATTGACATGGTATGATCTGAAATACTGCCTTTTTAAAATAAATAAATACAAGCAGCAGAAAGAAGTGTAAAATGTACTGTTACTTGAAGTTGTCTGTAATCTAAAAGAGACGTTCATTCACACTTGTACCGAATAGCTACTAGCTGGAAACAGGTTAGGAAGCAGAAACAATTTACATGCTAGATGGATACAGTACTAAAAACACGTACAGATACAAGATTTCAATTAAAAAAGTAACCTTCAGTCATTGGGGTGAACTTTGAAATGCCCTCCAGAAAGCTCAATGTTCAATAAACTTCCCTGTGGGAGAGGGCAGAGCCTACAATGGTTTCCTTTGGGAATTCAAGATGAACATATACACTTTCAGCACTTAAAAGGTTTTTAAGGTACGGAATGAGATCAGGCTGGAGCAGTTCCAAAGATTTTGGAACTCCAGATACACTGATGTATACTGTGTTATGGATAACGCGTTGGTGCCCATGCTATGAAGATTAGAATTGGATGTTGTGACAAAGCTATATGCAAAAAAGAAACAATGTTCTCAGTATCGAGTTGGAATCTGGTCTACAGAATTTGATTTTTTCCAATAGAATTGAATGACAATTTTATTTAAAGAAAACGTACAACATTAATCATAAAGTAGATCATATTAATTACATGTCTGACTTTGCAACATACAACTGTACATAACATCACAGTTCATACAAATCTACTTATATAAAACATGTTCCCCCAAGTATGGATCAATCAAAAAAGTGAGCCATTTGCATATTTACTGTCAGGAAATAGGACTGTTTTCTAACTTAGGCTATGTGAAATAGCCTAAGTTAGAAAACGGTCCCATTTCCTGGTACAGCTTATTCAACCAAGCTAACTCTAAAGAGTGTCTTGTGGTATAGTGCCATCACACGTTCCCCTGCGCCCTGCCACTTTTAAGTATTAACAAAGCAGCCATGTGACAACCCATGCTTTAAATCCGAAGGATCTGAAATATCCCATTCTGCCCCTGTAACTCCCAGAATATTAGTCAATCTGCTTGGCTCTGAATATTTATCCAAAAAGAGTAGCAATTCTTCTGTGATGTTCTTAAGAGAGTCATTTACCATTTTGGTTAGTCTGTCCATGGTGCATACCTTCAATATGCAGTCTTTCCTTAGATGGGAGCCTATATCTTTTCATTGCAATAACCAAATTTACCCTCCGAGTCAATAAAAGACACGCTCCATGTTCCTCACATATGCCAAAGAGAAAAAGGAGTGGGTCACAGGGCCCATCAATGCCATCAATATCTCAGATCTAGGAAAGGACTTCACTCCTGTGCATCTGGAATTATCAACATGGCGACCACATATGCCAATACGTCCGAGTGTCCCCACATCTCCTCCAGCATAAAGGATCATTAAACAGGTACATCCTAAACAATATGAGGGGCATACGGTCATTTGTGGAGCAATTTTATAGCATGCATTCTACATTGCAAGGAGACAGACAGATGATGTTCGAAAAAAGGACATCCCGCAGTTCATCCATAATTTCCTGGGCCCATATCAACACAGCACCTCTCCTTCCCTTACCATAAGACTATCCTGCCTTTCTTGGTACTATACATCTTTGACATTAGAATCTTTACCAGTCTACACGTCAAGAGGAGATTTATAAATGGAGTTAGGTGTCTACTAAAGTTATCTCCACACTTACTGTTTATTAGTTATCACTTGAAAAACATGAAAACCAAAAGGGAGCATATATTTAATGAATCCTGCAACTGGGGTAGGCTTCTGTATTGGCCCTTTTCCCCTAACTGCCGGGCCTTTCCAGCCCCACCTTGTACATACCACAGCTGAATTTGGAGGCTCTGGTATCCATTCCCTAATCGGCAGAGCCCAGATACAGGCACCAGGGAGGGCCACAACCTCACCCATCACGTATTGCGCCTTTCCCTCCAGATTTTCTATAGGACTGCCAACAAAGGGTGAAAACAAACCCGCTTTGGCAGCCATTTCGACAGGACCCACAAGCAATGACCAAGATTCACAGAGGACAACATTCACTGTTCAGGGTTACTCAGTGTTTGTTATTCCCCGGTTTAGGTGTACAACCGTAATTCGCAATTGTCCTGCCATATTAAATGTTTTAAAATATGGGCAGCCCACTTCTCCAAAACACTTTTGAATGGATCAGGGCTTTATATACCATTCATGGAGTGTCCCTGCCAATCACATAAAAATACTTGAGTTGGCTAAAGCAGCAGAAGAATTTGAAAGAGAACAAGCAGCCTAGGCAATAGATGGATTTATATGGGTTTAAGGTGCACCATCCAGGATAAAGGAGCCTTTATCCAGATCAAGTGCTTCCTTATTTGGTCCCAGTGGGTCAAACAGTTTTTGAAATAGAGATCCTCAAACGACCTGGGAAGAACCATTCCCAAATATTTTATGGATGTTTCTGTATAAACAAATGGAATCCCACATAGATAAGTCAGCAGAGTCTGCAACATCTAACCAATCGAAAATATGATTATTTTCTTAAATTCACTTTAAACTTTAAATAAGCCCATAAACCTGGGTCATCCCTAGAATATAAATAATCACAGAGGGCAATTTGCAATCGAAATAAGCCAGGGGTGGGGAGGAGGGGGTAGCGAGAGTGGGCAGCCCTTTCTGGTGCTGCTTAGTATATCAGATCTGACCCCATTCACCATAACCCTTGCTGAAGGAGATCAAACACAGAGCCTGTGTCCGTGACAATCAATTCCTCTGAGAGATAGCCAACAAACCCAGGCAAATGCCTTTTCAGTGTCTAAAGCAAGAAGGACAGAATCAGCTGACCAACCTCAAAGACAGTCATAAGGTTCAGGGACAACATCTAGTTATCTGCTACCTGTCAATCCCTTATGAAACTCACTTGATCCGAATGGATTTGTTTTGAAAAATGTGTCTCAAATCTAGTGGCCAAGATTACAGTAAGTCTCTTCATGTCCAAGTTAAGCAAGGAGATTGGTATATATGGTGAGCAAAGAGTAGGATCCTTTCCTTCTTTAGGAATTACTGCAATCAGCGCTATAAGAAATGAGGGAAAACATCTTCCAGGATCAGCATTTCATTGTATACTTTGACTAGAAAGGGGAAACTGCACCCTTGAATGGTATTTATAAAGGCAGCTGATTATCCGTCCTCCCAGAGAGGCTTACCCCCCCTTTTCACCTCTGAATAGCTAGATGCACTTCTTTCAGCAAGATCAACCAAGTGAGGTGCAGGATCTCTGCTCCCTCACGTACTTCTAATATTTCCGATTCAGTTTCCCCTACTTCTTTGTCATATAGATTCTGACTGTACTGGGCAAAACACTACCATTTCAATCGGCTTATGCCATAGCCCCAACCCCATCTCTGATCTTACAATCTATCCTGGTATACTTTTGATTCAAAGCTGAGAAAAATGTATTCATCTTCCAGCCCAGATGCATCCATCTCCATATGTCACATCAATAATGTTGGCCTAAACACTCCCAGACCTCATCTCCTTATCGTTATATCTATGCAGGGACAACTGAGCCGATATCCATTCCATCAGAGGGTATCTAATAATATGAAAATCCCCTGCTAAGGCCCTCAGCCCATTATGTCAAAGGCCCTCCATGGAACTGTTGACTCTCTCATTCGGGGCACAAAAGCAATCAAGGTGACCATTCTCTTATTCTTTCTACTCAGAATTTGATTAAAATTGCCCAATCTGGTTTTAGGCTTCATGTGAATCCGGCATACTAATTTATTTACCTCCAAACATGGATAGAGATACTTGCTGCCCATGGTCATTGTGAGCTTGATAGCTGCCATTGATAATATTGAAGCTGCATGCATCTTGCAAGTGATCATGACACGTTTTTGATGGGTCTGTTCTTTCTAGGAACATTTTCCAAAAGGGAAAAGTAGTGTTCCTATGCAGTTTTGGCTTACTGTATTCTGGGAGTCGGAAAAAATTGTTTAGCAAATAGGCCTCACCCATTGTACTTGGCCCAAAACCAGATGTGTCATGGCAGTTTTGCATTTAAGTCAGAAAGGCGAATGCCAGAATTCAAAACATACTGTCACGATTCCAGGGGGTTGGAAACTGTGGAGACACTGGAGATGCCGGCTCCATTAATTGTGCCTTCATTCTTCTTCCGCGTTCTGTTTCACGCGGTTTAGTGTTCCTGCAACATGGCTGCCGCCGGGAAGCATTTAGCCATTCTGTTTCCCGGCAGCTGACGCGTTGCAACTAGTTAGGTAGTCTTTCTGCTGCTTTGTTGTGCACGCTCCCAAGTGTTTTTTCCTTGGCGGTGGTCCGCCTCTATCCGCGCTTGCCCTTTGCTCGCCTGCCTCGGTATCTTTTCTGTTTCCCTGCTATCGAGTTTTCCTGTTCGGCTCTCGCGCTGGTC
This sequence comes from Ambystoma mexicanum, assembly GCF_040938575.1. Classification (NCBI taxonomy): domain Eukaryota; kingdom Metazoa; phylum Chordata; class Amphibia; order Caudata; family Ambystomatidae; genus Ambystoma; species Ambystoma mexicanum. The sequence goes on from NC_090921.1 coordinate 1,084,383,563, forward strand.
GCCCTTTTGTTTTTCCTGCTTTCTGTTCCATTCTCGCTCAGCGTTTTCTCTGCTGCTTTCACCCTATTTCCCGGCATTTATCTCTGTGCCGTCAGCTTTCCTCTTTCCACCGGTTCCTCCTGGCCCCCCCTCTTTCTTTCCTTTCTTCCTTTGTGGGCATCCGGTTCTCTTTTGCTTCCCGGTGTCTGCTTTTTCTTCCGGTACCTGTCTGGTTCTGGTTTTTTTCCATTTTGTAGCCTGTTGGGCCGCACCTTTCTTTCCTCTGTACTTTGCAGCCTTGGGTTAATGCTGGTCCTTATTTTCCACACCGGATAGCATTGCAAATAGTATTACCGCTTTCTGCTTAGTCACTTCCTGTTTACTCTGGGACTTCAGAAGATTCACTCTCTAGGATATCCGCTGCTTCCTGGACTTTATCTCCAGCCTCCATCATTGTGCTCTGGAAATCAAGATTGCACTTGTACATTACCTCCTGGAGGATCTTCATCTTACCATCTCTTTTGGGTTTTTTTCTGCATCCTGGCTTGTTCCCTATCCACACGGTCGTTCCGGGAACGAAGTCCCTGATCTGCCATATTCAGCAGTCACAGTGGCTTCTTTCCGTAGCAGGCCATACCTTCTAAAAAAAAAAAGAAGATTCCTACAAGAAGAAAGAAAAAGGAGCCTTCGCCAGAGCCAAGTACAGCAGGTGAGGAGAAGGAGGGAGATTTCGTAATTGAACCAAGCTCATCCGAAGAAGGGGTTATTGACACATACCCATCCCCCTCATCAAGAACTAATCGAGAGATTGGGGCAGTCCAAATGTACTAACATATTGGACCATACAAAAAGATATTGACAGGCGGCACTCTGTCCCCAAGATAAAAAAGAAAAATGCATCTTCCACAAACCAAGTTTTGTTTCAGTTTGAAGTACTATATTTCAAACAAAATGGGGCAACTGTCACATACTATAGACTGATGGGTCATCCTCTTGGCACCTCGAGAAATCATATGCTGTAGTATACCTTGATGATGGGATAATTAATAGTCTAACATCAAAGGATCAGTTAAGACACGCAAGATGTGTTTGTTCCAACCTCTGTGATGCTGGTCTAACAGCCAGTACAGCAAACTTTACCAGTACAGCAATGAAACTCTTGGTATATCAAAGTGGAAATGCAGTGATAAAGCCTGAAAGCACCAGGATCCAGGCCATCCCAGTACACACACAAAATTATCTAAGATCCTTTTCAGCTCCAATATGATACTACTGGAAGTTTACTCCACTGTTCTCCATCAGCTAATGTTAACATTAAACCCACCACTAGGAGATGGAGTTAACCTGCTGTGACTGCGTTCCAAGACCTAAAAAGTTGGACTGTGCCACCCAGTAGTCTTTAAACTTCCGATTTTAACCAGCCATTCACCCTACGAATGATTACTAGTGTTTTTACTGGATGCCTCAAAGGTAGGCTTACACGTGGTTCCCTCACAGATGAGGGGTGAAGCCCCATTCCCATGCAAAACCTAGCATTGTACCATAAAGTGTTTGGACATCGTAGGCAGTCGAGGCTCTAAGATCAGATTTAAATGGAAAACCGCACCCCTCCTCCACTGACCTATCATCCCCATTAACATCGCTGTACCGAGACAAGGACACTAATATCAGGGTATTAACAAGGTTCCTGCAGGATCATGTCACCACTGAGAAGGTAAACATGCCAAATCTGAAAATGTCGGATTTTGAAATGCACATTTCCATGCAATTATATGTTGGCGGAGAGATGGTTAGGTATATAAAACATGTATGGGGAAAGCTGCTGGGGTCTCCTCCCGCATATAATTGCAGGAAAATGTAAAAAATAAATAAAACATTAATTTAAAAAAAGACACTTTCCGATTTGGCATTATTGATTTGCAATGATCACCTAGATCCCTTCCTTCCACGACAAAGGATTAATTTCATCAACCCTCACCAGAGTGGAAAGCATGCAGACTTTATTTTGCTTTCCGACTCCTTTTGAGTCTAAAGATGCAGAATTGAAGGGGATGTGGTTAAAAGTGCCCTCGTCAAACATGACACTACAGAGAAAACAGTAGTATGTTCACTATGGACATTGATACATGAGACGAATCACAGTTCAGCGGGCCATTAAAAAAAAAAAAAAAATCACTGAGAAAGAGGTTGGTGGTCCAGAGTATTGCTGAAGAGGAATGTGCACAAAGGGGGGAAAGGTGGATGTCTGATACCAAATCCAAGTGCCGATGGGTGAAACCAAGGAGAAATAGTTCCTACAAGGTAAAGGGAGAGGTTGAATGAGTAAAATAAGAACCAGTGCATCCTGGATCTTGAAAGAAGAGCTCCTCAAACTTAACAATTGAATCAAAGAAGTAATGCGGGAAACAGGGGAAAACATCCTTAGGCACATGAAGAACGATTGAAAAAATAGACCTATTGGACGCTGGAAAATAGGGCCTAAATAACCGGATACCCTTCACAAAGATTGAAAAGAGAACCACAACATGCTGGGAACTCAAGTGCACATTCCCAGTACAGCTACTGGGCTAATTCCAAGGCCCATCAAACAAAAGTCATAATTTTTAAGAGTACATCAGAAACATATAAAGTTAGTTGTTGTTGCCCTTTCCAAGTGCTTGTGAACAATCACAGGGGATGGAGCAGAACTAAATGAAACTGCTATTGGGAAGGATGAGTAAAGCAGGACTTAAGTAGCAACCATAAGTGTGCTTAAGAGAACGGCTGATTGATGTTTGGTATATTAGAACACATTACTTACCCCTGGTAATGTTCTTTCTGATGATATTCCTCCCCCCGATTCCTCCTCTTAGATATATTCTCCTGCTTAGCACCATTCTCTGAAACCTTTTCCCAGCAGGGGGGGGGGTGCCGAAAAGGATTCTCAAGTCAGCTTCGAGACCGGATGTGACGTCAGTATAAATGGCGTCCACGGCACCTAGTAGCCTCAGTTGTCATTTGTTCCCCCTCATGCACAGCTACGATAGGGCTTAAAGACAAAAGAATAGATGCGTAAGGGTTAAAGAAAAGAGCCATCTAATAAACATGGGAGTAACCATGCAATAGGCTGGGCAGTTGAGGAATCTGTGGAGGATTATCCATCAGAAAGGACATTATCAGGGGTAAGCAGTTTGTTTTTCCAATGGATAGTGTCCTCACACAGATTCCTCATTTCAGATAGACTCCCATAGCAGTAAGACATCACAGAGGAGGGAAGGCGCAAACTCCATGGCAATTTCTTCATCAACTGTTGGTGTATAGCTCTGCCAAAACGAGACTCATTGGCAAGTCATCCAGGCAATGGTGTTTTGCGAACACGTGCAGGGAAGACCATGTTGCGGTCTGACAGACATCCTTTATAAGTATTACTCTGAAGAGCCTAAGTAGCTGCTACACCCTTAGTGGAGTGTGCACTGTAGCTTTCAGGAATTTGCTTACCTGCTCCAAGGTAGCATTCAGAGACAACACACTATCCATCTGGAAATGGTTTGCTTTGTTACTTCCTTGCCTGTTTTTGGCCCTGTATAGCCAATAAAGAGTTGGTCCTCCAGTCTGAATTGTTTTGTTCTACAAATGTAGACCCTCAAAGTCCTTCTAGGGTCAGGCCTATGCAGCCTTTCCTTCAATGGATGAGGAAGTGGGTAGAAAGCTGGAAAACAAATTGTTTGGGACAGATGAAATTCTAATAGGACCTTTGGAAGAAAAGAGGGGCATACCCAAAGAGTTGCCTTTCCTTGTTGAAAATCGTAAGAGGTGCTTTACAAGACTACGCCTGCAATTCGCTCACCCTTTGAGGTTAGAGGCAAGGTATTAGTCAGGCCTTTTAAAAATTGAACCACTATGACGTGCGATCCTTGTTCTGGCATGAACTTAAAAATCGATAGCGCCACTAAATAGCACTCGACTATGGCAACCTGAAGCCCATGTTTTGCCAGATGAAGTAGAAAGGACAACACCCTTGAGATGTTGCATAAAAAGGGATCCACATCCTGTGCTCTTTACCAGCTACAAAACATTCTCTTATCCAATGGCAGCGGTATAGAGCCTTAGTTGTAGGCCTTCGGGCCGACAGCAACAACTACATCACGTCTTCCGGGAGCTCCAAAATCCCTGTACCATAGATTTTCAAGAGCCTGGCATGCAGGTTGAGCGAACGCAAGCCCAGGTGAAAAAACAGTCCCACCACTCCCTCTCCTGAGAAAGAAGGTCTGGCCTCCGGGGAAGATGATGCATAGGACAGGTGGCTATATCCAGAAGGTCTGGGTACTACGTCCTCCTGGCCCAGTCAGGCACAATCGGGATCATGGTTGCTCCGTGCCTCTTCAACCGCATGACCACTTGAGGAATGACGGGAATGGGTGGGCACACAAAAAAGCTGGAAGATCTAGTCCACCACAAATGCATCTCCCAGTGCTCCTCCTCTGGCCAAATTCCCTGGAGCAGAAAGGTTTGCACTACCTGTTCACACAGGACGCTAACAGATCCACTCAAGGAGTTCCTCAGAGGGCAACGATCTCCAGAAGGACTTCCTGGCATAGCTTCCACTTGTAGGAAACCAAGCCCTGCCTGCTCAGAGTCCGCAGTCATGTTCTCCTTCCCGATGAGGTGAATTGCTGATAGGGAGATCTTGTTCTGTAATTCCCAGAACCTGAGCTGCATCGCCTCTCTTGTTGATCTAATGCAGGGCCACTGTGTTGACCGTCACGATCGGGAAGGGATCACCGCTCACTCACAGTCAGCTCGTTCAGGTGAGTGCACCAGCCTTTCAGAGATGCGTCCGTTGCTATAGTCACTCGCAACGGTTGCCAAAACGTTTTTTTTCCACCATAATTTTCTCCCTGCAAGTCTACAACTGGAGATATAGGTCATCCTCCAGAAGAGAGGAAACATCTGTAGAATGACAGAGGGAGGCAGTTGAGTCATAAGACATCTACCCAGTGTCAGAGATGGCCTCAAGAACACTTCAACTCTCAAATACAGTTGACAGGCAATTTGCATAGGGGCTCACAAAGGGTCATCCCTCATCTAGTGCGTTTGATTCCCTCCCTAGCCCAGGGAGATCCCAATGCAGGTAAACTGTGGGTATGTGTAGTGTAGAGCCCTGGAACTGTTAAGGTGATGCAAGGTGATCCTCATTTCATCCCGCTTCGACGTGAGAGGGCAGGAGCCCTCTCGCAGCAGAACCTTTGCCTTGCTTCCGGAGAATCGAGCCCCCAGCCTCACATCCCTCTGTTGAGATTCGAGGGCGCCGATGCCCTATGAATTTATGCTGCAGAAATTATTTAGAAGTGTATTTCTACACCAAGGCTTTACTGCAGGTAGCATCTGCCTGCAACACAGCGCGTAATTACCAGAATCAGCCTTTGTACCTACTACCCTGTGTCTCGAAGGCAGCCAAGCAATTTCCATAATGGCTGCCTCGCTTACAGTGAAGCAATGAGTGGCTTTCTTGCTCCGTCGCCACCTGGGCCCTGATTGGCCGTCTGCTTTTTCATCAACCAATCAGCATTACCGACAGGCGGAAGCCGCACATCTCAAGGGCTGCATCGTAAGGGCCTGTCTGTGCCTTTCTGGGCCATTGGAGCCATGGGGCCAGACACGCTGCCCTGCCGTCGGAATCTTTCGGCACTCGCCCCCTCGATCTTAAGCCCTAAACGGTGCCCTGACTACAAGGAACTACAAAATCGATCTCAAAGTAATACTGCAGTCGACTACAGCTACCCTGCGGTAAGCTAACTCTGTGCACTAACTCACTGCCTGCTCTCCGGTACTCCAGCGATAAGCCTTTGCTAATAATCACCTGCATAGTCATCTAACAGCTCTACTTCACTAACTTTCAAATCACCAAGCACACTGCTTACTTGGATCTACTTCACCTTATCAAAGCTCCCAGAGTCACAGAGCTTCGTTCGACTTGCGAGCCGTCTACTCCTTTCGTTACTTTCATCAGTAACTAAGGATAGTGCCTACGTTTCCGATTGACATAGAACATTCGTGACACGCAACACTATACTCGGTATCGAGTATCTATTCCCCCGCTAGGCACGGAACTTATGTTGAGAATCAGTTTCATACCAACCTCCTCCTTTCATAATGCAAACAGAATGTCTTATGTTAATTCTACATTGTAACGCTGATGTATTATCGCCGTGAATGTTCTTGACTATCCCCATATGTCGCTTAATAACTACTTAGCCTAGCCAAAATGTCGGTTTATAAGCCATAGCCTCGTACAGTGTGCAATATGTTGAGTCATCTCCCCATTAAAACTGGTTCCTGCTAGCCAACAATCCTACTAATATACAGTATGATACCCATTGCTCATGCTAAACTGCATATGGTTAGCCCAGATTCCTGCAAAAGGCAGCATGTCAACCAATGTCCGTGCTAAATTGCCTGTTGCTAGCCGCTGATTCTTACAAAATGTAATGTCAACAGATGTCTATTGCTACAACTGCATGTTGTTAACTATAGCCTCCATCAGTATGCAGACTGCTTGCCACTGCTCTTTACCATATGTCCTTTGATAGTTTCTCATCCTATCAAAACGCTATCGCCAGCCAAGCATCCTGCATTTCCCCAAACATCACACTAGCATAATCTTGCCTAATCATGTACCTGCTCATTTGCACTCTCTCTCTACTTGCTACTATATCTGCCTTACCACTCACGATACCTGATGTACCAACTGGCACTGATAATGCCGAAAGCAATGACACTCTACAGCTGACCATGGCCTCTATGCCCACTAAACCAAGTACTCCCCTATCGATGTCCTTGAAATGACCACATTCTGAGACCATTACTCCTATGAAATTCCTGCCCTCTTTCCACCAGAAAGTACCTAAACACAACCGCACCACACTGACTATAGGCAGCAATACTTGCCCACTCACACCACTCCAATGGATACAGCTCTATGCCACGAGACCTACTCCCAAACAACCTTGCAAGACAACAATGGAACATAAGGTTAGGATCTAGACTCAAAAAAACGTGCCCTCCTTTACTAAACCGTAAAAACAAAGATAATACCAAAACGTTGCACACAAGTGTAAAAACAGCCTATCCAACGAACAGCATAGCTAACAAAGCTACTACCTTACCTATAAGCCCCACACCTAGGAAGAGTAATCCAGATAGCAGTACCTCTGTCATTAAGGGAGCGCTTATTAATGCTAAACCCCTGACTGCACATGCGCTAGACATTGCCAACCTCATATCCTCAAATGAGCTCGACTTCCTAGCCATAACCTGACTCCATGCTGCAGCAGGGCCATCACTCTCCCTAGCCATTCCTGACAATTACACGATTATCAGACTAGGTAGAGATTCCTCCAGAGGCGTTGGGGTTGCCTTTATAGCCAAGACACAGCAAACTCGGCATAAGGGCTTTACCCAACCTACCTTTCTCCGCAGGAGAACTATTAACTATCAAATTAACCCTTACAGCATCTCAAACGGTGACCATACACCTCATATATAGACCACCTGGACCTATTTCTACTTTTGAGTTGTATTGCATTTGGTTATTTATATAGCGCTCTTTCCCCACTTGTGTTGCCTCAATGAGCTTTTTCCTCGGTTGGAACGCCCTTGGTGACCGTAGTGGATGTGGTAGGAAATTCTAGGGAGTTTAGCTTAGGAGATGCATGTGTGCATGTTGTCGTTCTAAGCCTTGGGTGGCGGCAAGGCTCAACTAAGCAGCCCCAAGAGAGGTCAGACACGTGGGTGGGCGCTTCTTGAAGGTTTGAGATAGTTTGCTATTGTTGAGAGGGTCTATGTGAGGCCAGCTATACCAGGTTCCTTTTGGGTGGTAGCCGCTGTATGCTAGTGGCATAAGTGTTGATGTACGTCAGGTGTTTCAGTCTGGACGGCTATGTATGAAGCTAGACCGGATGTGCATAGCCATAGCCGCATTCTATCATGCATGGATGCATGGCTGTGCCTATGGCCTGTGTCCACACTAGTGGTGTGAGATATGCGTACCGCAAACTGCAGGGTTGTTCGGCTATGGCGATATTTGTCCAGGTCTAGAACAGTGTCTCCACAGTTTCCAATCTCCTGGAATCGTGACAGTATGCCCCCTCCTGTGCCCGCAACCCCCCTGGCCAGGATGAGCTCAATGGAATTCACGCAGTAGTAGTTGTGCATGGATAAAGGATACCGGTTCCCAGGAGTTCTCGTAATTCAGATAGCCTTTCCACCTAACCAAATATTCGAGCCTGCCCTTGCGATACCAGGAATCACATATCTGCGACACTTCGTATGCCTCCTGAAGGGCACTGGCAGAAGTCCAGAATGCAGGAGTGGGACGGCCCAAGGTATCAGGTATGCAAGACTGGAGCAGGGAAGAGTGGAACACAGGATGGACGCGTCTAAGCCTACTGGGCAGCCGCAATCGAACAGCCACAGGGTTTATCTGTGCGAGTATCTCAAAAGGTGATAAGTTGGTAGGATGTACCCACCGTGGGAGGAACTTGGTTGACAACCACACATTAGATCCCACTGTCCAGTCGGGCGTCTTGCGTCGGTGCTTGTCTGCCTGTGCTTTGTAACAGTCTCTGGACTCCTGTAAACTCTGTTTGGCGGTGGAGTGTGCTTCCGAGATTTGAGAGAGGGTACTTTCTATAGATGTAATGTTCGTTGTAGGATAGCCCTGGGCTGAAGACCATAGGTGACATTGAAAGGACTCATGTCCAAGGCTGAATGGATGGTGGTGCTGTATGCAAACTCAGCTGATGGCAGTAAGGAGACCTAATTATATTGATGCTGGTTTATGTAGCAGCGAAGGTACTGCTCCAAGGTTCCATTCAAACGTTCTGTCTGTCCATGGGTTTGAGGATGAAAACCTGATGACAAAGCATCCGCAATTCCCAGACGACCACAGAGGGCTTTTCAAAAACGTGAGGTGTACTGACTACCTCGGTCTGACACAATCTTTTGAGGCAATCTGTGAAGACGGAAAATGTCTCTGAGAAATATCTCCATCATTTCAGATGCTGTAGGAATCCCAGGTAACAGTGAAAAGTGTGCCAGTTTAGAGAATGAATCGATAGTCACCATAATACAAGAGCAACCTTGAGAAAGGGGAAGTTCCACCACAAGATCAGTGGAGATATGGCTCCAAGGCCCTGGAGGAATCGGGCTCTGTTCTAAGAGACCTATGGGTTTTTGTGTTTGGTATGTGTTGCGGATACACACAAGGCATGTCCAGACGTATCTTTCAGTGTCCTTTGCCATACTGGGCCAATAGAATGATCGTTTGAGCAGCTCAATGGTTCCATTACAACCTTGATGCCCCGCAGTGACTGAGTCGTGACACCAACAGAACGCCATGTGGCGGATGCCTTTAGAGGGCAAGTAAAGTCTCTTTCTAATGAACAAAAGCCTGTCCTTTTCCTCCACCTGAGTGTGGTCAAATGGAACTGAGGACTCTACATCCCCTAGAGAGGCTTCCTTGACTTGCTTCAGAAAGGTAGTGACAGCAGACACTATCCTAGTGTTAGGAAACATGGGTTCTCTGATGGGTTCCAAATCCTGACCAAACTTCTGGGAAAGTGCCTCTGCCAAAATGTTTTGTGAGCCGGGTAAATACGTGATAGAAAACTGAAACTGTGCAAAAGAATTAGCCCACCTAGCTTGGCGGGTGTTGACGCACTCCATCTGTTGTGAGTACCTGAAGGTTCTTATGGTCAGTGCGAATAAGAAAGGGTAGCTCTCTGCCCCGTAAAAGATGTCGCCACTCTTCGCAAGCACCCTTGATGGCTAAGAGTTCTTTTTCTATCACAGAGTAGTTTCTTTGACTGGGGTGAGAGTCTTAAGAGTAGTAGGAGATGGGGTGTTTTTCGTTCATGGACTTGAAGGAGAGCAGCACCTATGGCAGCAGAAGAAGCGTCAGCCTCCAGGATGAAAGGTTTGGTCTGATCCGGTTGTCTTAATATGGGTGCTGAACAGAAGCGATGTTTGAGTAAAGAGAAACTGTCTTCAGCTGTTTGGTTCTAAAAGGGCGGAAGCTTTGAGCAACTGGGTAATTGGTAGAACAATGTGAATACATTTCCAGTAAAAATTGGCTAAGCCTAAGAATTTCTGGACCTCTTTGACTGAGGTAGGCAAAGGCCAGTTCATGATGGCGGATACCTTACGAGGATCCATAGTGATGCCTTGGTCTGACAGGATGAACCCCAGGTAAGGTATGGTGGAAGAAGAGAACACACATTTCTCAGGTTTGACAAACAGAATGGTTCAGCTTGAGTCTTCATAGTACCTCTTGGACGTGGTCCTGATGGTCCTTGTTCCGTGAGAACACCAAAATATCATCCAGGTATACGATCGTCGAATGGCAGAGAAGATCGGAAAACAGCCTATCCATGAACCTCTGGAAGTTGGACGGAGCGTTCATCAACCTAAACGGCATCACCTGATACTCAGTGTCTGAATGGGCTGCGAAACGCCGTCTTCCACTCGTCTCCTGATCTTATACGGAGAATGTGATAAGGCATTTCTTAAGTCAAGCTTGGTGAAAATAGATGCACCTTGAACCTCCTCCATTTTGTCAGATATTAAGGGCATAGGAAATCGATCCCGTACGGTCATTTTATTGAGACCACGGAAATCGATACAGGGTCTCAAATCCTTAAAATCCCTTTTTGGTATAAAAAACAGCGAGGCCCCTGCTGGAGAACGTGATGGCCTGATAAGACCGTTAGTGAGGTTGGCATCAAGGTAATCTCGAAGAGCCGCCTTCTCTGTCAAGGAGAGGGAATACATTTTCCCAAATGGAACTAATGCCCCGGGTGTCAGATCTATAGCACAGTCCTCTGTTTGGTGCAGTGGTAGGTCCATGGGGATCATTTCCAGGAACACATCCTGGAACTCTTAGATAACCAGGAAGACATTGGGCCTCATTACGAGGAAGGCGGTAGAGGGTTAATGGCGCTGGTAGAGCTGCCGGCGCTGTTAACCCTCTACCACCTCATTACGAGGTCTGCTCGCGGGTCCCGCTAAGGACGTCTGGTAAAACCAGGCGTCCTTAGCGGGACTCGCTAGCAGACCAAGATGCTAACAATGGGCCCATCATTAGCGGGCCCGTTGTTAGCATCATCCCCATTGAGCCCTATGGGGGCGCAAATGAGAATGATGATGTACCGGGTCTGGGTCCCAGGAAAGGGAATTACCAGGCCCTCCAAGGTCAGAATGGCCCAGTAATTCCTCATTCCTGGAACCCGGACCCGGTATGGGGGTAGCCATGCCGCTAAAAGCGGCATGGCTACCTCCATACTTGTAATGAGGCCCATTGAATGGAACAGGGTTCAGAGCTGAAATTGGTCTTGACTGCTTCAAAGCCTGTTCCCTTGAAACAGTTCTTCTTGCAAAGCTGGGAAGGTTATCTGACCAGTTGATGGTTGGATTGTGTTGTGTTGTCGTAGCCATGGGATGCCCACAATCACGGGAAAATGGCTGGCTCGAATTATGTCAAAAGACAACCGCTCTGTATATTGCAAAATGGTTACTGATAGTTCTTCAGTAGAGTGGGTGATGAGTAAAACAAAGAGCACCATGGATCAATAGAATAAAGATGAGAGGATTCTGCTTTGGTTTACAAAATCTTAAACACAACGTACTAATTTATGTACATAACACAAGCAGTTACTACTTGCTAATGAATGCTTTACATACTAAAAAAGAGACTCGGCCCATAAACAGCTTCTCATATAATTCATACCTAACTCAAACAAACCATCTTCATACCAACATATATTCCAAAAACAAGGTTGTTCATTATCCCCAACATATATAATACTATTTTTTAGATTCAAGTTCAACACTCTCGTGTGTTTCAGATGTGACCCTCTGTATTGTTACAGAAATTTCTGTCTTGTCGACACGTGTTTCGGTTGTAGTCCACTGTGGGTGGTGACCGCCTTGCCCCAATATTCTAAACAACCTTCCTCAGGACGGAGTGCAACTAGCCAATGTGTGTTGCCTCGTGATAGGATGGGTGAGCCTCTGAATCTCCACTGTGTATTCAGCGGGTGGTTGCTTGATTGTGGGATCTATCCCTCTTCTCGATTTTTCTGTATGGAGGTGTAACCATGCGCTGCATTTGCACAATAGTTTTGTCTGCACAGTGTAATTACAACACTGTAGAAATCAACCGCATGTTGAAAATTGCTGTAATCATAAGCATTCACTGGTGGTACCATCAAATGGTGCACCCACAAATCGAATCTTGGCACCCACGTATAAGGAAACGGAAAAGAGATGCAACGGAAATGAATCCAATGCGGTTATGTCAGTATCCCAGTCTCTACTCGGGACTGCCAGCAGCATTCGTGTTCGCGTGGCACTGCAACAATGGCCGTTTCATTGTTTACACCACCGTTGCCATGTACAACTAGTGTCAGAGAGGACCATAGATACTTATCAGGCACCCTTAACCTTACTAGAGTGGGTGATGAGACCTGAACTTAGGGGTTCACGTCGACCCATTCCACTTTCTGATCTTCTTTCTTTTCTATGCGTCTTAGTCCTTTTTTTGAACCCATCGAGTGTCAAAGTTCCCTACAGCGCCACAATCAAGCAACGCTAGGGTTTCCACACTTCTACCTTGCACAAGGACCTGTATTGAGACTACCATGAGCCGAGTGTCTTCTGAGAATGTGGGAGTAGAAACCGCTATGGTGGTGTAGGGACCTGGTAGGGCTCCTCTAATTCATCCCTGCCAATACCGAGGACGACCGTTTCCCGACCGCCTGGGAGGGACTTCAGGTCAGTCGCTTAAAAAATGAGTCTCGGATCCACAGTCATGCAGAGATTGCCATCTCTTGTCCTCTTTCTCTCCTCCGGAGTAAGGGTAGCACGAGCGGTGCCTATTTGCATAGATTCTTCCTGGTCTCTTGGAGGACGTGAAGTAGGTGAGGAAGGTGGTTTGTTTGAATCAGAATAGTTAAGGAGACTGCGGTTCTTTCTGCTCGCCTTTCCGATAACCGAAAGTTGATTTGGAGAAACACAGAGAGGAGATCTGAGAACGTTGGAGGGCGCGCGGTTCGTGCCAATTCATCCTTGAGTTCTCCTTGTAGGCCTCGGCGGAATATTGAGTACTGAGCCTGTTCTGGCCATCCAGCATCAGCGGCCAATTGTTTGACAGTGGTTATGTAGGAAAAGAGATCCATATTGCCCTGGCGAAGGTCCAGTAAGTTCTCACAGGCAACAAAAGAGGTTTCAGGCCTTTGAAAGGTTTGGCGAAGTAGATTAACGAAAGCTCCATAGACTTGAAGGATCTGATTATCCTGAGTTACCAGGGGGGGTGGCCCAACCTAGGGCTTTCACGTCATATGGGTTATCATAAACCCTACCTTGGCATGGTCTGAAGCAAAAGTTCTAGACCTAAAAGTGAAGTGGACTCCACAGGCTTCTATGAACTCCTTCACCTTCTAGGTGAGCCATCCAATTTGACCGACACTAGGGCCATGGGAGGAAGATCTGTGGGATGTTGCTCTCTGGCAGTAACGCGCTAGCGTAGGATGGTGTTTTCGATCTTCAGATTTTGCACTTCTAAGGTAAGACCCTGAACCGCAGCCACCAACTCTTGGACCTGTTCTGCGGTGGCCATGCTCTGAACTGGGTGTTGCAAACTGTCAATAACCCCTTCTTCGGATGAGCTTGATTCAGTTTCAAAATCTCCCTCCTCCTCACCTGAGGTACTTGGCTCTGGCGTAGGCTCCTTTTTCTTTCTTCTTGTAGGAATCTCCTTTTTTTTTTTATAGAAGTTATGGCCTGCTACGGAAAGAAGCCACTGTGACTGCTGAATATGGCCGATCAGGGACTTTGTTCCCGGAACGACCGTGTGGATGGGGGAAAAGCCAGGAGGCATTAAAAAAACCAAAGGAGATGGTAAGGTTAAGATCCTCCAGGAGGTAATGTACAAGTGCAGGGATCTTGATTTGCCGAGGACAATGATGGAGGCTGGAGATCTAGTCCGGGAAGCAGCGGATATCCTACGGAGTGAACCTTCTGAAGTCCCAGAGTAAACAGGAAGAGACTAAGCAGAAGGCAGTAATACTGTTCCCAATGCTATCCGGTGTAGAAAATAAGGACCAGCAGTAGCCAAAGGCTGCAAAGCACTGAGGAAAGAAAGGTGCGTGCAGCCCAAAAGGCTACACAAGAAAAAAAAACAGAACCGGACAGGTACCGGAAGAAAAGGCAGATACCGGGAAGAAAAAGCAGATACCGAGAAGCAAAAGGGAACCGGACGCCCACAGAGGAAGAAAGGAAAGAAAGAGGGGGGGGGGGAGCCGGGAGGAGCTGGTGGAAAGAGGAAAGCTGAGTGCACAGAGATAAATGCCAGGTAATAGGGTGAAAGCAGCGGAGAAAACGCTGAGCGAGAACGGAACAGAACACAGGAAAAACATAAGGGAGACCAGCGCAAGAGCCGAAAAGGAAAGCTCGGAGACAGGGAAACAGAAAGGATACGGAGGCAAGCGAGGATAGAGGCGGACCACAACAAAACAGCAGAAAGAATACCGAACTAGTTACAATGAGTCAGCCGCCGGGAAACAGAATGGTTAAATGCTTCCCGGCGGCGGCCATGTTAAAGGAACACTAGACTGCGTGAAAAAGAACACGAAGAAGCGTGAAGGCACAATTAATGGAGCCGGCTCCTCCAGTGTCTCCACAGTTTCCAACCCCCTGGAATTGTGACAAGGTTCTCTGGCAGGTACCTTCAACGATTTTTCGCTGGATTTAGAGCGTTTAGTAGTCTCTGACCTTCCTCGGTCATCCAAAGAATGAGCTGGGGCATGGTCTTCGCACAACTTCGAGGGGGTCGGGCCGCATTCTCGAACATTTGCATCATTGAAGCTCTGAAAGCCTCCCATTTTCCATGTTTAGCTGGAGAAGGAGAAGGAGGAGAACAGTGACGTCTTTTACTTGCCTTCTTCGAAGACGATGAAGATTTCTGCAACCGACTCCTCGATCGGGACATCTTAGCCTTGGCCAAGACTCTCCTTAGTCTTTATTCCTCTTCAAAGAAACGTTCGAAGTTTCCCTCCCAACACTCCAATTTACCTCATTGTTCCTTGAGAGCTTTTCCTATCATGGCCCGACAGGACCCAAAGTCATCGGTCTGATGGTCGGGACCCAGGCAACACAGGCAGGCGTCGCAAGACACGATGGGGATCAGTGATGGACATTTTCCTCCCGCAATCCTGCCATTTTTTTATGCCAGTTTTTGGGGTCGACGGATTAGAAGATGATGACATCTTTAACAAAGACTGAAGCACCGTTCACACTTTCGAAGCAAAAGCTTTCAGAAAAACAGAACTGAAGCCAACGGGACTGGCTCGAGCTATTCATACCATGGATGACGTTGAAGCACTACGGCAGCCCTCGAGGGACATTGAGCAAAGCGCCGGCTGGTGTGGACATTTTTTTTCCGAAGCAGCAAAGCTGATGATACGAATATCAAAGATGAGGAATACGTGGGAGGACACAATCCATTCGAAGGGTCTCGTTGGGCCTAACGGTGCGCCAGTCTGCTGCTCTGTTGTGGCCCGAGTGTGACATGGCACCTAGGTAACTATGTTGCGTGGATGGGGCCTAAGTTTCAAAATGCAGTTTGAGCACAGGACAATACACAACTAGATCTGAGAATCCAACACAGCGGGAGAGCGGCCAACGTTTCACCACGCAGTTTTATTTTAAATTAAACACAGCTAGATTTGAGAGTCCTGTATAGTGGGAGAGAGGCCTACATTTCACAATGTAATTTGAGTACAAGAGGGAGGATGGTAATCACAATATTGTCCCGGTGTGGTTAAGTTTGCTAAGTGACTGGGCTTCTGGGGTAGAGCGATTGCTCTACTCCCCACATCCAGGTAGATATCTCACTACTCCTTACTGCCAACACTAAACCAGGTTCTCAAATCATGGTACTAGGTGACCTCAATTTAGGCCTCCTGGACCCTAATGATGACAATGCCATAGCCCTTGCAAATTCTATTTCTCAACTAGGTTTCTCATATCGCATTACTGAGCCGACGCATAATAAAGGGAGAATAAAGATTTTCCAGAATAACTTTAAAGAAAGTCTTAATTCTATTAAAGACACAGAGGCAAGCCTTATGCTTCTCTTTCTTCATTACCATAAAAGAGAAAAAGCTCAGCAGCAAGTATTTTATGCACCCAGACCGATGGTATTGAACATACATGAACAAGGGTGTAAACATATTTCATGAAAAAAAACAAAATTAAACATGAAAGGAAGAACTTCCAGTCCATAATAAAAAGTCACTGAAGAGAAAACATTCTGTTTCCCAGGAGGCTTGTCTCAAGTCCATAACAGGTCACAGCATACGTGACAACAATCCTCCAATAAGGAGTGAACAGCCCCGCCAAATAGGAACCAACAGTGCATCACTTCCTCTTTCGAAGTTGCGAACCATGGCAAAACAAGAACAGAAGACATGGCTGAGGTCGTAAAGTTGAGTACGTCCTGCAGGAAACCAGAACAGATCAGGCGGGTTTGTCCGAAGTCCCGATCAGAAGAAGCGAGAAAATCAAGGGTCACTTGATGACTATAATAACCCTATTCATTGTGTATGCGAGGGAGAGAAATCAGTACATTATTATGCAATCTTACATAGCATATAGTACAGCAATTCACCCATTGCAAATGATATAATAACTTTACACTAGCGTGTAATGCGTCGCTTATTTCTCTAGTCGGGTGGGATAATGCTTGCTTGCGTGTCTTTAATAGAATTAAGACTTTCTTAAAAGTTAATCTGGAAAATCTTTATTCTATGTCAAGACCGGAGGCTCACATTATGCTAGTTTAAAGCTTACTCACCACTATGGATGCAGGTTGCTCTAGCTCGGCTTCAGGTAGAATTGCTTGAATTCACCTGGCCAGCCGGCCATCCTCATGATGTCCTCTAGACCGACTCCAACCTGAAAAGCTTTGGAAGCCATGGCGCGTCTCAATAAGTGAGCGCCGAAGCGATGATATCGATTCCTGGTTGTGAGAGAGTCCAGCGCACCCAGCGTGCCAATGTCGGGGCAGAAACTGCCTCATGTGGTTTGTGCAGTGCTAGCAATAGTTGCCCGTTAGGGGAGATCCTAAGGGGTAAAGGGTGCAATCACCTCTTCGTAGACCTTTAAGCACTTGACCAGACATAGCTTTGGCTGATCCCTAAAGGCAGGATATGATATCACTCTTGAATTGCATTTGGTCCTTCTGGATATGTGGAACACTATGCCATCTGGGGAAAAGGTCCTGCCTGCTAAGTCGATAGCTCTGACATCGGAAGTCTCTTCTGCAGGAGACCAAGCACAGTAGCGCAGTGACGCTTGCTGAAAAGGGCTGTGCGGGATAGCTCCTCATTATGAGGCCAAGAAAGGAAAAGGTTGAGCACCTTGTTCACGTCCCATAGTTTGTCGTATCAGGACAGAGGCGGTACTGTAGGGCGGATACCCTTAATTAGCCTGCATACTAGGTGGTGCTCTCCTGCTGGGACACCCTGCACGAGATCGGGGCCGGTTGAAATTGTGGAGTGGTAAGCGTTAACCGCCCTGTTAAGGAGACCTCACTCGACTAATGAGGCTAGGAAGTTCAAAATGTCCTCTATAGGTGCTGAAAGTGGATGGAGCCCTCGGTCCAAACACCAGTGTGTCCAGGTGCTGCAAGAGTTTGAGTACCTCTTGTAGGTAGCGGGGGCACAGCTCTCCTCGATGAGACTGACAGCTTTGAGTGAGATGCCTGTGGCCCTCCATCTTGTCCTGAAATCCTCCAGGCCGCCAGGGTCAACGAGCCGCTGAGGAGAAGGGGGTGGTGTTGACCCGTCGGACCCGTTAGCAGATCAGGAGAAACGGATACCACGTCTGAGATGTCTAGACCAGAGCTATGAAGACAAGCTCAGTTCGTTCCCGACGGGCCTTCGCCAGGGTCCTCGCTATCATGGTGAAGGTGGGGGGGAGGCGTAAAGGATTCCCCCGGTCCACTGATGCAGAAATGCATCCGTCGCTGCGGCCGCTGGATCCAGTCTCCAGCTGTTAAACTCCGGGAGCTAGATGTTGAGACGGGATGCAAACAGATCCCTGGTCATGGGGCCCCATACCCGTTGTACGCGGAAGAAGATCTCTCTGTTGAGCCTCCAATCGCTGTAGTCGGTGGAATGGCAGGAGTGTTAGTCCGCAACTATGTTCCTGAGCCCTGGGAGATATTCCGCCGTGACAGAGATTTGGTGTTCCAAGCAGAAATGCCAAAAATCCTTGGCTAGTTCCACTAGAGGTCTTGATCTGGTGCCACCCAGATGATTGATGTATCTCACTGCTGAAATGTTGTCCATTTTCAGTAAAACACAACAACTCGCTCTGCCTCTGGCAATCTATTGCACAGCGAAAGAGCATGCTAGGAGCTCCAGGCAGTTCATGTGCATTTCCAGTTCCTGAGGAGACTAAGTTCCCCCTGTGGCGACTGGGCCACATCTTGCTCCCCAAAATGAGCATCTGGCGTCCGACTCACTATATGTCCGGAGTGGACCAGAAGATCGCTTTGCCGTTCCAGGCTTCCATATGCGTGAGCCACCAGACGAGCTATGTCCTTGCCTGAGGCGAGAGAGTTAAACGTTGTGAGTAGGAAAGGCTGTGCCTGTGGTGCTGGCCTTTCAGTCTCTGCAACTCCTGGTAGTGAAGCGGGCCGGGAAATATTGCTTGTATGGAAGAGGACAAGAGACCTATTACTCTCGCTAACTCCCGGAGGGAGATGACATTCCTCAGTAAAAGCCTACAAATCTCCCGACGTGTGGTGTGTATCTTGCGAGTAGGCAGGTGGAGTTGCGAGCTCTGCGTGTCCACAATGAATCCTAGAAATTCTAGGTTCCTGGACGGGCAGAGAACCTATTTCTCCCAGTTGATGAGGAAACCGAGGCTGTGTAACAGATCTATGGCGATTCAGTCTTGTTGCTCTACCAGAGCTTGAGATTGCGCCATGAAAATGATATCATCTAAGTATATAATGAGTCTGACACCTTTCTGAGTTGAGCCAGGACTGGCCTTAGGAGTTTGGTAAATATCCAAGGGGCCGAGGAGAGCCCGAAGGGCAAGCTCGTACACTCCCAATTTTGATCCTTACAGGAGAAACTGAGGTAGCTTACGTGTGCTTGATGAATGTGCACTGCCAGATGAGCGTTCTTGAGGTCCAGGCTAATGAGCCAGTCGGCTGGTCTTAAAATGTCTTTGAGCATGTGTATCCCTTCCATCTGGAAATGGTGGAAGACTATGAAGTCGTTCAAAGCTCTGAGATTTATTACTGGACGTACCTGTTGCTTCCTGCAAACCAAAAACATAGGCTGAATAATCCGCCCTGACTTGAACACAGGCGTATGCCCTGTTTTTGTTGTAGATCGTGAATCTCTCTGTCTAGCGCTACTGCGTCTGCCTCGAACATTACTATCTGTGCGGGGCGATTCGCTTGGAAGGGTTGGGCAAAGCACTCTAGACATAAGCCTCAAGCTGTCTCCCTGATCCAGGCACCTCCTGATGAGGAGTCCCAGGCTTGCGCAAAGAGAGCTATTCTCCCTCCTGTGGGTGTCTGCGGTGCAGGCGCTGCTTTGATCACACCGACCTGTTGGCTTTTGGGTTGGATATCCTGCTGCTCTTCTCCAGCCGCGGCCCCTTCCTCGTCCTCTGGATGGGAAGGTGGTGTCTGAATGGTCTTCCCAGAAATTATGCTGGTCCCTTGAATGCAGAGGTCTTCTGTCAAACGAGTATCGGCTAGAGGAGCGACCTCTACCTCGTCCGGCCCGGGAAAAAATCTTGGTGGCGAATGATCTTTTAATAGATGCTTGCGCCTTGTCTATGGTAGTGAAGGTGCCCACAAATTTAGACATCTCTTTCACAAAGGGATCTCTGAATAGCAGACCTTGAGCTGCTGCTCCAGATTCGGTGTCTGCCAGTTCTCCCAGTTTGGGGTCAATTTTTAAAAGAATGCCTTTCCTGCATTCTGTCGAGATAGCACAGTGGGCGTTCCAGAGCAAGCAGAGCGCTTTCTGGGACCAACCTGATAGGATAGTTGGGTCAATAGGTTTGCCCGTGTCAATGGCCTTTTCAACCAGATCCATTATCTTTGCCAGGGGCCCTGTAATATCCAGGACCTTATCTTGACAGGATCTCCAGGCACAATCAATGTTTTGCTTGGGGTCCTTAATGTTCTAGGAAGCTAATCACCTTCGTATCGAGCTTCGTATTGTCAGAGCTACCTTCCCTGGAATCTCTGGGCGAGGGCATTCCAATTCGAGCTTGGCTCAACTTCCTTTTCTAGGGGCCGACGCAGTCTGGCTTTGATGTATTCTGTGGCTCTTAATGACAGTTCACAGTCTGCTGACCTGGGATGAATTAGATCTTCCGGCGCAAACATTCCCTCGAGGGGTGAATGTTCTCTGGATGTTTGCCTGGGAATGGGGGCTGCCGCATTTCCTGAGGTAGAGGGTCTTGACCCTACAGTTTGATTGTCCTCCTCTGAGGATAGGGGGTGTCTGGTCGTCATTCTGGTACTCCCCCCCCTTATAATACTCGTCATCTGTGCCCTGATGGTACTCCTCGGGGCTCAAGGGTCTGGCACCCACATTATCTTCCCCAGGGTGAGAGGGTCTGTTGTCAGAAGGGGCCTCCTTCCTAGTCAGGAAGGCTTTTTTAAGCCTTGAGAAGGCATCTGTAATTGCAGTTGTGGCTTGCTTGGGGGGGGGGGGGGGGGGGTCAAAGAGTGCTTACTCTTGCGAGCTGGTGTCCATCCCCCATCAGAACAGTGTTTTCTTTTCTGTAACCTCTTTCTCCCCAGCAGAGCGCTGTCTGTAAGTGCTCCTCCATGCTCTCCAAGTGCTGCTGGATGGGCAATAGCATTTCTGATACTGCTTTTTAATGGTGGATTCCACAGAGGATCCCAGCAACCTCTTGAAGCTGTCTGCCATGGCCGCTTCGTCTATTTTATATGCTCCCTCCTCCTCCTCTGACCATTTTTGATCAGCCTGGTAGGGGGTGGGGGAGTGCGGGGGGGGGGGGGGGTAAGGGGAGTATTGAGCTGCCATTGTACTGAATAGCAATTTCTGACACACTTATTTTTTTCATCCAGTGGACAATCTGAGTTATCCTCCTCTCAATCCAACTGTTTTCTTTGTATAGAAGATTTAATAGAAAAAAACATATATGAAAAAGATTTAACTTGTAAGGAGCTGTAAAACGTTGTCTCCGGCGTTCACGCTCGTAGAATCCCTTGAATTGAAAGGGAAATACGTAGCACGAGCGTCAGAGCTAGAATAATAAAGGACCAGAAGAGAGTGGGGCTCCCTCTAGTGGCTGCGAGAGTTACTGCACTTCGTAACTGCTCCGCGCTGCCTCCCTCTGCCTCAGAATGTTGGATAGTGTGAGTGGGGGGCACGCGCAGGAGTCCAAAGAAAGGATCACGCGAGCGTGAAAAGAAACAAATATAACACAGTAAACTGAGGCCCTCTTAGATAGCAGGGCTCTGATTTTGAAAAACTGCTCTCCGAGGTCAGCTGAAGAACAGCTGACGTCGGGGACTAGGCACAACAAAGAAAGGAGACCGCGTGACGCGGCCGCCGTAGTAATATTCTGTGTAAAGCAAAACAGAATACAGAATACGATTGAGTGCCTGATAGCACCTTAACAATATAAAAGCAGTAATGTTAACGTTTAAACACGTTTATCATAAGAATAGCAAATAACATAAAAGAATGACATTTTAACTTATCTCTAGCTGTGAGCAGCAAAGAAGGAGGTAGTGCTGCACTGTTGGTTCCTAGTTGGAGGGACTGTTTACTGCTTATTGGAGGATTGTTGTCACATGTGCTGTGACCTGTTGTGGACTTGAGCCAAGCCTCCTTGGAAACAGATTTATT